>NC_083317.1:142562787-142862787 GCF_963455315.2 Globicephala melas
TTCATGGCAGACACCAAACTACAGATCCAGGAAGTTGAGAGAACACCAGGCAGGATAGATGCCCCCCAGAACTGCATCTAGGCATGTCATATTCACACTGCACACCACGATTGTCATGTATAACCTCTTCCACTAATGACTTCCAAGTATGTATATACATGTATTGTGTATGTACGTCCAACTCCGTTCTCTCCCCAGAGCTCCACACCCACCTGTACCACTGTCTACTTGACATTTTCACTTGGATGCTTTACAGACATCTCAGATTTTACATGTTAAAGGGAACAATTGATTTTACTCTCCAAACTGATTTGCAATTCTCTCCCTGCCCCATCTCTTCCCAACTTATAATGGCACACCATTCCCCCAGTAACTCAAGCCAGACCTCTAGAAATCAGTTTTTACCTGTCACTCGTCCCCCTGTGCTATTCACCCCTGGGTCCTGTCCATCGTACCTACAAAATGCATCACCAGTTTGTCTCCTCTTCATAGCATCCTCTTCTTGTGCTGGCATTCTCGCCCCGTCCAGTCTCTACAGAGGAGCCTAAACAATCTTCATAAAATGTAGGTGGGATTTTCTCTCTCCATGGACGTCCCAGACCCAGAATGCTTGAAATAAATCTAACTCTAAGCTGCTTACGGTGCCCTGAAGACCCTACGTGACCTGGCCTTTCAGCCCTCATGCTGCCGCTCGCCTCCTTGTTCCATTGGAGGTCTTTCCCGGCTTAGGGACCTTCACGTTCTGATTCCCTCCCACCTCGTGCTCAGCTCCTTCTTATCCTGTAGGTCTCGGCTTCAACATCCCTGTCATGTGAGGCTTTTCTTTACCACCACATAACTAAAATAGCTCCCTCTCCCCCTATTTGTTGCCTTTATAATAACTCGCGCTTGGTCTGCTTTTGTGACTTTTGCCTGCTGCCGTGCTAGAACGTGAGTTCCAGGAGGGCAGGGACTGTGTCTGTCTACCTTGCCGTCATAGCTCCGGGGCTCCAAGAGAGTCTCCATGCCCGGTACTCCAAACGTATCTGGTGGATGGAGGGCTGGAGGGAGGGAGCGAGGGTAGACGTGAGGTGAGCAGTGAGGTTTGGAAAATATGGCTAAGTTCAGACAAATGGAGACCATGGAAGAAAGAAATGGAGAAGGGGAAATATTCTAGACAGGAAGGCAGTATGTACAAATGTAGAAGAATGAGTGTAGTGGTCATAACGGTTGACCCTGACATCCGTTCCACCCCAGTAATTTGTCCAGGCCACTCATGATCATCATATTTCCCTTGTGTGGATTGGCCTGAGCAGTGAGACGTGAGGGGAAGTGGGCTGGGTGAAGTCTGGCGATGTTTTCCTCATGTCTGTGGAGGAGAGCACAGGCAGTTATACTCTCCCTCCCTGCTTGGAAGTGGTCCTGTCTAGATAAGAGGATTGGAACTCCTGGAACTGCCTTGCTACCAGATGGAAGGTGAAGCCGTCACAAAGAAGGAAGGCAGCCATGGAGCCAGAGCCCTCGTGTTCTGCACTCGTGGGTTTGCTTTCTTGGATGTACAATAAGTAACGCAGTGAATGCCCCCTTTCCTTATCTCGGCTTCACTTAGAGGATCTGACGACCTCACTAAAATAGTGAGCATCTGCCTAGATGAAGGAGCACATGCATACAGGATAGTAGTAGGCATTCATTCTAGAAAAGTTAAGTTTGGAGAGTCAGGGCCCTTGAATGATAGACAGAAGTGGTCTCTGCAGTGCTGAAGGACAAAGCCTCCGGATGCAGACTGCCTGCACTTAATCTACTTGCACCGCTTTCTGGCTGTGTGGCCCAGGGCGGGGCACTTACCCTTTCTCTGCCTTGCACCTTCTGTGTCCAGCGCTGTGTCAGTGATGCCCGCCTCGCAGGGTTGTCACAAGGATTAAGCGAGCTCATCCGTACAAACTAGGCCATGTTGAGCATCGAATATGTTGGCTACTACTCCTAGCGGTGGCGAAATGTATTTATTTTACAGTTAGTAGTTCACAAGCCTCTGTGTACATAAGAACCAATTGGGAAGTTTGTGAAACGCTGGATCCCATTGCCGGAGCGTTTTACCGGGTCGGCATGGATTTGGCCAGTGCGTCTTGGCAACTGTCTGGGTGGGGTCTGCGTCAGGTCGCCCCCAGACCTCACGTAGAGAAGCTGCACAAATCATAGAGTCTCTGGAGGCTTTACAGCCGTGAGGTTAGGTCTATTAGGGAATTAATCTCTCGGGTATCTTTATGGGGAATTGTAGGTTGGAGTTTCAAAATGAAAAGGTTTTGACGTGGCTGCTCGAGATATGACAAAGGTAGTTTTGTCAGGCTTTGGTATAAAAACCCACTTTGAGATGTTGAGCCTATGTCACTCAAAGAATGATGGTGCCCCGGAAAGGACGAGAAAATGGCAGAAAGGGGGTGGGGGGAGTATGTTTGCTGAGAATCGTTTTGTTTAATATGATGGAGGTCCACTCTGGCCATGCCCAGGAGGCTGTTCAAAGATGCTGACCTGAACGTGTCCCTGGAGGGTGAGTCAGACAAGCAGCGGGCTGCCTCGGAGGACGGGCGCCACCAGCCAGTCTTCCCGTCACTCAGCTAGACGCACTCATCAAGGCTCCTCAGTTTACAGTTTCTGAGACACCAGCATTGGGATTGCATCGCTTGAGATTCTGTATCACTGTGTAATTCTTTTTTATGTTTACTGAAGTTTTGATAACCTTTCCATAGTTTGCAATCCTCTTGTTTTTCCTCCTTTTATTTTTTGAAGATTCAGTTAACTAAAGACTTTGAATTTTGTTACCTATGCTAAAAGAACCTCCTACACATCTCTCTACTGGATGCTTTATACACGTTATTTATAATCCTCACAAGAGCTTTGCAAGGTAAGCACACTTCTTTTGTAGGTGAGAAAAGTCAGGCTCAAAGAGGTTAAATTACTCGCAGCAAGTCATGGCTAAGTTAGAATTCAAACTGAGGTCTGTCCAGGAAGTCCTTACTCTTGCAAGGTTTCCATTAATGCATTCAGTCGTGTACCTAACACAGAACGCTTAACTATGCTTATCCTTTTTTGAAATCTGTGAAGGGACTTCTAATCAAGATGCTATCATTCTGCTGTTTTCGTGTTGCGTAGAGCAGGTAGGTGTTACTGATGTGACGGTATGTGAGAGGTATTAGTGACGAAGAAATAGACCCTGAGGTGACTTTTTTATCCTTTAAGAAAGCAGAGTTATCATGATTTGGATATTTTAACTTTCACATCATGTATCATGTTCTCACATGAGACATTAAATCCATTTATTCCATCTTAGTAAACTATGTACTTTTTTTTTTTTTTTTTTGCGGTACACGGGCCTCTCACTGCTGCGGCCTCTCCCGTTCAGAGCACAGGCTCTGGACACGCAGGCTCAGCGGCCATGGCTCACGGACCCAGCCGCTCCGCGGCATGTGGGATCCTCCCAGACCGGGGCACGAACCCGTGTCCCCTGCATCGGCAGGCGGACTCTCAACCACTGCGCCACCAGGGACGCCCAGTAAACTATGTACTTTTTTCCTCCGGATTATTGCTCCTATTTCTCCTTCGTCTGTCTCTGTCCTCACAAATAAATTACCATAAGAATAAACCGATTCTTCGTGTGAGGATAGGAAAGCAAAATTTGGTTATTAAAACTAAAAAAAAAAAATTGCCTTCATGTCTAAAAAGAAAAATCTAATTTCTTTGGGGATGGGAAGAAAAACCCCTGAATACTCTACAGTTTAAGAATCATCCAGAAAATGTCTAGCTGAATTCCAAATATTCAAAACATGTTTTAATATAGTAGCCAACTTTTTTTGTATCATTATAGGAATTAAATATATTGTCTGAACACTGTGGGAAAGATGTTCAGTAGAGCCTTGTGAATTATTGGAGAATTTTACGTGCTAATAGAGCATTGATGTATTTCCAGGCACTTGCGAGGCATTGAAAAGCCAATTTGAGGACCGTGTCTACTCTCTTCACTGCATTAATAGAATTAAATTTTCTTTAAAATTTTTTGAAAGAAAATAATCTGTAATGATACGACTTTTTTGTTGCTCTTATCAGCAACAATGGCTCGGGAACAGAGCTAATATAACAACGACAGTACCCTGCCTGGCTTTCCAGAAGCACTGTCACTGTCCTCACTGTCACTCACGGTCACTGTCGCCGCTCTCGCTAAGCAGATCAAAGAGCACACGTGTTGGCAGAGCCCGCAAGTACTGGCGTGACGCTGATATGTATATGCGGCTCATGATGGCATGTTAATGTCAAGTCCTAGCTCTGAACCTGCTCAAGTACTCAAGGCTCAGCGCACACTCGTCTTCAGCGGGATGCTCGCATGAGTTTCACAGCAGCTCCACCTCTTCCTTTGCTTTCTCCAACGTTTTCTCACCTCTTACTCTCAGTTTTTCACTTCCTCTGTATCTGAAGAGTAGGAAATGTGAGTATGTAAGGAACAGTGGGTCAGGGGACGACAGGAGAAAGGAGAAAGAAATCTGCTTGTTTATAGTGCTTTTGGGTTTGGGTTTTTGTTGGTTTTATTTGTTGTTGAGTTATGGAGTTCTGTTTAAACAGAATTTGATCCCAGACTCCAGAACATGTAAAAGCTGGGCTGCTCCGTTATGGGTTGGCATACAAAGCTGAATCCTCATTCACATACCCTCTCCTCCTTCGAGAAAAGGTAGGGGACAGAGGGGGGTCTTTTGTATAAGTTACAAGAGCATGATTTGAAGATCACTTCTCTGCACCACAGATTCATGCTTTTGGAAGTATATTGAGTCGAGTCCAGCATGGAGGAAGATGGATTTTACTGTTTAAGAGGAAATCAACAAATTTTGTTTGTGAGCTCAATATGTGAGAGGTATTAGATAGCATAACTTGATAGATTTTCAAGTGTGAATAATCAGGCTATTAGTCTTTTTGTAAATTTTCCTATTAAAATTGTCCCTTTTCTTAACAAGACATGTGGTCTCCAATTTATGTTGCTCTTCGGAAATGGCTTGAGTACAGTATAGTATGCTTACTACGGGTAATTGTAACCATTAAACATTTCTCTGATTTCCCTTGAGCTATTAATTTTTTTAATGAATTTATTTATTTATTTTTGGCTGTGTTGGGTCTTCGTTGCTGTGCGCGGGCTTCGTTGTGGTGCGCGGGCTTCTCATTGTCGTGGCTTCTTTTGTTGCGGAGCACGGTCTCTAGGCATGCAGGCTTCAGTAGTTGTGGCACATGGGCTCAGTAGTTGTGGCACATGGGCTCAGTAGTTGTGGCGCACGGGCTTAGTTGCTCTGCGGCATGTGGGATCTTCCCGGACCAGGGCTTGAACCCGTGTCCCTTGCATTGGCAGGCAGATTCTTTTTTTTTTTTTTTTTAACATCTTTATTGGGGTATAATTGCTTTACAATGGTGTGTTAGTTTCTGCTTTATAACAAAGTGAATCAGTCATACATAAACATATGTTCCCATATGTCTTCCCTCTTGCGTCTCCCTCCCGCAGGCAGATTCTTAACCACTGCACCACCAGGGGAACCCTGAGCTATTAATTTTATTATCCTTTTCTTAGCTAACGTATTACATTCAATAGAGCTATCTTATGAGTTGCATAAGGAGTTTATAGATTTACCACCATTCCTGATGTATCTGTGGATCGCCTCTTAAATACAAAATAGAGCTTTGCAGTGACAATAAAATAGTATAAACAGAGTTTTACTCTCTGAAAACCACTTTCTTTGAAATAACCACTGTACATAGAAAAACCTTCCTGTTCTCAGGTAGTATCCATTTATTTGAATTGCTAAGCCCTGCAAACTGGAGGTTAAGGACCTGAGTTTGGTTGTTTTGTTATCATAAATGATGACATTACAGAAATGCAGTTATGTGATGCTTAGTGAAAATAAAGCCGTACTATTTTAGGGAGTGAAATTAATTCAAAATATTTTCAATAAGAATGTGGCCAAGTTGGCCCACATACTGTAGTGCAAGCTGATAAATAACCAGAAGACTGTGATGTACAGTTACTAAATAAGCTCTTGCAAACAGTTCATGTAAAACCACCTTTAAACCGAATACCTTAACTGAAAAGCACGTAGGTAAACCCTACTAATCTCGATCCCATGGTAATGTACAACTTTCAGTCCAGAAGATTTGGATAAATGTTCTGCAGCTATACCCAGAAATCAGCTTTTCAGTCATTTCTGTAAAATATTCTCAATGTTTTATCGAATACAGTTATTGTATCACAAGCAGTTTCAAATTCCAAAATGGTGTATATCGAGAAAAAAAAGCAGGAGTCTTTGCCCTTCTTAACTCTGATTACCCTAATTTAGGATAAATAGTACCTCCTTAATTAATTAATACCTTAAGATCGTGGACTGAAAGATGCCGTAAAGTGCAAATTACTGTTTATTTGAATGAACACTCTTCATATTTAATAATTAAAAGGCAGAATAAAAGGAAAAGCCAAACATCGTAACAAATAGTACCAGCATTTAAACGCAAATTTCCAAAAATGATTATCACGTTAGACTTGAAACAGACTTTTTTACACCTGGTGAGAGGACTTTAATTTTTTACGTATTTAGAAGGCTTTTCATTACACAACTGCACATCTCGGTGTACCCATTATACTGTTTTGTGGGTAAATTGCTGCTGCAAATATCTACACAACTCTATTACGTTCTCCTTTTCTCTTTATTTCCTTTTCCCAACAAATGTAATATTTGAGAATAACGCTTCCTATTATTCCATCCAATTTAATAGTAGTTTTCTCATTTTTGAATGTTTCATATTCAGTTAAAGATGACTTAAATACTTTAAAAAGTTCCCCCCGACCCCAGCCCTCCCTATGGAGATATGTTTACTTCTGGACTCGCTTCGAGGTAACAATAATATACGGACTTCTGCTACTTTTTTCTCACAGTTCTGAATGACATTGATAAACCTTCTCTGCGGTCCTATAAGAATAGACATTGTTTGCTTTCATGATAAGATTCTTGATTATGCTGCAAGTGAGAATACGAAACACTGTATTTTCAGCTTTTGATGCCTTGAACAGATACTCTGTTCATGTATGTGATAAGATGTTAATGGAAGCAAAAAATGACATTTTCTGGTAGAAGACTTGTACCCACGTGTTTATTCCTTCCACAAATAATTAATGAGTGTCACTTTCTGTATGGCAGGCACACTATGCCGGGCACCTGGGATACTGCAGCATACCAAAGAAAATCTTGTTCTCACGACTGTATGTCTTCCACCAACTGAATTGCTGTCCTATTGATTTAACCCCCTGTGAAGAACTAGACTAGTTTCACGGCAGTAAACAAAAACATCCTGAGTTTATACCTTAAAAAAAGAAAAACACTGTGAATGTCAGCTGATTAAATCCTATCCTATGTGAAGTTGGAGTCCTCTTTGATGTGCGGTTTTAGATAAATGGTGATAAGAGTTCTTGACATGTTTTAATGAAATTTGATGCGGATGAATGTTCTGGGTTAATCTCAACAGTAAATGTATATGATTTTGAGCATTTTTTTGCACTATAAATTGGTTTAAAATTCTTTTAAAAAACAGGGCTTCCCTGGTGGCGCAGTGGTTGAGAGTCCACCTGCCGATACAGGGGACACGAGTTCGTGCCCCGGTCCAGGAAGATCCCACATGCCGCGGAGCGGCTGGGCCTGTGAGCCATGGCTGCTGAGCCTGCGCTTCCGGAAGGGGGACTTACTGTTTTCTGTGTCAGTAAGTGGCTGTTGTGATCGCCTCTTCATCTCTTTCATGAGAAAAGTATTGCTGCCATAGGGTTGTGGGCAAGACTGAACACACTACGCCCAACCCTTGAAAGCTGAGATCGATGCTCCAGGGGGAGAGAGATTGCAGGCCAGCAGGGTCAGAGGGGAGCTGCACGTGTCTATAGAGTGAGCAGCCAGAGGCTGCCGGGGGCAGGCTTTGTGGTACAAAGCGGGTGGGGTATCCCCTGGTCCCCACAGAAGGATGTGATGGCCTTGTTCAGATGGTTCTGCAGGCGGGCAGGGGACTGAGCCCTGCTCCTGGGGGACAGGCCGGAAGGCCCCTGAGCCCTTTGATAAGGAGGGATAGGGGGCCGTGTGCACAGGGCAGGCTGGGAGGGCAGCCCACGGTTAGGTATTCATCTGATTTTACCAGCTGTCAAGACCTCATATGACCCTGAACCTTGACTTTAGGTCTTTGCATCACAGCGGCTAAACCAGGATTCTACTGAGGACTTTCTGATTCCATGCCCACGTTTATCCACTGTCGCGTGGTACTTCCCCTTGCTAAGACCACATGTCAACATTTTATTAGTAACTAAGTACTTTCCTTTCTCTGGGCATTTCTTAGTCTTGTCTTATGAGTTTATGTACCATAGTGTCTATTGTATTCTCACAAAATACTGGAGCACTCTCATTTGGGAAAGAATTTGAGAACTTGTTTTTCCTTTTAAAGGAAATTGGAGTGTAAGTCCTAATTGTATCTTTTTAAAAATTTTTTATTGGAGTATAGTTCATTTACCATGTTGTTAGTTTCAGGTGTCCAGCAAAGTGAATCAGTTATACATATACATCTATCCACTCTTTTTTTAGATTCTTTTCCCATATAGGTTATTACAGAGTATTGAGTAGAGTTCCCTGTGCTATACAGTAGGTCCTTGTTGATTATCTATTTTATATATAGTGGTGTGTGTATGTCAATCCCAATCTCCTAATTTATCCCTCCCCCCACCCCCTGGTAACCACACGTTTGTTTTCTGCGTCTGTGACTCTACTTCTGCTTTGTAAATAACTTCATTTGTTTAGATTCTACATGTAAGTGATATCATATGATATTTGTCTTTCTCTGTCTGACTTACTGCACCTAGTATGATCATCTCTAGGCCCATCCGTGTTGCTGCAGATGGCATTATTTCATTCTTTTTTATGGCTGAGTAGTATTCCATTGTATGTATATGTACCATTTATCCTAATTGAATCTTGACTTAGAGTTTTCTTCTTCCCAGAGAAAACGCTTTTCCTTTCGCGAATCCTACCTCCCTTCTCACAACACAATCTCGTTTCCTCAGAGCCCGTCACTGTGGTTAGAACTTGTTTACTTTGCCTTCACAGCCATGCAGCTGGCATCCCCCAGGCCTGGAATGCCCTCTTTCTCCCATTGCGTCTCCTACATTAGACCTTTCCAGCTACTCCCGCTCACGGTGACACCCAGCCCGTCTTACACTGTGGGCTAAATGCTGCAAGAAATACTTAAAAGCGTAAGAGATGCCATTGAGACTCTCAGTGTGGAGAACAAGAAATAAGGATTGCACCATGTAGAGGCAAGTCAGTACACGTAGAACTCCGCACTCAGGCCCCCAAGGCCAGCCACGAGCTGGGCTCTGCCTGCCAGGGCAGCCCCCTCCGCTGCTGTGTTTCCTCCCCTTCACTTGCCTCTGGCCACACTGGCCGTCTTTCTGCTTCTCACCATTCTGCTTCTCCATGTTGTTCCTCGGCCTGGAGTACTCTTCCTTCCACGTCTCGCTCTTTCTCTTCTTTCGGGCCCTTTCCAGGCATCATCTATAAAGACACATCCCTTGACCGGGCTATACCCAAAGCTGACCCTGCTGACTGTTCCATGCCCAGTGGTTCCCAGGTCAACCTCTTACTACCTGTGAGATTTTTTTCCCCAGGATACTTCATTTCTCTGTACCACGGTCTGCTTCTCTGTAAAACGGCAGCATGTTAATAGGTTAGATCGTTGTGAAAGTCCAGTGCATCGGGACGTGTAAAGTGCTGGTTGTGAGTCCCTGGTGTATAGTGAGTGCTCGGTAAACACAGTCAGTTTCTAATCATCATCCTCATTAAGGGGAAAGAAGCACCGTCACCCATTAATGCTATGGAAAGGGGAGAAGTCCTTGAGGCCCTGAGTCACCACAAGAACCTTCCTTGCGAGGGCAGACTTGAGCGTTGCTGTGCCTCTGCGGAGTCTGGATTGCCGCCCGCACACAGGCGCCCCACCCTCCTCCTTTGCATTTCCATGGCTCGTTTGGTTCTTCTCCCACGATACCGACCTTGATCTTCCTTTATCATCTCTGAGCGTACATCCTCGTAGAAGGGCTGGTCCTGCGTCTCTGCGTCCTCGCACCCTTGTGCTCTACACACTGGACAGGTGACCACTTACTTGATCAGTATAAGAAACGCTCAGAGAGAGGCGAGGACTTGTAAATACCACCAAACGTAAAGTAGAGAGCTAGTGGGAAGCAGCCGCATAGCACAGGGAGATCAGCTGGGTGCTTTGTGACCACCTAGAGGGGTGGGATAGGGAGGGTGGGAGGGAGACGCAAGAGGAAGGAGATATGGGATATATGTATACGTATAGCTGAGTCACTTTGCTATAAAGCAGAAACTAACACACCATTGTAGAGCAATTAATTATACTCCAATAAAGATGTTAAAAAGAAAAGAAGAAACAGAAAGATGTTGTGAAATCAACACGTTTAAGAACTCTTGACGTGGGCACGTGGATGCGGGATGAGCACAGTGACTCTGAAGATCCGTTACTGGAAATGGTCCAGCTGGTGCTGTGGGGAGCATACTGTTCATGGGGTCTTAAGTTGACTGTAGAGTCTGTTTAATTCAGCAGACATTTGAAGAGCATTATTTCATGCTGGCCTCTGAGCTAAGATTGTGGGACCACAAACAGAACCGATATAGGTTCCCTTAAAGCATTTAAAATGGATTCAGACGGGACTTGAGTGGAGAGAAGCAGGAAAGGTGTGCCAGGAATGCTTTAGAAAGAGCACAGGTAGAGGCATAGAGTGGGCAAAGTCCAGGATTTCAGGTTGTCTAGAAGAAAGATTTCCTCATTCTAGAGCAAGAGGAAGTAAGATTGCAGTGAGGGACCCCAAATCATGGAGGAGTTAGGGTACCAGAACTAGAACATGGGCTTTCTTATATAGACATTTAGGAGCCTGTGGAAGCTGTGAACAAAAGATTGGCAGAAGTAGTACTCAAAATTAGATAATACATTTGTCTTTTCTCTGGTATCACAAATTCCTTGTTTGAAAAGGTTTGAATTAAAAAGGACAAATCTCAACTTTATGTGTCAGGCACTTTAAGTAATTGTACAGTTTTGGATACTAAGTAAATTTTACAGCATAGTTACAGGTGTCGGGAAGCCATTCAGCTCTTAGTCGTGTACTCTTTACTTGAGTAATATTTAAAGTATTAAAATTGTCCTTTTCACTGTAGTTTATGTGTCATGAGCTTGATATATTCTTGAAATACTTAAGAAATTAGTTATTGTGGAAGTGACCTATCCCACGTGTAAATGGAAAAGAAAAACTTTACATCATTCATAAATTGAAATATTTGGTTTCAGTTGTACTCAGATTGAAACCATCAAAGAATCAGAATGAATGTAGTTTTATGATTGTCAGATTTACCACCAGAGCCCCAGATTTTCTCAATACCACATCTCAGTATTTTTGTAAGGTTTGTAGCTTCTTTGCACCCATGTTTGAACACTCACCACACCACACAGTTAACTCTTCTTGCCTTCATTTTAAGGAAAACATGAATATTATTAGATTTGTCCCCAAATAATTGTCAAATTATTTTCATCAACAAGGAAATCTGGTAAGAGTACAAAGTTTGGGGAGAGAGCTCAGTAACACTTATAAACAGGTTGATCAAAAGGAATATTTTCTGTTTCTTGACAGTGAGTTTGCGATGTTTTGCTTTTTATGTGTGATTTTTAAACAACCTGTTGTTTTTATAGGCTACTTCTGTGGCTAAGAAACTCTGTTCCCTAACGTACATCCAGAAGGAAGCCATGTGACTGAATTCCTTACTAATTGGTTATCACATATTGTGACTTGCCAGATGCAGGAGTCCAGGGACTAAAGGCATACAGAATGTTCTCATAGCAACTGTGCCAGGAGATACTGCCAAACTCAGGGGCACCCCTCCCCAGGGTCTGAACCCTGGAATTACATTAGGGATTCTCATGGATCAATGTTCGGAAAATGAAATGAGAATTTTAAGTGAGCCCTCGTGCTGGCCAGCTGCCCAAAGCCTCTAACACCCCAGAAATTAGGAGACGGAACCTTGGGGACCTGGAATGAATGCTACAGAATATTCTCCAGGCTGTTCTCTTAGCAGCTGTCTTCACCCCTCCCCTCAAGCAGCTTGCAATCCCCGTCCCATGACGCCAGCTTTTGAAAATGGAAAGATAGACCTTTATTTTAACATGTTTAGTAGATTAACATCTTCAGCCAAAATGCCTTGTAGATCCCAGCCCCATCCCACAAGCCAGATGTACAACTCCAGTACCATGGCGGTCTCAGTGACCTGCGCGGTCGCAGCTTCGGTGGCCTTCAAGCCCGCCGGATCTCAACAGTGTATCCAGATGAGCCACTCATGGAGACAGAAAAACTCTATGTATTAATCCTAGACGTTCTTATCTTTTTTAATAAACACCTAATAAGATGTAAAATAATGACCTGCATGATATCCATGTTAACATTTGTACTAAACAGACCAAAGGGTTCGTTCGTACTGTGTGAACAGAAATAGTTTAGCATCAAAAGGAGAAAACTGTATTTCTTGATAGAAAGGAAGTGGTCACAGATCATGTCAGTCAAACAAATCTGTCAGGGCTTTGAAATACACAGCTGTTAGGTGAGATACTGAGGTAAAGGGTAAAAATAAGATCAGACTCAATGTTGCAGTCTAGTTATGTTGATTTCTGTTAGACTGGTAAATTTCACTTTTTAGGAGAATAGTTTTCAGATATTAAATATATAAAGAGTTGAGTTATTGTTTGACTTGGATTTGTGGGGGGGAAGGCATTTCCTACCATTTTGTCCCCCCCAATTCCTTTCCTGCTCTCCCTAGAACTGGTCCTTGTTGACCCCTGCAGGGGTACAGCTGGGTATTTAAGTCCTGAGATTTTTAAAAAATGGTACGAATGATCTTTTTTACAGAACAGAAACAGGCTCACAGACATAGAAAACAAATTTATGGCTACCAAAGGGGGGAAGTGGGGAGGTGGGTTAGATTGGGAGATTGGGATTAACACACACACACCACTATGTATAAAATAGATAACTAATAAGGACCTACCATATAGCACAGGGAACTCTACTCAATACTCTGTAATGACCTATATAGGAAAAGAATCTGAAAAAGAGTGGATATATGTATATGTATAACTGAATCACTTTGCTGGACACCTGAAACTAACACAACATTGTAACTCAGCTATACTCCAATAAAAATTAAAAAAAAAAAAAAGTCCTGAGACTTGTTTGTGGTTAGACAGCCCGATAGGCTGCTGAACCGAGCACAGGAAATTTGAAGCACCTAGAGGCCTTTCTTCAAAACCCTTTGCTGCTCACATTGTAGTTAGAATTCTAAAGATAGAATGGACTGTTTGGAGACTGAAGTCTAGTGTAAAGATGCTGGGGTTTTTAGGCCAGCTCTTAAACCTCCGAAGTCACCTGACCTGGCCGTGTGTCAGCTGGGTATTCTGAAGCATCAGATGAAAACAGAATCCACCCTGGTGTTGGCAGGCAGCCGTTGTGCCTGTCGGTGAATTAGAGTTGTTGGAATACCATCCATCCACTTAAGCCTGAATCAGAATCAGCCTGTTTGAAAAAACTCCCTCCACCACACTTGAATTTGCATATCATTTCATTTTCTTTGGTAATACATCATATCAAGTAGCCACAGCAGTCAGCATCTAACATAATTAAAAAGCAACAGCTCCTTAGATACAGATTTTTTTGTCTTTCTTTTTTTTTTTGGCCATGGGGCTTGTGGGATCTTAGTTCCCCAACTAGGGATCGAACCTGGACCCTCGGCAGTGAAAGCACAGAGTCCTAACCACTGACCGCCAGGGAATTCCCAGATAATAGATTTTCTCCATGCCCTAGTCAACTCCCTCGTGGTAACATCAGTACTTGCCAGTTTTTCACCCACCTCTCTGGCCAGTGCCCATCTGTGGGGACGGAGAGCTTAATGTGGAGGATATGTCACCATCTCTCAGGAGGCAGGCAAAGGGTTGTGTTATTGCAGAAAAGCCCACTGACCTGGTTCTCATGTTCACGTGCCCAGAGTAGCCCCCAACATTGTGGATCGGGGACACTGATTCTGCCTTATTTTTAAGTTAGAGTGTGTTCGAGATGGCTTTGTGCCGTGGTGGTTGAAAGACAGCTGTTTAACTATACAGCACTTGAGGCAGTATGATGAGCTAAAGATTTTAAATATGTTTTTTCATTACCAGAAGCAGGGACAGCAAATAAAACTCTCCACCTGGGTCCTTTGAAACACTTGTATGTATTTACCACTGCTGAGACACTCGTGTTCAAGAACATATCATATTTATTTACATTGAAGTTCCCCAGTGTTCATATTGTTAGTTACAATTTAGATTTTAGTTCCTTGCCTTTTATGTTGTTAACTATAACTTTAGATTTAAATGTGGTCTGTGTAATACATGCTGTGAAAATAAAACCTGTCTGGAGAAAGACAAATATCATATGATATCACTCATACATGGAATCTAATTTTTAAAAAATGATACAAATGAGCTTATGTACAAAACAGACTCACAGATATTGAAATTATAGTGAAAATCAGGCAGAGCTGATTGCAATACATTAAATTAAATAAATAGAAGTTTTAATGAGCTAAAGAAGAGTACTACAACATTTCTAAATTTTAAAAAATTTAATTCTGTGACTGATACGTATATAGAATTAATTTTAAATTTTTTAATGACTGTGTGGCTTCTTATATCAGCAGTTGACATTATTTCATACCTGTAGGCTTTGTGATAAATTCTGAGTGTTAAGGAAGATTTGTTTTCTGATCCTCAGTGTTCATAAAGACATATAAAGCATTTTTATGAACTCCCACGTCCTCCTGTGTGTAAGGAAGAAAATGTTGCTGTGAAATACAGTTTTAAGTCTCCCAAAGTGCCTTATTCAGGAAGTTGAGCTTTCTGTGTTTCTTCTATAGTATCTCCTTACGAAAGTTTGTGTTACAAGCCTTTTTTCTTTTCTTTTTAGATATCTAAGCTTTTTATCAAAAGAAAGAGAAAACTTTAAAAGACAGAATTTTGTAAATTAATAACCACCGGATCATCCTCTTCTCAGCCTGGATCCCCACCAGATTGCCCTCCAGAGAGGCAGAGAAGGAGGTCTGCTTCCTGGTTTCTGATTCCTCCACTCTTACACAGTTTGCCTGGAGTCTTTCCGCCCCGATAAAATGTGGTTTGAAAAAACTTCCTCTACCACACTTTTATTTGCATATCATTTCATTTTCTTTGGTAATACATCATATCAAGTAGCCACAGCAGTCAACATCTAACATAATTAAAAAGCAACAGCTCCTTAGATATAGATTTTTTTTTCTTTTTTTCCTTTTATTTTTTGGGCATGGGGCTTGTGGGATCTTAGCTCCCCAACCAGGGATCGAACCCAGACCCTCGGCAGTGAAAGCACAGAGTCCTAACCACTGACTGCCAGGGAATTCCCAGATAATAGATTTTCTCCATGCCCTAGTCAACTCCCTCGTGGTAACATCAGTACTTGCCAGTTTTTCACCCACCTCTCTGGCCAGTGCCCATCTTCTGTTCTAGCCATTATCCTTATGGCCATTGACGGGCGACGTGTTAGGCCCTCGTTTCTTCTCACTCTGTCTCCCTCTCTGAGTGATCTGAGCTCTGCCTGTGGCTTCACTTGCCACCTCTGAGCACCAAAGGAATGAATGACCTAGTGGACAGATCATAAAGACACCACTCCTATGCGGCTCATCTTAGCTTAGGTTCCCCAGAAAAACAGCCTGAAGGAGCAAGCTGTGTGCCGTTCCTTCATCGGGGGATAGCATCCCAGGAGGGAGAGGGACCAGAAGTGTGTAGTTTGGTGGGAGGGAGAGCGCATACGTGTGTAAGCTACTGGGACTGCCCAATCCTATAAGGTCACAGGCCAAGGCATCCTCTGAACGGTGTCCTAAGATTATGCATTGTGAGAGGAGAAGGGAAGAAGAATTTTTCCCCTGCTGCCTGTCCCCCACTGGTCAAAGGTTTCCCTCCAACGTATTACCTTCTCCACACCCCCAGGTAGTTAATGGGTGGTGTGAAAGTGTAGCTCCAAAGCCATGTCAACTCAGAAGCCATGGAGTGAGAGGCAAGAACTGCCCCCAGGCATGAGCAGGCACTGCCAGACTATACCCAGGGACACCAGTGCTGATGAGGCAGCTGAAACAAGACAGGAGAGGGTGCGAGAACCTCAAGTGGTACGTCCAGGGCTCCAGGATCATCTGCCCCTTTACCGCTCAGACCCACCCATGCCAGACACCATCGCTTCCGTACTACGACATGGGGCCTCAGCTTTTGCGAGAGTGAGACGCTCTCACTTCCTCCCAGCGACCAGAGATCCAAGTGCAGGCAGTACCTGAGTCCCCTTTAAGGGGAAGCCCTGCTGTAATCACATGCCAGAGCCTTGAGGCAAGAGGAGAAACAAACCAGTTTCCACTGCTGCAGCTCGCCTGGAGACTCAGCACCACAATCTGTCACCTGGTCCAGATTTCCCTCACTGGTAGCAAATTGGTCTGATTTGAACTGCTGGCCTGCTGAGATGACCCAGACCTTCTTCCCTCAATTGTCTGAGCCCTTGGTTGCCTTGTTGCTGTTGAGCCGTAAGTGCTGAAATCTCCCATTTATGGTTACCACTGGCTGTGGAAGCACCTAGACATACCCTGATGAATCCCTCGAGTTCTGGACACATCCTCTCCTCCCTCACTGTGTAGCCATAGTCTTTGCTGCTCATGATATCAGGATGGAACATCCCCAGCAGTCACCTGACCACCTGTTTTCTGCTGGTGTATTGACACGGGGAGTCCAGAATGACCAGGAGATGGTCAGAGCTTCAAGTTTATTGGAACTTGTGCGTGTCCCCTGGAGGAAACAATCATCCCCCACTCCTGCCTAGGAATCAGGACTTCTAACTTGGCGAATACGAGCGTTGCGTGGATGGGAAACACAGATTTTGCAAGTGGGTCCCTGGGATTGATGATGACAAAGGCCAATCCTGTTTTCATCCTTTGGTTACCAGACCTGAGTATTGTAGCTCTCGGTAATGCAGACCAGATATTGAAGCCATTGCTTCAATACCTATACCACATCCTGGAGGGCAGGGCTCCAACTCTGCAGGAAGTTATCCTAAGATGCCTCTTGGGTTACTTTTTAGTAGACCACTCTCCCTGCCTGTTGGGCCAGCTTTGAGGATGAGTCATTGTCAGACCGGTGGATTCTAAGGTTCTGGACCCATTGTCACATTTCCTTTGTTATAAAATGGGTGCCTTGGCCTAAGGTGGTGTTTTGTGGAATATCCTATTGAGAAATCAGTTATTTTATAAGCCCAGGGACAGTGGTGGCAGCACAAGTATTGGGAGCTGGAAGCCAAACACTGTGGTAAAGACAAATCATTGCCCCTCTTCCCATGGAACTGATCTTACACCAAGTCAGTGATGGGTCTTCTTGAGTAATGATGCCGTATCCAGGGCTTGGTATCAGTGTCTGTGGCTGGCAGGTGAGACATGTAGCAGTTGCAGTAACTTTTCCAGCATTGGTGAGAGGAAGAGCCTCTGCCACTCTCTTCACAGGCCCATGGTATCAACTCTCTGCTGGCCTGAGCGGGAGGCCGGCTGACAGCCCTAGAATGACTCGTCCTGTCCACCTTTTGTTGATGTTTGACAGTACACATGTTGACGTTTTGGGGGATGCTTCCTGGTGGGCATTAGCCTGAAGCACAGAAAGCACCTGACCTGTGCCACCTGCATCCATCCTTCCCAGACCTCCTCAGCACATCGTCTGTCCCTGTTGTTCCCCAGGCCCCTGACCAACTGTCCGTTCGCTGCTGCCCGGAGTCAGGGTGCGTCTGTAGCCCAGGCCTTCCCTCCGCCCACGTGGCGTGAGTGCCCAGGGCTGCCCTGTGTCCTCACCCGCCACGCTTCCTTCCCACGGTCCCTCAGGTCCACTGCTGAATGACCCTGCGGTGTAGCCCCAGGTCACTTGGGGCTCTGTCTGAATTCCTGTTTTCTCTGTCTATTGATCACCCGTCGTATGGGAGTCTGGGCCACCTGTAAATGTAATTTCCTTGTGCCCTCTGAACGTACTCGGACCTAATCCCAGATAAGCCATTTCCACCCTAGAGTGGGTTTTTTCTTTGCCCATCTAACTTTATGTCAGAGGGTCATTTGTTGACCATGGTTGGGTATGCCAAGGCCCTGGGCCCCGTAACATACTAGGGGCTGGTTTTTAAACGGAACGTTGTTCTCTGCCCCAGAACCCCAGGGATCTGCAGTGTGACGTCTCTCTTGGCACTCCTTAGCCATCGAGGATAGGTCTGCACCCCCAGATCCATCATCGTCTAGATGTGCCGCAAAAGTCTTCTCTATCACTCGGGTCACTCTGGAGACTGGCCGCCGCCAAGTCTCTGATAAATGGGTCCAAACAGTATTATAAAGTATGGAATGTGCATATGCTCCACAATCCAAAGAGGCCGACCTTTTTCTTCGCAGTAGATGTTGAAAGAAGCAACCTGTTCTTTTCCTTAGAGAGGATGTTCTCAGCCCGTCCTGGAGCCCTAGGCTTTTTAAAAACGTAAGCAGCGTGCCCCGTCTCTTAATTTTTGTGGTGTGTGGTGTTCGTGTTTCACTAGGCCCACGAGGCTGCTTCCCATTTCCTGCTCCAGTTAACACGCGGTCGTCCGTATAGTGGACTAGAGTCACGTACTGTGGAAAGTCAAGATGGTCCGGGTCCCTGCAGACTAAGTTTGGAGGGAGATCGGGAAAGTTCACATCACCAGCAGACAAGGGAGTAAGTCGCCTGTCTCTGCCCATGGACCGTAATTGCCATATTCGCACAAATAGCTGGGTACCCAGTGCCAGAAGCTGTATAACGTCATCTCTAGCACAGCAAGTTCTATCCAGGGTTTCCACCACTTTTAGCTTGCAGTGGTCCATCGTTATTTTTTCTGCAGGGTCATTAGAAGTATAGAAAAGGCGGTAGAAGGAGGGACACTGCTCTTCCTCTCTAAGGCTTTGGTAGTGTTCTCATCTCGGCAGTTCTTCCCAGTATACACGGTATTGCTGTTGAGTTACCATCTTGAGTGAGGAATACACTTGCGGGGGAAAGTTTCAGAGGCTTCTACTCAGTCCTTCACACCCGAATGACACTTACTCCCCATATCAGAGACCCATCTGAGGGTCTCCCAGTTACACACTTGAAGTCAAGAAATAACTCCAGTCGCTCCCTCAGCCCCATAAGGCCCCATTCGAACCGGGACATAATGGCATTTAGGATTCCCCAGTATTGGTATGGTTTGGAGCTCTGATGTAATAGTCCTCAAAAAGTCTAGAGTCCTTTCCGCAGGGCACAGTCATCCATGCAGAAAAGTTCTTTGCTCTCTTCCCCGTTACACATGCTCTTTTCTCTGCCTGATGTATTTCTCTCTCCGCTCTTTCCTTAGGTATTGCCTGACCTCCCTGACGAGGGTAGATCAGTCGTATGTTACTATGGTACCATGTGCCTCTTCTCTGCATTACTTAAAATAATTGTAGCTTTGTATTAATTTTCTGTGTTTTTCTTTTTTTTTTTTTTTTTTTTTGCGGTATGCGGGCCTCTCCCTGTTGTGGCCTCTCACGTTGCGGAGCACAGGCTCCGGACGCGCAGGCTCAGCGGCCACGGCTCACGGGCCCAGCCGCTCCGCAGCATGTGGGATCTTCCCGGACCGGAGCACGAACCCGCGTCCCCTGCAATGGCAGGCGGACTCTCAACCTCTGCGCCACCAGGGAAGCCCCAATTTTCTGTGTTTTTCAATGAATGCCAGTCTCTTCCTAAGGTCCTTGAGGGGAGTGTCCTTCCCTGCTTTGCTCTCTGCTCTCTCCCTAACTTGATACCTGCATCGCATACTAGGAGCTTAATAACTATTTGAGGAATGAGTGAATCGTTAGGTGGACGGGACAAAGCAGTGGAGAACCCTGGCCTCAGGAGCCCCATTACTCTAGCTTAGCGATTCTCAGAAGCCCTCCCCAACCATGTTTTAACATTTCTAATATCAATTGCTTTGGGCCGGGTAGCTGTTGTGAGTTTAGTTGTTATTGCCTGTGCATGCAAAAAAACCCCAAAAAACCAAACAGCAAGCAAACAAACACTTGTAAAAAGGGTGTCGGCAGCTCGGAAGAAAATTCCAAGGACAGTACTAAAGCAACAGTCAAGATACACTGCATCAGCAGGGCTCTTGATGACACAAAGGGCCATGTTTTGTGGTCAAACAGTCATCCTGGAGCTGAAAAGTGAGGCGGAAGATTTGAAATCTGAACGTGAAGAAGTTCTAATAATAATCCGTTATTTTGGCTTCCATAATATCACTCTTGAGCACAAATAAAAAGATTAGCATATATCATGTTTTGCTTATCATGAGAGCCCATTCAATAAGTATGATTTTTCTGTGATAAGAAATCAGTTATAGTTTAATTTGGCCATTTTTAAATTTCTTAGTGGTTCAGAGTAAGAGCTCATCATCATTTTAGAGTCAGTGAAATGTGATATTATATACAGTGGTCTTCAGGGCCTCTGTTAACATATATGGCCTCTAGGGTGAATTAGAAAGAGGCATTTCTTTCTCCAGGGCATCCTTGCAGCTGGATGTAGGGGTCAGGGTGTCAGGCCCTCTCCACCAGCTGTCTTTGGGAAAGGGAACCAGCAGTACCGTGCGTGGCTGCTTCAGCTAGCCTCAGCTTTATGAAGAATAATTTTCTTTCACAATTCAGAACAGAACATTCTCTGTAGTTTTAGGCACTGCTATCCTATTCTAGCATGGTGTGACTTGGAAGAAGGGTCACAGGAAAACTTAGACTATATAGCAAAGTGAGTATCATTCGGAAGAATAGGTTTCTATTTCTTTAATTTAATTTTTATTTTATATTCGAGTATAGTTGATTCACGATGTTGTGCTAGTTTCAGGTGTCCAGCGAAGTGATTCAGTTATACATATACACATATCCATTCTTTTTCAGATTCTTTTCCCATATAGGTCATTACAGAATACTGAGTAGAGTTCCCTGTGATAAGTTTCTGTTCTTAAAAAGCATTCTCTTTAAGGCAGTTTTTTTTTTCTAATGGATAAGCCTATTGTGAAGAAGTTTTGATCTGAGAATATCAGGGTGTTTCTGGGTAGACAGGAAGTCTAGCAGAATTTCATTTTGATTGAGACTGTCCGGGTCAGTGACCTCATAATCTTTTTAGAACGAAACGCTGGCAGTGAAGCATTCCAGTCCCACTCCTGGGAACTTTGGTCAGCTCCTGAAAGGCAGGCGTGCCTTTGATGTTTGATGTAGCCTTTGATATTTATGTCAGTGTTTTTGTTTGACCATATACTCTGGAACTGCTTTTCATACTGCTTGTGTCAAAATTTAAATTTCTACAACTGTACTTTGCCACAGCAGCTAAACCTAATTCACTCACTACAATTAAGATGTTGAATACAATTAGGAAATGTTCTACTAAATTAATACTTTTATGCAGGGCCTGCCATAAGGATACTGATAAGAAACTAATCAAGGAGGATGTTAGTTCCTGTTGTGGGAAACATTCAAACTTACATTAAGTACTTCGATTCTAGATACCTTCCAACTATCTGAAAGGCATTTCTGTTATGAATTGGAAGGTTTATAATTTCTCTTTTAGGTCTATAATTTATATTCAAATCTATCATCTAATTTTATGTAAAGTAGCTCTTCCTGCTTACGATTCCCTTCTCCATCCCCCAGTCTCACTGTAGGACAGACAGAGAAGTGTACTTTGCAGTAACCTGACCTCTGATTGCTGTCTGGGAGCACAGGTAATTATAAGAGATTAGAGGGAAAGCTGCAACTCAAGAGATTAGGAGAAGCAAATCTGGCAGAACCACCATCTGTGGTACCTGGTAGGAAAAATCGTGTGTTTCAGTGCACAAGTCCTGTTTGCATCTCAGAGTAAACCACAAACTGAAATTTTCGCATCTTTTTGTTACTGACCAGAGATCTTGGCTTCCTTAATCAAAAGAAATGGATCAGAGGCCAGACAAGAAGTTCAGGCAAGGCCCCTGCTGCAGCAGAGGGGATCAGAAACAAGTAAAACGTTCCCTTGCTTGCTCGCTGCCCAAGGGGGGCGAGCTGGTTCCTTATGTGGGGTGAGGGTAGGGGTGTGTCTGGGGGTTGGGCCGGAGGTGTGGCTTAGGTGGTCTGCCCACCCCTTAGGTGGTGCTGAGTGCAGGGGGCATGCACAGTGCCCTGCTTTTGCTCCCGGCTCTTCAGAAGTGGCAGTTGGGGTTTTTTCTGGTCTTGTTGTATCTTCTTGTCCATAATTTGCCCCAACTGTGCATGCACGCAGCTATTTTTAGTCCCTTACCTTATAGTTACTTTGTATTTTGTTGCTGGAGGAGACGTTTTTCCAGGTGCACGCACTGCAGCAAAGGGTCCCAGGTCCCAGCCTGTCTCATTTTCAGTGCTTTTTAGAAGTGTGATGTTATCCCTTATCCAGGGGAATCCACAGTATTTTATTAATATGGGCCTCTGACCTTACTGCCCTAAAGTGTGCCATTGTAAGATATACAGGCAAAAGGAGTTTGAACTGGAGAAATTTAGGGTAATTCTTCCCGTTTCAGAATGTCAGTAGAAATATTCCACCGTAAGTGTGCACGTTACAGCTAAAACCATGAAAATGCTCATCTCGCACCAGTAGAAAACATTTTGTGCATGAAAGCGTTCATGGGGGATTTTTATCGTTAGCCACATTATTAGGCATCAACAAACTGCTTACATGGATTTCTTAAAATTTGTTTAAAGAAACAACAACAGATCCTTGTTTTGACCATTTGATCACCATTAATCACTCCCAAATCACAAAACGGTCAGGAGAAGTAAGTGGATGGAATTCAAGCATTTGCTTCCATTTTTAGCTCTCATTTTAGACGTTTGCATGGGGTGAGAATAAGGAGCCGTGAGATTTTGTGAGGTTTTTATTACATCTGCTTACATTTTCTCTTTCTACCACTGCCCATCACTGATCATTAAAAAACAATTATCCTGATTTTTTATCTTGATTGGGAAAACTGTCATCTGGTTCAATCTAATCTTTTTGGTATGTGACTAGATCTGAGATTTGAACAGTTGCAGTCCCGCTGCTGGTTATTTTTCCTGGGAGACTGAGGGGCAGGGAGAATCATCACACGTCGTGGTTAATCAGTTCTGAGAATTCATCTCCTATAACCCTGCTTTGAATTAACTGAATAATCCATCCAGTAAGCAGCATTTTTAATATCTCACGTAGGGAGAGACTCAAAGCTGGCTAACAGTGAAATTTCCCATTTTTCACTGGCAGGAACCCCAGCCCCATAATGGGGAAGGTCCCACCAGTGCGAAGGCCCCATATGGAGGCCCCTCCCCTAGTGAGGACATGTGCCCCCGAAGAGGAGTCCCCCTGGCCGCTGGCCCCTGCCACCCCACCACGTGAGTACAGCCACGGCTCTGAGGACCTCAGCACGGTTTCCATTGCTTGGTGGCCGTTTGTCTGATGTGAGAATTAGCCAGACCCTCTTCCCTTTCATCCCCTTAAACACTTCAGAAAACGAGATGTAAGCCTCCTTTGGGTCCCTTTGCTTCATTTTGGCAAGTTTCATAGAAATTGTTTGGTTAGGAGGTGAAGGCTCTGGGTTGAGACTCGGCTCACGCGTGATTAGTGAAACAGTCTGTGGCTATCTGAGCAGTTCTGTTCCATGGAACTTTCTGCAGTGGTGGAACTGTTCCACAGCTGCACTTTCCAATACAGTAACCACTAACCACACGCGGCTACTGAGCGCTTGAAATGTAGTGCAACCGAGGAATTTAATTTTTAACTTAATTTAATTTTAATTCATTTAAATTTAATTCTCCATGTATGACTAGTGGCTGCTAAATTGGACAGTGAATATGCCTACACTTAACGCCATGGGCCTGAGCTGTCTTTGAACATTTCTGCAGGTGTACCTCTCTACCTCTGTTCTCTTAATAACCCAGAAAAATCTTCCTTGTATTTTATGCATTATTGTAAATGTGATTCTCTAACAGTCAGCAAATAATTAAGTTAAAAATTCTCATCTCAAAATGTATTCACCCATATTGCCCTTATGTAGCTTTAATTACCTTATGGTCTTGAGAAATTCAATCTTAAAACTATGAAGTAATATCTGTTTAAATATCCCAGCTTTATTTTCTTCTTCACACGTTTTAATTTGCAACTTCAATATATATATAGAAGTAATCACACACAGCAAAATAACTTTCTCATTTTATTCTTCCTTTTTAAACGAGACTATAAAACATCCTACACGAGTACAGTAAGTGCAGTGCTGTTACCAAAACATTAAATTCAGCACGTACTCATTACAATACAGTACTTAGAAGTTTCAAAGTTTGGTTCTGATAGGTGGGTTATTGAGATTACAGGTTAATTAAATTTGTAGTTTTAACTACTATAGTAAATGTCCTTCCATTATCGGGCTATCATTAAAGATTGCTTACACCGTAAGATGTGAATAAGGGAACTTATGTGCGGGGTATATGGGAACTCTCTGTACTATCTGTGCCGTTTTTCTATAGCTCTAAAACGATTCTAAAGTTTCTTAAAGTTTATTTTTAAAACTTGCTTACATCGTATTATTTTCTCATGCCATCTATTTATATTCGTTAACATAGCTGTGTATGCATCCAAAAGAAGAATCATCACATCAGCAGTGGGTAGCACTTACATAAGTTTCACAACATGGCAACTTCAGAACATCCCTGAGAGATAATATTGTCATAATTTTACAGGTGAGGAAGCTGAGGCATGGAATACACAGGAATTCAGCCAAGGTTACTTAGCTGGTCAGTGGCAGGACCAGAATTTGAACCTAGCAAGTCAGTCTTTTAACCACTGAACTGTGTTACCTCTTAAGGGATCTCGATTATGCAGGATAAGTTGTGTTCTCTCTGCTCTCAATGTAGCAAGCAAACGTTCCACTCTAAGAAATCTAAAATAAAGTAATACGGTAATAAATTTCTTATACAACTTGAAAAACATAGAAGTACGCTTTGTGTTACAGTGATTTCGATCTTATTCTTTATACAGTGGTTCATTATTTTTATGAGGAATATGTTCATATTCTCTTGACGAGAAATGTCTGTGTTAGTGGGGTTTTAGAAAATTGATGTATGTTTCATTAAGACAGTGGGTGGCTAAGAATGAAAAAAAAAGAGAGAGCAATATCTAAAGGGCAGGGGGGAGTGGATGTGGTTGGTTATCTCATAAAGACAAAGTTTTTATAAGACTAAATTTTTAAGGAACCTGGAGTAATTTGTGGCATAGTATTTTATTATTACAGGGTTATTTTACCATTTTCCTATCACAGTGCTTTGTTTTGTCATATGCCTGTTAATGCTGTTGTTCCTATACATTAAATTCTAGATCTTTGATTGTTACTTTTCATTGTGAGCAAAAGAGAAAATACTTTAACCCATTTTTAAAGAGAGGGTTGGTGTGAATACGGTTTAAAGGAAGTTCAGCAGAATAAATACCCAAAGTATTAACAACAACAAGAAACCCAAGATTAAAGTTTTAGCATACTTTCTCTTTCTTCATGTTCACTTCTCATTTATAAATAGTACAAATACATTATATATGAAAGTTGTTAAGAGACTGAATCCTAAGAGTTCTCATCACAAGGAAAAAAATTGTTTTCTATTTCTTTAATTTTGTAACATAAGAGATGATGGATGTTCACTAAACTTGCTGTGATCATCATTTCATGGTGTATGTAAGTCAAGTCGTTATGCTGCCCACCTTAAACTTATACAGTGCTGCATGTCAATTATATCTCAATAAAACTGGAAGAAAAAAGAAATTTTTTTTTTAAATGGTACAAATTTTAGATGACTAGAACTGGTAGTTTGGGGATTTAAAAAATCCATTTATAAGCCTTTCTGAGTCCGGAAGGGAAATCACTGAAAATCCTAATAGAGTATAAATCAAGATATTGCACGTAAGCCACTTTACAAAGCAAATAATAATTAAAATTTTAATTATAGGTTTTCCTGATTGTCGGCAACTGACAGAGCTTTCTTCTAGGGCACGATGTCACGGCTTTCTTTCCAGGGTGTATTTGCACACTGGCCCAGGAAGCACCTCTTAAGTTTTCAGATGTGAATAATACCTTGAGGACCCTCTTCCTGAGCGTCTCCAGAGTTGCTCTCGCAGAAGATAAATGACCGAAAGCAAATAGCTCAGCCGCCTGCCGTAAAATAACCTGAAAGAAACAGTTTTCTGCACTCTTGAGTTTCACAGTAGGGAGGCAGCATTTGTGAGATATTTGCAGATTGTGTAAAATTCTGACACTAAGTTCAGGTACCTGTTAGAATCCTAGGCTAACGCAACTTAACGGGAAGACTAAGCGCCAGTGTTTTACTTTCCTTAGTTTTGTACTATTTGGATTTTTTATAAGCAAATGAGCTTTTTCGATGCTCATTAGCTGCTCTTAAATTTGATTGATTTTAATACTCTAACTGATTTTTTAAAACTTTGTAGTACTTACATGTAATAATTTACTTCTTTCATATGGTATGTTTATTAGTTATTAATTTATAGCAGATTATTAGAAAGAGTTTATTATTTTGGAAGAACGAAAAGCCTTGAAAAAGAATGGTTTATTTGAAATGGTGCTACCCATGAAAGGAGTCCCAGTTTTAAAAGCTGAGAGCTGGGTTAGACCTTTAAGGGCATCTCCTATCTAAGTGCTTTCCATCTGCCCTCTGAAATCTGATTTAAGCCTCATGTTCTGCCTCGTGTCTTCTTTAGTCTCAGAGAACTTTAAAACAGAAACTATGGAATAAATTCTCAGAAAGCCTAAGACAACAGAGTCGTAAGGTAGAGGAAGCTAGCAAGCAGATGTGATAGGAGGAACGCTAGCGCCTTCGCCTACATAAGGACAAGGAGAACTGTCACCTCGTAAACCAGAGAGCATAGCCCACGCCCCCGCCTGCTGCCAGGGTCATCTGACAGCTGCCTTTCACTTTCGGGTGATGTGCGGGTATGCTTACATGAGAAATAATGCCGTGTAAACACACCTAGAATAACAGTGCTTTTCAAGCTGTATTTGAATTATGTGAAAGTCTTAAGGTGCCAATCTTCTTAAACTGCATAAAATGCAAACACTAAAAGAAAAGCCTACCTCCTTTTAAGCCGTACAGTGTATTTACTAATCTAGCTGCAGTTGATCTCAGATTCTTCACGTTGCACAGGAGATGTTGGGAACATTTTTGGTCTGCTTGGGTTCCATGTGGCAGTGTGCTTTGCTCCTTGATGGATGTATCAGAGATTCTCTCAAGTCAAGGGTGGAGACTTGATTCCGAAGAAGTCTAAGAGCTCACTAGGCTCGTCCTAGCCTTCTGCCATAGTCAGGGCTATCCCTGCCAAGAAACAGCTGACTGCAGGTTTTGCTCTCTCCTTTTTCTGGGAGACCTGAAACGCTGGCTTTCCAAAAGGCTTCCCGGCATGCAGAGTAAGTCGAGGGACAGAACTGTCAACAGAGCTGAAATTAAGCAATTCAGCTACCTAGCTGAACTCTCAGCGCCAACTTAAACGCCAATAGGAAGTGCCTTTTCTTTTTTTTTTTTTTTTTGGTTACGCCGGGTCTCAGTTGCGGCTGGCGTGCTCCTTAGTTGTGGCACGTGAACTCCTAGTTGCGGCATGCATGTGGGATCTAGTTCCCCGACCAGGGATCGAACCCGGGCCCCCTGCATTGGGGCGCAGAGTCTTAACCACTGGACCACCAGGGAAGTCCCGGAAGTGCCTTTTGCGTCTGCCAGACAAGTCAAGTAAACATGGGTAAATCAAAAAGTAAGGTAATCATGAGTCGCCTGTGTTTTACGTATAGTCTGATTTAATAACTCAGATTCTGCCTCATCTTTTGCAAGTGATGGTGTGAACTAGATCTCTCCTGCCTTAATCGTGGTGCCACACACATTGAAACTAAACACAGATCGTGTGTGTGCTCACAAGTTATTGACCCCTCTTATGTTTTCAAAGCCTGCCAGCACTTTTTTGTTTTTTTTAATAAACAAATCGAACCATGGGAAGTTCCGTAAAGGCCAGCCTGGGCTCCTGGGACTCTTGTTCTTGAAATTTATTTTTCATCCTTCAGTTATCTAGAACAAAATGAATTTTTTTTTTCTTTCGTAAGCACTCTGCTCAGAGGTGGCTAGGAACGATGAGAGACACTAAGAGCCAAACTTGTAACCAATGCATATAGCAGAATTACACTCAAAATTAGTTCAGCTGCCATTAAAGGTTGCTTAACTGATACATTTTAGTTCTGCTCAGGCTTCTGAGCATGAGAAAATAAGCGAGTGCTAAAAGAACCATAACGTGTTTACAAACGCACGCACGATTATGAAGCAACATATGCGTGAACCGAAATATGAGGAGCAAAAAAGAAAAGCAAATGCTATTTTACAGTAGGGGAGCTACATAAACACCCCCAGGGCCTCTGTACGAACCCTTCTATTGCTCTGAGGGCTGCTGCACAGACTCAGCGCATGAGCCAGTTATCCGCGCCTCGGCCATTGTAGGTTGTAAGGGAAATGTCTGAAGAAGGTCTGCTAGCAGAGAGCTACTTTGCCTAACTTAATTCTGTATTCCTCAGAACTTGTGTCATCTGGGAAAACCACAGACCAGAATGAAGCCCCCTTCTCTCAGCATCTTTTCTGTATAATGAATCAAATAACTTTATTAGTTTTAAATGATCACAAGGAAAAGAAGAAAATATAAAGTTTACTTTGTGCTAAATAATTTTATTCTGAGTAGCTAAACGCAGGGGTCCTCAACTCCCGGGCCATGGACCGGTATTGGTCCGTGGCCTGTTAGGAACCAGGCCGCACAGCAGGAGGTGAGCGGCGGGCGAGCGGGCGAAGCTTCATCTGTATTTACAGCCGCTCCCCATTGCTCGCATTACCGCCTGAGCTCCGCCTCCTGTCAGCATGATGGTGAGTTGTATAATTATTTCATTATATGTTACAATGTAATAATAATAGAAATAAAGTGCACAATAAATGTAACACGCTTGAATCATCCTCACACCATCTCCTCCCCACTCCCCGGTCCGTGGAAAAACTGTCTTCCATGAAACTAGTCCCTGGTGCCAAAAAGACCGGGGACTGCTGGCTAAAAGGTTTTTATCCCCCTTGGTTTCAAATCCTGTGAGTTTGGGTGGGGGGGGTCAGGTGTGTATCTCCAACTTCCTGGCAGGGAGGTTAGTGACTAAGCTGGCTGTCACCTTCAAGGCAGTGCTGGGCAGCAGCAACCCAGTGGGTGACACTCGCCGAGTTATTTTATGATTTGGACCAGCTGTGATGGGTGGGCACTTTCAGCTGTTGAGCTGCCTCTCGGAGGTCCTTTGGCACACAGTTGGAGTCAGTGTGAAAGCCAGAGATACAGGTAAAGTGCTTCAGAAAACGCTGGAGTTGAAGTCAGAAGACCTGGGTTCTGGTCTCTGCCAAATCACAACCACCTAGATGACCTGATGGTCACTATGCCTTCTTGGCCTGCCGCGCAGGATGCAGGTGGTTTAGCTTAGGGTTCAGGCTCGAACCCTGGCCCTACCATCTCTGTCTCCTGTTTGCTCGTCTATAAAGTGGTAGTGGTACCTACCTCGTAGGTTACATAAAACGCTCTCAAACTCTACAGTAAGTCCCCTACATACAAACCTTCAAGTTGCGAGCTTTCAAAGATGCAAGTGTGGGGCTTACTAATGAAGACCTGATGGAATTGGAGGCCCAGAGAAAGGACGAAGAGAAGCAAGAGGAAGAAGAAGTAACTGAAGAAACGAAGAGATTCACAACGCAGGAAATGGCAGGGGATTTTCTTTACTTGAGGCGGCGCTGTTAGTTTTTGAGGTACAGGACCTGAACGTAGAACGGTACACGGAGGCTGCAGCAGCCGCTCAGAATGCAACCCAGTGCTACCGTGTCATCTATGACGAGAAAAAAAGAGCTACTACCCAGGCATCACTGGATCGTTTTTTCAAGAGGGTGGAGAGAATTGAATCCAGCAAGGAACCAGATCAGCGTCAGGTGTGAGTGACACTGCAGCTGGCCCTCCGCCCCCTATTGCTGGTTCAGCTCTACCATCTCCCACCTCCCCTCCCTCCTCCAGTCAGTAACTCTTCCTGCTGTTCCCTCGATGCCAGCCCCTGGAGGCCAGCTGCTGTACTGCACTACTGTACTTTTCAAGGGACTGCACTGTAAGATTAAAAACGTTTTATTTTTTGTTTGTTTGCTTTTTACGTATTAGTTGTGTGAAAAGTATTATAAAACTATTACAGTACAGTGCTATATAGCTGATTGTGTTAGTTGGGTACCGAGGCTAACTTTGTTGGACTTAAGAACAAATTGGCCTTATGAGTGTGCTCTTGGAACTGAACTTGTTCATATGTAGGGGACCTACTGTATATGATTTTTGGTGTATAATAAGCCCTCTAGAGCTTCTTCTTATTATTACTATTATTAGGATTAATGAGATGTTTGACAGCATGCTCTAATCTTTATTGATATATAATCAGAGGAGATTAAATATATAGAAAAATAATATAAGGAGGATGAGGATAATACAAAGCTCTTTGGTAATTACAGGAAAGGGAGATTTTTTTCCATCAAGGTTATCATTGGAGTGATTTTGGAAGAGGTGGTTTTTGAGCTTGGCCTTAAAGGATCGTAAAAATTTGGACATGCCTAGGCTGAAGGAAGTGAAAGTGGTGAAGGACATTCCAAGGAGAAGTAAATACCTGAACAAAACAGCATGCTTAATTACTAAGTTACTATATTAATATCAAGGAATCATTACATTCATCCATCTTTTGACCATGTACTGTGTCCACGTGAACATAGCCTGTTGTTTTAGATGCTGGAAATTCTTATAATATTGTGTAATTCACAAAATACTTTAATTTCCACAGAGAACTACTGATGGGTTTTACTATTTTCATTTTCTAGATAAGGAAACTGAGGCTCTCACAGCAGTGATTGGTAGAAGGGGAAAACCAGTTGTACAAGCACTAAATTTCATGTCTGTCCACAGCCGTACACTGCCTCCGTTAGTCTAAGTTGAAACAGTTTCAAGGCCATCAACCATGGAGTTGGCCCCAGGTTGCTTTCTTAAAATGTGTGCGGTATTCAGGAGGGCTGGAGAAACAATTTAGATGAGCCCCTGGAAATCCAGCACCACCACTGTAAATGGAACTCCAAACTCACAAGTTGCTGGTACAGACCTAGAAGGCAACCGCAAAGCAAGTGTGCTGATTAACACTGTGTGTGATCTTTGCTCCATTTTGCCATAATTAGCAGAAGTTCGCTAGGTAGTTTTGATTCGGATGTTGTTGTCTTTAGTTTATTAAATTGAAACTAACCGGTAAATGAATATCAGGTCTTAAGCTGTGCTGCAGTGTGTTCTTGATTCTTGACTCAAAGATATTTGTAAAAATAAGAAATTTTATATATTCATGTTAGGAAATTATAAATTCATATTAGTCAAGTAAAGTAGGCATCTATTCATAGACCATAGTATTCTGAACAATTTTCTAGTTACCATTAGTATCATTTACCTTTAAAAGGATTTTTCGTATGGATAAAATATCATGACTTGCATTACTTATTTATTTTAGTTGATATAATAAGCCACAACTTGTCTTCTTTCCATCTAATCTGCAAGACAGATATTTCTAGCATTAGAAGAATTCATCATATTCCCATGAGTATGCTATTGCATATTTGTTACATTTTAAATGCGAAGTGAATATATTTCTACTTGAAATGTCTTGATTACATTGCATATTCTGAAAGCTCACAATATTCCAATAAAACTGTTACTTCAAGAATAAAATGACTATGTGATGTGACATTTATATTAAACGTGATTTTCATTTACTCTATAAGGTTTTCTGAAATTATAACAAACTGTAATTCCATCCAGTTCTGGTTGCAGTGTAAACTTGGGAGTGAACTGATTCGTCATAAATACCCTACTCTGGGATTTACTTGGAATACAGTGTAACATATTTTTCATTTCTACTAATACAAGATTAGCATAATTCAGTATGAAATATTATATTGATACACAGCATAATTCAAAACTGTTTCCCTGTTGCTTTCACTGTGTGGTATTGATTCCAACTGGATGTCTTCATTATCTAATGTTTTCTCTACTTTATATGCTGATTATTCTTCATATTGCTAAGAACTGTGTGTGACTGTATGCCTTTGTTACCAAATGTGTATCAAGAACGTCTGTTAGGGGCTTCCCTGGTGGCGCAGTGGTTGAGAGTCCACCTGCCGATGCAGGGGACACGGGTTCGTGCCCCGGTCCGGGAGGATCCCACATGCCGCGGAGCGGCTGGGCCCGTGAGCCATGGCCGCTGAGCCTGCGCGTCCGGAGCCTGTGCTCCGCAACGGGAGAGGCCACAACAGTGAGAGGCCCGCGTACCGAAAAAAATTTAAAACAAAAGAACGTCTGTTAGAATTTTGGAGGAGGAGTAGTACTTTCAAGCTGCCCATCTAAAGTAGGACACAAGCTTAAAATGCTGATTCTCTTTATGTGGTAACAAATGCCAGAGATTATTAAGTTTACTTTGAAAGACCAATGAATCTCCCCCCTTGGTCTCCATTGATAGTTTTTAACTATCTACACAGGCGTGTGATAATGTGTGATGAAAAACTGCAGCTTCTCACGCTCCTGTTAGCTCTGCATGACCCAGGCTGAGTCCTCAGGTTTCTGCACCCCAGCTCAGGAAACTAACCGTCTTGCCCCAGTCCTGGGTGCTAGGTCCACACCAGTCTCAGCAGACGGGAGGGGAATGTGTGGAGTTAGACACAAGACAAGAGTTCAGTGATACCTGGGCACTCCTAGGGCATGGAAAGAACGAGACCAATTCTCGACCAGTTATCAACATGGAAGAAGGTTGCTTTTGATGCCCAGCCACCTCATCTTTTGCACCCCTCACTGTCTCTTACACGCTACTGTCTGCATATCTGATAGAAGAGTCCTTTTACAGCGATCAGGTAACTTATCGGTCAAGGACTCTGGGGCCACTTAGCGTCAGTGTGACTTGAGCAAGTTACTGAACCTCTCTGGGCCTCAGTTTCCTTGTCTGTAAAACCGGGATGGTGTATAATAGCACCCCATCCTGTTTGGGACGTAAAGTGCATATGACAGTGCCTGGTATATAGGAGACAGTATAATAAATTATTCTTATTGCAAATTAGATGGTTAAGGCTGTCTACAGGGGAGATGCCATATACACACCTAGAAGGGGTCAACAAATGTTGCAGTTATTAAATGTTCCATTCCTGAAGGACTTGCCTTTTCTTTGTTTTTTTATTGAAGTATAGTTCATTTACAGTGTTACAGGTGTGCAGCAAAGTGATTGTTTTATATATGGATATACACGCACATACATATGTATGTGTATGTATATTCTTTTTCAGAGTCTTTTCTATTATAGGTTATTACAAGATATTGAATATAGTTCCCTGTGCTGTACAGTAGGTCCTTGTTGTTTATCTCTTTTGTATATAATAGTGTGTATCTGTTAATCCCGACTTTCTAATTTATCCCTCCCCCCTTCCCCCTTTGGTAACCATAAGTTTGTTTTCTATGTCTGTGAGTCTGTTTCTGTTTTGTAAATAAATTCATTTGAATCATCTTTTTAGATTCTACATGTAAGTGATATCACATGGTATTTGTCTTTCTCTGTCTGACTTATTTCCCTTGGTATGATAATCTCTAGGTCCATCCATGTTGCTGCAAATGGCAAATTTTCATTCTTTTTTATGGCTGAGTATTATTCCATTGCGTGTGTGTGTGTCTGTGTGTGTGTGTGTGCGTGTGTATATGTATATACCACATCTTTATCCATTCATCTCTTGATGGACATTTAGGTTGTTTGCATGTCTTGGCTATTGTGAATAGTGCTGCTATGAACACTGGGGTGTGTGTGTCATTTTCGAATTAAGAGTTTTCATATTTTCCTGATATATGCCCAGGAGTTGAATTGCTGGATCATATGAACATCGTGAATTTTTAGAGAAATGCAAATCAAAACTACAATGAGGTACCACCTCACACCGGTCAGAATGGCTGTCATCAAAATGTCTACAAACAATAAATGCTGGAGAGGGTGTGGAGAAAAGGGAACCCTCCTGCACTGTTGGTGGGAATGTAAATTGGTGCAGCCACTGTGGAGGTTCCTTAAAAGACCTGCCTTTTCTTATAAGTGCCTCTTACTCAGAACTACCGTTCAGTCTTCCCCCCGCCAAAACACTCACATAAGGGAGCTGAGAGAGAAAAGTTGATAATCCACTAAACTAAACCACTTTTAAGGCAGGTTGACTAGTGGCCACACCCTATAGCAACCTTTCCTATTTAAATCACATTAATTGGGAGAATTCTAGTCAACCTGGAATTAGGAAGGAGAATCTCAGCCTGTAACCTAGATGTCCAAGTCAGTTTAACTTCTCACATCAGAGAAGATATGGCATCACTGTAAGCCAGGGAGAGACCCAAGACTTGGTGTCTGCCATACAGGGACTCCTAGTAACCAGGAGTAGCCATGACCCTCAGTCCAAGTCTCATGGAACATTTGGGCCATGAGACCCTCTTGCCAGTGACTTGAGATGGCCTGAGCTCCTGGGTCCCAGGATGCCAGACGTCTGCACAGAGTAGCTTCTGCATCTGATGAGCTGCTCTCTTTCCTCCCCATTGTTTTTTTTAATTTTTGGCTGGCATTTAAAAACTGGTACCTAAGTTACTTCTTATTTCTCCTTAATTACTACCCAGCATAATATAGTAACCACTGGCCACCTCATTATATTTCAGACTAAACCCATTTTAAGTTTATTCCGGTACAGTTATAAACTCCTTCATGCTGAGTGACTGTCATTTATTGTAACACACCTGGTCCTCTGTTTTCAACTCAAAAGAATCAGAGGGATCAATGCTAGCCATTTTCATTAAACCAATTTTAATAAGTATGTTAAAGATCATAATATTCTCGATAAATCAAAACGTACAGAACATATGAACATTGACCTTCATGAAAAGATTGCATGTTTGCATATCACACATCACTGTTGTGGGCATGTGATACCTTGAAGGGTCGTAAAGCCCTGCCTTACATTTAGCAGAAAATCGACAACTCTGGCAGAGGAGCTTAGCCTGGCCATAGCACAAGAGAACAATCCTCTGTAACAGTAACAAGGGTGGTCTTTGAAGGGTAGGCCAGAAGCTGACCTGTGCAGTCAACAATATTGTCAACGTATTTTGTGTAGATGGTAGATTGACTGTTTAATCCACTGTTTAAATGTGCTTGCTACTTTCTTCCAAGGGGACAAAATAAAGCCAGTATCCTACCTTTCATGAAAAACAGCTTAGTTACACTACCGTGTGATTGCAGTGTTCTAGAATAACTTGGCTCTGGAGCAGTAAGCCAATCTAGGAAGGATGTCTGTTTAGCATCTGAGTAACATCAACTATTGATATACATGTTTGCATTCCTTTCTAGGGCCTTCCAAACAGAATACTATTCTAGAACCTAATAAGGATAGAGAGAGAACTATATATACATCCATTAGAATTAATTTAGAAATTTTATGGTGCTGAAAAATACTTCGTAAATTCTACTTACATCCAAAGCAAAACAAATTAACAGTCATCTTAAATCAACATTTAATTATGTAACACTCATTTCTTTAGTGAGTGTGAACAAGTAGCAGCTATTAAAGGCAAAGGTGATGTAGTGAGAAGTGCTTCTCCAGTTACTGTAATTGTGGGACGATTAAAGCACCTTTCTGAACTTCAGTTTCCTCATCTACAGAATATGAATAATACTTGTGCTGCTTACTTAGGGTTTGTGGTGGGAATCCAATGAGATAATATATGAGAAAATGCTCCATTAATTAGCAGATGTTTTTTGAACATATATATGTGAAATCCCCAATACAAATGATCCAATTAGCAATATAGACTCAAAGACTACAGCTACACATCTTTATCTTAGAAAATTATTTACCTAACGTCTTCTGAAAGGCAAGTGTGTTGTAACCCGGGCTTTTACTGATTCTCGAATTGTCATCTTAATTTTTGTCTCATACAAAGGGATGCTGCTTCTTGTAATGCTGGCTGACACATATTGACTTCTTATTATTATCCACATATTATTTTTATTCTTTGAGCACTATTTCTACATGTCCTATGATTGAATCCTCACAGCAGTCCTACGATGTAGGTACTGTTCTTATCCCCATTGAAAGAACTGAAACAGAATTTCTTTTTTTTTTTAAACAATGAATTTATTATTTAACTATTTATCAATTTACTTTTTTGCTGTGTTGGATCTTCGTTTCTGTGCGAGGGCTTTCTCTAGTTGTGGCAAGGGGGGGCCACTCTTCATCGCGGTGCGCGGGCCTCCCACTGTTGCGGAGCACAGACTCCAGACACGCAGGCTCACTAGTTGTGGCTCACGGGCCTAGTTGCTCCGCAGCATGTGGGATCCTCCCGGACCAGGGCTCAAACCCGTGTCCCCTGCATTAGCAGGCAGATTCTCAACCGCTGCGCCACCAGGGAAGACCCTGCAACAGAATTTCTTAAAGAATTTCCCGGGTTGGGGCTCCCCTGGTGGCGCAGTGGTTGAGACTCCGCCTGCCGATGCAGGGGACACGGGTTCGTGCCCCGGTCCGGGAAGATCCCACATGCCGCGGAGCGGCTGGGCCCGTGAGCCATGGCCGCTGAGCCTGCGCATCCGGAGCCTGTGCTCCACGACGGGAGAGGCCACAGCAGTGAGAGGCCCGCGTACCGCGCAAAAAAAAAAAAAAGAATTTCCCGGGCTTCCCTGGTGGCGCAGTGGTTGAGAGTCCGCCTGCCGATGCAGGGGACACGGGTTCGTACCCCGGTCCGGGAAGATCCCACATGCCGCGGAGCGGCTGGGCCCGTGAGCCATGACCGCTGAGCCTGCGTGTCCGGAGCCTGTGCTCCGCAACGGGAGAGGCCACAGCGGTGAGAGGCCCGCGTACCGCAAAAAAAAAAAAAAAAAAAGAATTTCCCAAGGTCGCACAGCTAATGAGTGGCCAGAACTAAGACGGAACTGAGATCTGTGTGATCCCAGAACCCAGGCATCTCAGCTACCCCCTGCAATAGGGAATTTAAATCACACCAGATATAGTATAGTTCATCTCATATTAAACACCTTCCCGCCAAAGTCAGAAATGTCTAAAACTTTAGAACTGGTGTTGATACCATAAGTTTTCCCCACAAAAGGACCCATTAGATTTTGCTGGTTAAGAGTATCTGACAAATTCATTACCGGACTGTAAGATGAAAGTGTATGACTCAAGCACTTGAGAGACCGCTGGTGGTGATGCCGTGGCTGAATTGCAAATCCTTTAGTGAACAAGAGAAGCGGGCTTCACTTCTGCTGCTCCCCGGGCCAGGCCTGTGGAATTCTCCCTGTCCTTTACATCCCCAAATCTGACTCATCCTTCAGCTTCCTGGCTCTAGTACAGCTGGCTTTCTTCCTTAACTAATGACAAGTATCGTGGCATATTTAAAGAGCTCCTTAAACCGTTTTAATTGAACACCTACAAAAGCTCTCTTGAACAATAGCTATCAATGGAAAAATGTATTTGTTTAACCGTAACTGAGAGCTATGTAGCATGCCTCAAATTTTACAAAACTTTCTAGTTTGACCAAGTTTCTCGTCTCAAAGCACTAGTGTGCATTTATGAGTATGAGCTCACACTCTTTAGAGTTGTGTAACAATTTACACAGTGATAGAGGAATACTTTTTAACTGTCCCCGTATTAGGAGAACACCTATAAAGTTATCTCTTAAAGTATGGTGCTTTACTACCGGAGGTGTGCACAGTGATTACTGGTAGTACAGAATAAACATTAAGAATGTATAATTACCTATATTAATTTTAATGTATATTGGGAAAAGTATATAACTAGTATATCAAAGCCATGATTTCATGATTTTTAAATTGAGGCGAAACTAGATATTTTATTTTTTTAAAGGGCTTACATAGGTGTTTTGCTCTTTTAAAAATAAAATTAAAGAAAATTTTAAGTGCAGTATACTAGAGTTAGTACCTGAATAGACAGGTACACATATAAATGGTGTGTGGAAAGCATTGGCCCATGATATACACAGTTAGCTCACAGCTAGTTTTCTATCGTGTTGTGTCCTGTGTAACGAAGTCTTGGTGATTCTTGCTTTTGTGACTGTCTCTCATGAAAGCTTTGGATTGTTTCTTCTTTGCATTATAGTAAACTCTTGATAGGATTTTGGGTCTTGTTTCAAAATAACAGTTAACCTCTGAGTCTTCTTTCCTTATTTCTCTTCCAACAATATATTTATTATTTGCCAGCTCTTTCAGAATTGCAGAGGCTCCATAGAGTTCACTGTGGTGTGTTTGCAAAGTGAATGCAAAACAGCAATTCTTTTCCTTGGTAATTTAAATGAGATGTTACTATGGAAAAGTCTGAGATAAAACTTCAAAGCACTTTTTCCCTGAAACAATTAGTCAGTTAAGGTGGCCACGAGGAATGTAAGTGCCCTGTTAAACGTGAAATGTATGCTCTGTTGGGATTTCACAGTAACTATTGGTCATATAATGTACTTCATGACATGTGCTTATAGTTTTTCAGTCTGGCTGCAAGAGAAACCTCAGGCTGTGAGGTTTTCTTTCCTTGGCTTTTGATCTTTTAAGTGTGTTTTTCCCTTTGTGGTGTTACGGTTGAAAATAATTTAAGTTGAAAGGCTAAGATTTGTGCTTTGGTGACGTTTTTGGTTGTTGAATCTGTTGGTTTTCATGGAGAAATAACTGCCAGGAATAGTGTGGGGCTTGGCACCCAGCAGACATGGTTTGGAAGACCGAGCCTGCACTTACTTTTCCTGTGGCTCTGGGCAAGATGCCTTGAGCGAGCCTCAGTTCCACCAGCTGAAGATGGGCCTGACAGTCCTTAGGTAATGGAGTTGCAGTGGAGGACGCTAAACGGAGTAATAGATGGTAACTATTAGTTTTATTTTCAGTCGTCGACAATGACTCCGTAAATTACGGTTGTGGACCCCTGATGTTCCAAGCCTCACTGCACTGCCAGGCAGCCTTCTTTCCATGAACTCCTGCAGAGTGTCCTTCCCTGGCTCCACACAGACCCTCCTGAACTGTGCCGCTCACCTGCTGTCCCTTCTCAAGCCCCGTCTCCTGCCTTCCCCCATCCCAGGCCTTCCTGTCGGTCCTGCGTGCCATCTCCCCTTTGTATGTCAGTCTTTACTCTGTTTTATCTGGACTTCTAGTTGACACAATTGATCGGTTGTTTTTTCTTCTAATTCCTCTATTCATTTTTTATCTTATGTATTTATTCTATTTATTTGGTTGTGCCGATGTGCTCCTTAGTCGTGGCTCGCCGGCTCCTCAGTTGCAGCATGCCTGTGGGATCTAGTTCCCTGACCAGGGATCGAACCCGGGCCGGGGAGCACGAAATCCACTGCGCCACCAGGGAAGTCCCTCTAACTCCTTTATTCAGATCTTAGTGTCTCCAACCAAATTTTAAGTACTCGAGGGCAAAGAACTCTGTATCCTATACTTTTTCCATATTACCCACAATTATCTGGCTTAATGCCAAAATAGTAATAATAATGATGATGATGATGATGAAAGAGGACATTAAATCAGACCCACTGAGAAGATGGAAAAGTGGTGGTCATAAAGTGAAATAAGAGCTTGGCACACGCTGAGCCATTTACTCTGGGGATGTTTATGCTACACTGAACATCTACCATAGTACTTTACTCACAGGAGTCACTAAGAAATAGTATTAAAGTCCACTTCATTGAGGGAGGTACCTAACTACCCAATAATGAAAATGAAATGGAGAAGGGAAAATACACTAAATCCCTGATGTCAGAAGACCTGGATTCAAATATTACTCTAGTCGCATGACCTTGGGAGGGTCACTTAACATTAGGTGTGAAATTGAGGGGATCCAGGGGAGTGGGGAACCAAACCACACAACTGCTAAAACATGACAGATTTAAATCTTGGGTCTGGAACTGGCTCACTGCATATGCGTTCTCGGTAGGGTCATCCGCCTCCTGAACTCTTCGTCTCTAAATTGAGCATGACGAAGTCCTTCAGAGCTGCTGGGGTTACTTCAGAACATGTGCGTTGGTTCCTGGTGTCGTGGGCACACACTAAGTGGTGTGTTTATTTAATTTTTTTAACTTTTTATTTTATATTGGAGCATAGTTGATTAACAATGTTGTGTTAGTTTCAGGTGGACAGCAAAGGGATTCAGTGATGCATAAATGTTGTGTTTATTTTTAAATAAACCTCTATGGATCAACGTTGCTTCAGTTGTAAAGTGACGGACTTCAGTTAGAGAATCACCAAAATCCCTTTGAGCTCTAACCTTCTATGTCAGTTACCTCAGAGAGAAGATAGGAGGTAAAGGATATTGTTTTATTGATTTATTGATTTATTTTATTATTACTATTTGGGGCGTGCCACGCAGCATGTGAGATCTTAGTTTCCCAACCAGGAATGGAACCCGTGTCCCCTGCAGTGGAAGAACGGAGCCCTAACCACTGGACCGCCAGGGAATTCTTAATGTGTTTTTTAAAGCTCATTAGGGATCTTTAATTTACCTAAAAGAAACTGTTGCAGCAAAAAGTGGATACATCTAAATTGCATTAGTCATTAGTAAAATATTTTTCTCACTGACAGTATGGCTTCACCTTTGTCGTCATACTGGTGGACCTCTGTGGCATCTTCCCCTTGAGTTTTGCAGTTCCATTCTGCCCACTAAGAACTTATGTATTTGCACCCTTAGGATGGTCAAGTACCTCAGTAATAACTTAAAGTAGAGTTGAGCTTGTCAAGTTGACGAGCAGTTAATTCACTGGCAGAAGAAGAGCTGTATTTTATAATACACACGTCAAGTTTGACTTCTCCTTAGTATTATACATGATTAAACAAGTTTCGAGAGAATGAACATTGATTCACTCCATTTTTCAGTGAAGGATTCTGCCTGTAGAAGAGACAAATGTAATCTACTGCCAGTTTGTATGTTTTTCTTTAAAGTCCTCTGATTTCTAAAATAAACACAAAATCCCAGTTTTCTTTTTCTTTATTTTCACAACTTTTCTATGCACACAGTCCTTCAATATTGTCCCTTCCTGGCAAGTTTCTGGATAAGGGTTTACAATGCCTGGGGTTACAGAGCTGGCACGTTGCTCTGCAGACAGATGTTACAAGGCCCAAGTAGTACTAATCTGAGTCTTCAGGTTAAAGAAGCTGGTATGTATCAGACGGGTTGGAAAACTTAAGAACATTACAGTAATTAGAGGCTTCCTGGGAAGGTCATGTTTACCAGTGGTCAAATATGGAGATTCCAACTAATGGATTGGAATCCACCAATAGACCTTGCCTTTGGACCTTGTAGGTCTCTGGAAGAATTATTGCCCTGCAGCCTACCCTTTTCTTTCCTGGTTTGCCAGAACTGCAGTGTGGCCCTATGATAACTGCCCTCCTTGCTTCCTGGGGGTCTTACCATCTAGGGACATGAAAATCTCTCTGCTTACAAAAGGGTTACAGATCCCGGTCTCTTTGATCCAGGGGGTGAGAGGCAGGTCCATGGGGTCCAATTCCATGGGCATGTGGTACCCTAGAGTGCACACTGGGATCTCTGGATTACCCAGGAGGAGTCCCGTCTTCCTGCACAAACACTGACAGTTAGGGTTTGGTTTTTATTTTTTCTAAAGTTGGTCTTTTCAACATTTCGTTCGTAACATCTATAAGGGAAATTACAATTTTAAATAGATAATACAAAGTAGAAAAAAATCAAATTTGGTTGATGATTTCTGAGATTACTTTAAGCATGTGTCGCTTTAAATTTTCACATTTGTTCTAAGTAAGTAGTTGGACAACTTAAGAACCACATTCTATACCATAGTTGATATGCAGGCAACAGATAGTCAATTGGAGAAAACTAAGACCAATAAAAACTGTTAACAGAAACGTAAAGGAATGTAATAAATGTATGTCTTCTCCTCAAGCCTTTGAAAAACAGGAGGGATTATTGAAAGATATGTTTTTTGCTTCAACTTTGATTGTGGTTCTTGGTTCAATTTATCTCTGCAAATACTAAATCTGTTTTAGGAGTCAGTTCACTTCACTTATGTCTTAAATACTGATTTTAAAAGACGATTCCTGAGCAGTGATGTTCAGACAGTTCTAACCACGTAATCTTTTCTTCAGACTAAATATTTCATCTATACTGGATCTATACTGGATCCCCTCTGTTTAAGGTGGGGTGAGGAAAGGAAAACAGATGTGCCTGTACGTACACACACAGACATGCACACACACATACATCGCCCACGCTTCCCAGAACTACAGTCTGAAGATCATTGGTAGTTTACTACCTTTTTGTTAGAATGACTAATAGCCCCAGTTCATCATATTCTGAAGTAGACCTTGAGCAATAATCAGTTTAAATTTAAAAATACAGACTTCAGGAAGGAGATTCCTAAAAGATGGTGGCAGCAGTCGCGTTGTTCATTCATCTCTCCATAAAAACAGAGCAACTGGGATATCAAAATCGCAACCCACAGAGAGCAACTACAGCAAGCCAGGTTCCTCCACAAACCCCCCTATACTAGCAGGTAAGGACAGATTGCCAACAGCTATGAGCTATGAGATTCTTGTAGGGTTTGTAACTATGTGTGAGGAAGCAGAGGAAAGGAAACAGCACAGCTGATGGCTCAAGAAGAGGAAATCCCTCAACTTGCTGGAAAGTCCAGCAAGCCGGTCAGGGTAGCCATGAGATTGGGTGGGTGTTCTTTGCAGGATCTGGTTCATAGGTGAATATAAGGGGACTGGAAACGATTCCGCAGGATGATGCTAGAGCAGTCCGGGCCTTCTAAACTCTTGAAGCAAGCAAACCGAATCTCTGTTCCAAAACAGATCTTCACACTGAGGAAAACTGCTGGAAGCAGGATCCAGATTGAACAGGACGGGACAATAGGGGAGAAGAAAGAAAGTATCCAGGTTAAAAAGCGACTGACGACAACTTAGGCATTCTTATGGACTGGAAGGCTAGTTTTTAAAAATCACGTTGTGAAAAAACAACAGAAGGGAGAGTTCGAGAATCATGAAGTTAGAAAAACTATCCTGGGCTCTCCCTTTCAAAGTACAGGAGAACTTATTTCATTAAAAACAAAAACAGGGCTTCCCTGGTGGCGCAGTGGTTGAGAGTCCGCCTAGCCGATGCAGGGGACGCGGGTTCGTGCCCCGGTCCAGGAGGATCCCACATACCGCGGAGCGGCTGGGCCCCTGAGCCATGGCCGCTGAGCCTGCGTGTCTGGAGCCTGTGCTCCGCGGCGGGAGAGGCCACAGTGGTGAGAGGCCCACGTACAGCAAAAAAAAGGAAAAAGAAAAAAACAAGAAAACAAGCAAAATAAAATTCAGCAAAGTTTTTCTAAGGGAAAAACAAGGAACAGAATAATCTCCCTGCGATGAAAACATGCCCCCCAAAGCCTACAAAAATAGATGAAAACGCTAAACCATTATTTCAAAACAAGGTAAAAAAAAATGGTTTAATTGATGGAGGATAGGAAAGAAAACATAAATCAGAATTAGATCAGAAATTAGGTGATTGAAGAAAATCCATGGAGTAGCATATTTAAGGAACTCAAGGATGGAAAACATAATGCCACAGATTTTCTGCCCAAACTTAGCTGCAAGTATAACAGCCACAGAGGAAGAGTTATGAATAGTGTAAGAACTGAACTACTGCTCTCATGAGCCCTTGCTGAGGAATCTGCTATAGAATGAGCTTCAGACAATCCCCCTCCAAAACAAAACAACCAGGAGACATCACAGGAAAGGGAAGAGTGAAGTTGTTTCCCAGCGCTTAGGTAGTAGCCATGTGACCGAGTTCTGGCCCTGCCGTGGAGAGACAGAAATGCAGGGTACCTCCAGGCCCCGTCCTCCACACGCTCTCCACTGATTGGCCAGCCGGGTGCAAAGGGCCCAGCAAGATATTCTTTGACACCAAAAGAAATCACATTACCGTTATTCCAGATAGCTCAAAGTAGCGTCTGTGCTTCACTACTTCAAGATTACAATAATTATGAGATTTACCAGATTAGATTAAATGTTGTCGTATAATCTAATAAGGAAGCACACCTGCAACACCAAATTTTTTAATAACTTTGATAACTGTATTTCAGTGTAATCCATTTCCTTGATAATACCCTGCGCTTTATGTAACGCATTTAAAAACATTATTCTGAGAAGAGATCTGTATGCTTCACCAAACTGCCGAATGAGTCATAGAGCAAAAGAGAGGAGCAAGAGAGAGGTTCAGAACTCGTGAATTAAATGGAAAGAGACGGGTCTCTAAATTAATAGGAGCCTTCTCTCCACCCTGTCAACACGCACTGAAAATGACTTGAGCAAGAAATAAACTTCTGGGCTTCCCTGGTGGCGCAGTGGTTGAGAGTCCGCCTGCCGATGCAGGGGACACGGGTTCGTGCCCCGGTCCGGAAAGATCCCACATGCCGCGGAGTGCCTGGGCCCGTGAGCCATGGCCGCTGAGCCTGTGCGTCCGGAGCCTGTGCTCCGCAACGGGAGAGGCCACAACAGTGAGAGGCCCGCATACTGCAAAAAAAAAAAAAAAAGAAAGAAAGAAAAATTTCTGTTGTGTTTAAATGAAAATGATAAAAAGGAAAAAAAAACTTAGTATGGGAGAAAATCTTTACATGATTTTATTCAAATGCTTTTATAGAAAGAACATTAGTTTTTCTGAGTGTTTTAGTAGCTTTCTGCTATTCAAAATCAATTTACATGGTCTTTACTGATTATCCACAGGGGTCAAAAGAAGTACCAGCGTTTCTTCAGTTTTTGTGGCTGGACTGACTAGGCCAGACGGAACATTCTGTCACCTGACTGAAACACACAGCGATTCTAGTTCTTACTTTAAAATGCAAATCAGGAGTTTGGGATTAGCAACTACTGTATATAAAACAGATAAACTATTATGTATAAATAGATAAACAACAGGTCCTACTGTAGAGCACAGGGAACTGTATTCAGTATCTTGTAATAAACTATAATGAATCCGAAAAAGAATACATATGTCTGTGTGTGTGTGTCTATAACTGAATCACTGTGCTGAACACCAGAAACTTAACACAACATTGTAAATCAACTCTACTTTGATTAAAAAAAAGAAAAAGGGCAAATGTGATTCAAAATGTGCTTCTCCAAGGGGCCTGTGCAGATATCAGACACAAGTAAGGACATTTTAGTATACTTCTGGTAATCTTCTTACCACAAGAATTCCTCATGAGATTAGGCCAGACAGACGTGATTGCTGAAGGGGACTTTGTCCACCATCCTCACCTTTGTAAGTGTGACCTGAGGGCCAGACAGGTGTGGTCAGCTTTACTGTGGTCAGAGCCAAGGCGGCCGCCTAGGCCCCAGCAGTGTCGTCTACACATGTGACATTCACGGGGCGCTCTACCTGCTACTCTTGCCCCACCCCCAGCTTTCATCCTTCCCTCACGTCACAGTAGAATTGACCCCAGTCCTTCTGCACGGATTCCTGGGAAAATTTTCCCAGTTCTCTAGCTTTTTTGCTTTTAGAGCGCAGAAAAAGGTTTTCTTTTCCCTCCTTTCTTAAGGCTGTTTATGTATTTCTTTACCCTCATACATTTGGTTACAGTGACTTTGACTTAATTAAAATGAATAAATGAGAGATAAAAAAACAAATGATCTTTATTATACAAATATATTTGTACTTAAATGTTGCCTAAGAACAGTTGGTTAAACCTCAGAAGACCCACAAATTTATCTGGTGGGCAAATTGTGAATACAAAACATTCTCTTACCATTTTTTTTGTTTGTTTCTAGATGTAATGCCTAAAATTGCAATTAACATCATTGTTAACTATCCTACCACTGATCCAGATAGCTTTCAAATCTGCCTTTGTTACTTAGATGTGGAGAAACATAGAATATTTTTTCTTACGTTTTTAATTTTTATTTTATATTGGTATAGTTGATTTACAGTGTTGTGTTAGTTTCAGGTGTACAGCTAAGTGATTCATGTATCTATTCTTTTCAGAATCTTTTCCCTTTTAGGTTATTACAGAATGTTGAGTAGAGTTCTCTGCGCTATACAGTAGGTCTTTGTTGATTATCTATTTTATATGCAGCAGTGTGTACGAAACACGGAATTTTGATGTTCACGAATGCCAACAACAATTTGAGAGAAGGAAAGTAATACACTTAAAACCTCTCTGATGCCCCAGGGTGTGTATTCGTTGGATAGCCTCTTGCAGCTTCTTGTGACCAACCACTTTGTAGAGTGAACCTGGGTGCCCTGCGCAGTGTCATTTCTGGTCCATGTCAGCACCTGGTCTTTCCTTCCCGTGAGGTTCCTTCTTAGGAATAACCCCGAGTTTCCCGGCCTCTACTGTATCATTGGGGTGGGTGTGTGTTTAGCTACTCGTCACTGCTTTGCTCAGAGGACTGAAGCTTTGCAAGCCCTCCCGATCTTTCTGTGACAGAGTCAGAAAGGTGATTCAGACCTAACAGAATCTCAAGTAGGTTTTTCTGTACTTGGTGTGCTTCTTTCTAGCCTCACCATTCCTGCTCTCTGAGAGAAAGCGTATCTCAGAGCTTTTGTCTCTGAAACTGTTTTTCCGATTGGAGTTCTTAGCAACACCCTTAGGAAGAGGGTTCCGTTTCTCTTTTCAGTTCTTCCTTAATGTCTTTCTCTTGGTCTGTATGTGTAACTTTATTAGGGATCGGCAGCAGAGTTAAATTGAATAAAATGCAGTTCTTAAAATTCTAATCAACAAATCAAAGTGTAAATTAGTTAGGGTTTATGGAGAACCAGAAGGCTGCCAAGAGATGAGTTTGAGCTCTTCTAAGGGCTTATTTTTTAAGCGCGATTAACAACGAAAGGGAAGCAGGTCTCAATTGTTTGGGGTTGGATTTCTCAGTGAGACATGCAGCTCTCTTTGAAATCCACATATTAACAGGTCTTTAATTTTTTCCTGGCATTGGACTGTTCCAGTAAAAGGAAGAATAGATTTATATCGGTTTACTCTAAGAGAAACACACTAATGTGTGATGATATCATAACTATCCAAACATAGACCCTTCGCCTGCACTGAGATTAGCTGAACCACCATACGAGGCCACTGAGTTGACACGCCGAGCATTACAGGGGAACCTGTGAACACTCATAATGTGTCTACAAGTTGAGCCGTTTTAAACAGAAGAGTTAAAAGCATGAATTGATCTGGCATCCACTCTCTGAATAAGGCTCTAACCTTTTAAAACAGAGGAGTCACTTAGCCTGTGGTGACTTACTGGGCTTTGGAAATAGACTGCTACCAACCCAGGCAAAAGCATGGGACTCCCAAGGATTCCCATTCACTGTGAGTTATAGTCTACTCTGTCGTGTGCGGAGCTCACCTTCCCTTTCCCCGTTGTTTTCTGTATTGCCTAAATGACCCAGCAAACAAATATGCTTTGTTAGATTTCTCTTCCTTTGTCCAACGTACTTCTCTCAATATTGGTTTGCTTTTCTCTGTGGTTCTTCTTGTTGCTGTTGTTCTTGAAATTTAGAAAATAGTATTGGTGTTTTGATAGCTTAGGTATTTTTAAATTTAATTTTTATTTTATATTATAGTTGATTTACAATGTTGTGTTAGTTTCAGGTGTACAGCAACGTGATTCAGTTATACATACACATATATCCATTCTTTCTCAGATTCTTTTCCCATATAGGTTATTACAAAATATTCAGTAGACATCCCTGTGCTATACAGTAAGTCCTTGTTGATTATCTGTTTTATATACAGTAGTGTGTACATGTTCATCCAAACTCCTATTTTATCCCGCCCCCTCCCCTTCCCTCTTTCGCCTTTGGTAACCGTAAGTTTGTTTCCTATCTCTGTGAGTCTGCTTCTGCTTTGTAAGTAAGTTCATTTGTATTAATTTTTAGATTCCACATATAAATGATATCACATGACATTTGCTGTTCTCTGTCTGACTTACTTCACTTATTATGATATTTTCTTAACTCTGATAGTGGGTATAGACATTAAATATAATTATTATGCTAGGTACCTTAAGATTTATGAAATTGGCAGTAGAACACCACTGAAAAGTATTGACCCACAGTTTAAATGTAATGACTCTAAATGGTTTTCTTTTCCATTCTACTGTGTCCAATGGTTAATACACTGTTCTTTGTTGCTTCCATCCTGTGTATTACGAAACCGTTATATGAATTGCTGCCCACATCATACTTAAAATTACAGGAGTAATCAAATTGGAATGTTACGACAATAGCTACTGAGTCCCAGGGTTTAGTATTTCCAATTGGAGCATTGATTTAGCTCTGGAAGTTTGAATTAAATTTCCTGTTGTTTCTGTTACTAAAAACATTCTCTGTCTTTATTTTAACATTATTCTGCCGAACTAAAGAGATATAGTCATTTTTTACAATTACAGTTTTAAAAATTACACTGTGAATGTTTAGCGTGCCCTGGTCATAAATTGTGTTTGCAGTGAATAAATTGTTAGCCTAAAATAGAAAGAATTCTTACACGAATTAGGACAGAGTTTCTCTCAATATTTTGCAAATCCTTAACCAGCTGTGAACATGGAACTACATTGCATTACCTTTCACAGAGAAAGCAATTTATTATGTGCTAATAAATATTTTAGGAGCTTTTTAATGATTGTTTTTGGAATAGGAAAAATGCAATTTATAGAGGTAGATAAATTTCACAAGTAATACCTAAATGTTCCACATATGTATTTTAGGTTTTGTTTTGTTTTTAATAATTGGGAATCACTGCCTTCACCACCTCTGTTTTGTTCACCATTATTTCTCACTGTCAGACAAATGATATATATTTACTTATTTGCTTACTCTTATCTTCCCCTCACTACGATATAGATTTCATGAAATTGAGGACTTTGGATTTGTTCACTGCTAAATGTATTACCTAGAACAGTACCAGACACAAAGAAGGAGTTTAGAATATATTTGTTGAATAAATGAACAAATAAATTAATTTTGTTTTACATCATTTTTCTTTTTATTTAACATATTTTGAGCATTTCTTTGTTATTAAAGAGTAAAATATCTTTTTAAAAAAAATCATAGTCCAATTAAATATAAATCAAGTCTGTTGGAGATGTTTTAGTAACTCCATGTTGGTTAAACTGTGATTGTCAGCAACAGTTTGCAGAGTCTGTATTCCGATCCACCACACCCTTTTTGGAAAAAAATAAAAAGGCAGAAGCTTTACAGTATACTGTATTCTTAAAGAATGAAATAATGCCATTTGCAGCAACATGGATGGACCTAGAGATTGTCATACCAAGTGAAATAAGTCAGACAAATATCATATGATATCACTGTCTTAAAAAAATGATACAAATGAACTAATTTACAAAACAGAAACAGACTCACAGACTTCAAAAAGAAACTTATGGTTACCAAAGGGGAAAGGTAGCAGGTGGGTTAAAATAAGAGTTTGGAATTAATATACACATACTACTATATATAAAATAGGTAATCAACAAGGACCTACTGTATAGCACAGGGAACTCTACTCAGTAATCTGTAATAACCTAACTGGGAAAAGAATCTGAAAAAGAACGGATATATGTATATGTATAACTGAATCACGTTGCTGTATACCTGAAACTCACACAACATTGTAAATCAACTCTACTCATATAAAATAAAAATTAAATTAAAAAAAATTTTTTTAATTAAAACAAACAAACAAAATTCATGAATATGCAAGTGCTCAGTTAAAAGAACAACCCTCTTGAAACTGAAGAATATTCATCATCCCATGTAAAGAAGAAAACTGTTGGGACCATGGGTACCCATGCGGTTGGACATGGTACAGCGTCACCACTCCCTGTGGAACGGGATGTGCCCCCGGTAGGGCTTGGACTCGGAAGCAAGGCTGAGTGAGAGCAGCTGAAGGAAGTCAAGTGCGCCTGTAAACAGCAGAGGAAGGGTCCTCTTATTTTTCAGCCAGCAGTTTGCCAGTTGTATGTATTAACTTCGAGAAACCTCTGAAGCTGATGTTCTCTTAGTCCATTCAGTAAAATAAGAATCCCACAGCTGAGTAATTTTCAGTCATTTTTTGCCTCTACCCTGCAATCCTACCCAACTCTTTGAGAGGGTTGTTGAATAGCTGCTCTCCTTTTACATATATTATACGATACATTTTGTCTCGACAAAATTAGATTTCATATGCATCGGGGCTGGAACTGGGGTAGGACGAGAAAGTTCAATTCTGCCAGCTTTTAAAATATCATAGTAGATTGTAAATCTATCCTGTCACGTTTTAGTAGTCCCAAGCAGTTGTTGTTCACTCCCGCTTTCTTTCCTGTATCTTTTCTTACCTTTCTTTGATCTCCCACTGCCCTCTCTCTCCCCTGCTTTCTCTTCTCCTTTCTCTCGTGCACAAGCCCGAGGGCACGTGTGGGCTGAGTGGTTGGATGCGCAGGCGTGCTGCGGGGGCCAGTGCCCAGCCAGCTCCATTCTTTCTCAGGTTTCTCCCCAACTTTATCATTCTTACCAGTTTCCTTTCTGTACGGATTTCCTTCATATCTTCCCGGACAGACATCTGACAGGCAAGTGTACCAAGGAAAGAAGATACTTGGGGACTGCAAAACTAAAAAGTGCTTTTAATAACCATCCGTAGTTACATTGGAACCATTCATTCTCCCCTGCTTCTTACAGAAAGTTACAGGAATGGACATCTGGACAGTTTGGAGTGTGACATGCCCTATGGAAGTGTTAAGTGACCATTGACCAAATCTTAACTAGTTCTAGGGTTTTCATATCATTTCTCTTGAGTATTCAATTGACAATTTGTTTTAAACAAATTCTTGAATGATAGTCTTTGGATAAAGGGGGAGATGGGTTTGGGAAGGTATTTTGAGTTCCTAAAATAATCATGATCTAAAACACTGGAAAGTAGCCATTGCCATGCCAGCTAACTTTTCTTCTACTATATATTCATTTTCACTAAGCTTAGTAAAATTATAAATGATATAGCACAGAGGAGTTGAGGGTCTAGGGAGCAAAGGATCAAGCGAACTGAATTTGGACACTTTAACTTGAGTGTGTATCAGGACAGATCCAGTTGAAATATCCCCACCTTCACGTCTCCCCACACCTCCCCTCCCTCCAAATCAAGTAATTTTAAATTTTGACATTTTACACATAATATTGGTGATCACCATCATATTACCAGTATCATTAATAAAACTAGGGTGTAGCTAATGTAACGCATATGACAGTATTTGGGGGAAACCTCCATGTAGAGAGATGAGTAGTCATACACAGTCATTGTACAAGCTAAACCTTTGTACACAGAGGAATTATCTTTAAAAGAAACCCAAGAAAGACATTGTCTTTGTCATAACAACTTTTTAAATTAACTTTTTATTTTGGAATAACTCTAGATTTACAGGAAAGTTGCAAAGATAGTACAGAGTAGTTCAATATACACTCCACCGAGTTTCTCAACTTAAGTTTTTATTGAATTATTTTTTAAAACGAATGGAGCCTAAGTAGACATGACTACTAAATAATATGGTGTCCTGGATGGAATCCTGGAACAGAAAAAGGACATTAGGTTAAAACTAAGGAAATCTCAGTACAGTGTGGACTTTAGTTAATAACAATAATAATATATCAGCAGTGGCTTATTAATTGTGACAAATGTACTATACTAATGTAAGATGTTAATAATGGGCTAAACTGGCCATAGGGTATATGAGAACTCTGAACTATCTTTGCAATGTTTCTATAAATCTAAAACTTTTAAAATAAAAAGTTTATTTTTAAAAGTATCATCCCCCCCAGAAAAAGTTAATCATATATTCAGTATCTACTCTGCCCTCAGCACTTTTGGTTGGTGTTACAAGTGTCAGTTCTTTGTGAATTCACACAGTGAATCAAAAAACATTCTGTGAGTATCTGTTGTGTTCCTGACACTGTTGCAGCTACGTAGGATGCAAAGATGAATAGGACACAGTGCCTGCCCTCAAGGGACTCTGATCTAGTCAAGGCAGGAGACAGCGTAAGGTGGGATTAGGGCTATAGTGGAGACAGAGGTTGTGGGCTTGGGAAACCAGGGGCTGGAGTCACTTATTTCACTGGGGTTGGAGTGAAACCAAGTGTTACAAAATGGCTAACTCTGAGACAAAAGCAATGGACTGGAAACCAAAGGAACTTTAAACAAATATCTAACAATTAGAAGGTGATAGCAAAGGTATAGTGACGTTCATAGGAAACAAGCGTCATAAGAAAAACTGTATCCAGTGGTGACTCATTACAAGTAGGACTACAAATTACAAGATTTCTAGTCCCAGTAGAAAGCAAGTTCAATACAAGCCAGCAGTTTTCTTACATCAAAAAACTGACGTGAGGGGCTTCCCTGGTGGCGCAGTGGTTGAGAGTCTGCCTGCCGATGCAGGGGACACGGGTTCGTGCCCCGGTCCGGGAAGATCCCACATGCCGCGGAGCAGCTGGGCCTGTGAGCCATGGCTGCTGAGCCTGCGCGTCCGGAGCCTGTGCTCCGCAACGGGAGAGGCCACGACAGTGAGAGGCCCGCGTACCGCCAAAAAAAAAAAACTGACATGAGAGAGGAAAATACTAATAATATAACCTGCAGCCTAGGCAAAACACTCTTTGACATAAATCACAGCAATATTTATTTGGATCTGTCTCTTAAAATAAAGGAAATAAAAGCAAAAATAAACAAATGAGACCTAATTAAACTTAAAAGCTTTTGCACAGCAAAGGAAGCCATCGACAAAATGAAAAGACAACGTGCTGAATGGGAGAAAATATTTGCAAGTGATATGACTGATAAGAGGTTAATATCCAACATATATAAACAGCTCATACAACTCAACATCAAAAAACAACCTGATTAAAAAATAGGCAGAAGAACTGAATAGAAATTTTTTCAAAGAAGAAATCCACATGAAAAGATGCTCAACATCGCTAATCATCCAGGAAATGCAAATCAAAACCACAGTGAGATATCACCTCACACCTGTCAGAATGGCCATCATCAAAAACACAAATAACAAATGCTGGCGAGGATGTGAAGCAAAGGGGACCCTCGTACACTGTTGGTGGGAATGTAAATTGGTGCAGCCACTGTGGAGAACAGTATGGAGGTTCGTTAAATTAAAAGTAGACCTACGATATGACCCGGCAATTCCACTCCTGGGTATATACCTGAGAAAAACACAAAACACTAATTTGAAAAGATACATGCACCCCAATATTCATAGCAGTATTGTTTACGATAGCCAAAATATGGAAGCAGGCTAAATGTCCATCAGCCAATGAATGGATAAAGAAGATGTGGTACATATATACAATGGAATATTACTCAGCCATAAAAAGGAATGAAATAATGCCATTTGAAGCAACATGGATGGACTTGGAGGGTATTATGCTAAGTGAAATAAGTCAGACAGAGAAAGACAAATACTGTATGATATCAGTTGTATGTGGAATCTAAAAAAATTCCACAAACTAGTGAATATAACAAAAAAGAAGCAGACTCACAGATACAGAGAACAAACTAATGGTTACCAGTGGGGAGGAGGGAAGGGACAATACAGGGCAGGGGAGGGGGAGGTACAAACTATTGGGTGTAAGATAGTCTATAAGGATGTATTGTACAACGCGGGGAACAAAGCCAATGTTTTGTAATAACTGTAAATGGACTATAACCTTTAAAATTGTTTAAAAAATTAGAAACAAGGGAAAAAAGAATATAACTCACACGAGCAAAAACATAGTATTTCTGTCCTCCTGGATGAGAAGCTGATCTTTACTAAAACAGCAAATCCAATTCTGATCTCTTTGATCATCCTTTTACCTATTACGTGAAGAGAATCATCTTTAAGTTAGATATACAAAAAATTAGAGAAGATTCAGAGAAGCAAAAGAAGCATTAAAATGGAAACTAAAGGCCATTTTAAAAGCCATAAAATTGCTTAGTACAGAAAAAAAGAATTCTATCTTCCTAACTTTCCATTAATGGAAAGGTTATTATCAGAAGGGCACTGATACGGTCTTTTGAACAGAAGTAGATGGAAAAAGCCTTAAATTTAGCAAAATAAAATGAAGCATAAGCAAGTAATTTCCTAGTTTGAGAAAAATTAAACGTAACTACTTTAAAGTCAGTAATAGAAGGAAACCGCCCTCTTTGATTTAGGGGGCTGTCCTGCCCTTTGTTGGAGGTCTAGAAACGGATCATTGTTTCCAACCATTCAGATAAATAGGGTACTTTTTGGTTTGAATACAGTATTAGATACTAACAACATTTCAGCAGGACTGTAAATATCAGTGACTGTTTTGTGATCCTAACACATAAATATGACAGTACATTTGGATTTGGGTTCCCAGAGGAAAATTAAATCCATCAAAAGCAAAGAAGAATCCCAGCTGGCAGAAGCACTTGACAGATTCAGAGAAGATAGGGTTTGCCTGTAATATATTCGATTCTCAACCTTTGTTTCAGCGTTAACATTTCTATCTTTTTAAGTGCTATTCCAGCCAATCCACCTGCATCAAATGAATAATGGCTTTCTATAAGAAGTAGCAATTTTTTTTCTGTTCCTGGATAATGAGAGCACCCATCTTTAGAAGTTTTTTTTTTTTTCTTTAGACTCAGACTCCTCTTGCTTTTTTTCCATTGGAACTAATTACCAGGCGCTTTCAGAGCGTTGCTTTTCATGTACTATATATATTGTAGGCACACTATGTCCTTAGCGTCTGTTTCCATTTATAAAGAATACAATTAGCCTTTTTAATGCTTAGTTCAGTCACAATTAAAACTCTCCTAATGGTTAGGGATTGGTCTTTCCAAGGCTGAGAAGGTGTTTTAAATTATTCATTCCTCGGTTTGTTTCTTACAGCAGCCTCAGCTGTGCTTTATTATTCAAAGGTTAATGCAAACTGAGAAGTAGGTAAATTAAATCTGCTTGGCAGTGGGCAGCCCTTCGTATTAACAGACGCTGAAAGATGGGGGTGGACAGTGTAAGTTATTTCCACCGTTGCGGCACTGCCAAAAGCAAAAACCACAAAATCCCTCAAAGATAGCCTGCTTCGACAGGCATTATTAAGGGATACTATAAATTGGTGGTTCTTAAGTAGCAGATCTTCAGTAAAATCTGTGTTTCACTTACAAAGAGAGAAGGCAGTGGCTGAACTCGGAAAGGTAATCATAGCTTCTGTAGTAAATGGATGTAGATGCCATGACTAATGAACTTCGTATAAGGTTAAATCACCAAGTTGAGTGTTAGAAGGCCCTTCCATAAATGTTTTACAAGGGCAGACTGCAGGATCTCGCATGAAAGTGAGGGCATGATGGATGTCCGTAGACAACTGAGCAGTGTGGAAGTGCAATCCTAACCCGACCCCGGGAGCCAAGTGGGGAGCAGAATGTTTCCAGAGCTTTTCGTGGGCTTCCCTTGTAAGAATGGGTGTTCTCCTCTTAGTATTCTGTAGTGACCTGTGTGGAGGTGGAGTCTGGGACGGAATGGATAGATATATGTGGGGGGGGGGGCCTGATTTGCTTTGCTGGACACCTGCAACTAACACAACATTGTAAGTTAGCTGTGCGCCAATAAAATTTTAAAAAAAGAACGTGTGTTCTTTACAGCTATGGAATCAGGAATTTTGTAGACTCTTAAGGATGCCTGATAGACATAATGCCACAAATGATGTGGAGGGTAAAGGGCATAACTCCATAGATTCAGTGAACACACCAAACGTCGCAAAGTAACTTCTTAGTTTTCTGTTTGGTTCCCCATTCTCTCTTCTCCATCAGGCTATCTTGTGTGGCTGGTCTCATAAAAATTCACTAGAGGGCTTCCCTGGTGGTGCAGTGGTTGAGAGTCCACCTGCTTATGCAGGGGATGCAGGTTCGTGCCCCGCTCTGGGAGGATCCCCCGTGCCGCAGAGTGGCTGGGCCCGTGAGCCATGGCCGCTGAGCCTGCACGTCCGGAGCCTGTGCTCCGCAACGGGAGAGGCCACAACAGTGAGTAGGCCCGCATACCGAAAAAAAATAAAAAATTCACTAGAGATGATCATACTAAGTGCAGTAAGGCAGACAGAGAAAGACAAATATCGTGCGATATCATTTATATGTAGAATCTAATTTTTAAAAAATGATACAAGTGAACTTTTCTACAAAGCAGAAACAGACTTGCAAACCAAACTTATGGTTACCAAAGTGGGGGAAGTGAGGCGGGGGGATAAATTAGGAGATTGGGATGAACATATACACAGTACTATATATAAAATAGGTAACTAATAAGGACCTACTGTATAGCACAGGGAACCCTATTCAATATTCTGTAATAATCTATATGGGAAAGGAATCTGAAAAAGAAGAGATAGATAGGTAGACAGATACCTGATTCACTTTGCTGTACACCTGAAACTAACACAACATTGTAAGTCAACAATACTCCAATAAAAATTAAATTAAAAAAAGTCACCTCCAGCTGGGGCAGCACTTGTGCCAAGAGCCCCCAGAGTTCAGTCACGTCCCTTCCAGCCCCTCTCTACGGAGCAGATAACAGTGGACCCACACTACCTCCCTGTTCTTATTCCCTGGGACCAAAATCTGTCTTCTCATCTTTGCTGATGGGCTGAAGGGAAGAAAGAATGACAGACGATGAAGTATGTGCATGTCACTGAAAGTCCGGAGTTTTTTTAAACACAAAGCCTGATTCTTTCATGAAAGCCACTGTAGGGTATTAGGAAATCTTGGTTCGTGAGCCTCGAGGGGGTTTAAGGAGGAAAACAGTAACTGGCGTCATCTCGTTTGAGAATAATAATCCCGTCTCACATAGTTGTGGTGAAGGTTAAAAGAGATGATGCCCGTGAAAGTGCTTTGTGCACGCTCTAAACCTGTCCAGTGATGAAAGATTGTTAAATCCTAAGTAAATAGTACTAGAAAGATTGTTAACTAAGTTGCTAAATATTTACAGGATGTTAGCACTTTACATGTTTTCTTCAGACCGTAATGACTCTAATCTGCTTTTTATTGGTACTTGTTTGTCATTTTAGCCAATTCTCGTCTCTTCGACAGAAATGTAGGGAGCTGTGCTGACACCGTTTAGTTTATTATCAGGGCTACCGCGTCTTCCATTTCTCCTGCTCTCGTTCTATGCTGAGCCCTGCTGTCAGAGCACTGGGGGGAAAGGAGAAAAGGTTTTGAATGAGACAATCCAGGGTTTGAAACTCAGTTCCACCATTCACTGTGTAACCTTTGTCAAGCCACTGACCTTCTTTGAGCCTGAGTTTCAGAAAACAATAAGTTTGCAGAGTGGCAGTAATTTGAAGGAATATATGTTAAGGGTAATAGCTACCGTTTTTTAAAACACCCACTCTTTGCCAGGAGCTATACTTGACACTACATGTATTTAGTTCCTCTGACAGCCCTCGCAAGGTAAACAACGTTCCCTTTTACAGAGCAGTGTGGAAAAGGCCTTGCCACCGTGTCTGAGTCTCAGTAAATGGAGCTCTTATTTACCACGAGGATTTCATTGTGTGATCCCTACTTAGAAACTTCCATCAGTGTCAGCCTTTAATGTCCATACTGGTCATCTGCAGCTCTTTTTTAATTTATTTTTTTAAATTAGTTTTCATTGAAATATGGTTGATTTACAATGTTCTGTTAGTTTCAGGTGTACAGCAGACTGAATCAGTTATACCTTATACATATACCCACTCTTTTTTAGATTCTTTTCCCGTATAGGTCATTCCAGAGTATTCAATAGAGTTCCCAGTACGATACAGTAGGTCCTTCTTAGTTATCTGTTTTATACATAGTAGTGTGTGTGTGTTGATCCCGATCTCCCAATTCATTCCTCCCCCCTCTGTAGCTCTTTTTGTAAAAGTAGGTTCTGTTGCGTGACGCTGCTACTCTCTGGACCATACTTCAAGGCCCGCAGTGAATCCATCATCTGTGATAGTGGTTCTCAGTCCCAGGTGCTCTTTAGTTCTGATTCAGCTGGTCTTGGGTGGGACCCAGGCTTTTTTTTTTTTTAAGTTCTAGTTCAGTCCTTTTTTAAAGCACTAGACTCCTTTTATTCACTAAATGTGTGTGTGTGTGTGTGTGTGTGTGTAATATATATATATATACACACAGTGGCGTTTCTCTGGTTGAATCTCAGGTGGGAGGGAGCAGAGAGATGAGTGATTCCCAAAAGATCTCGGTGGAGCCCTGCAGCTCCTAGAACCAACACATTTGAAAACCACAGGTCTCCAAAATCCAATTCCTATCATATCATTTAACGCCCTACACCGCCTCACCTCAGTCACCTGCACCTGCGTTCTCCCAGCAGGGAACCCACTTCCACCTCCCTGCTTTTTTTTTCCATGCAGTGCATTTCACCTGTTAGGCCCAAGCTTCCTGTACCTGTTGGAATCGACTTGATCTTTCACACAGTAAGTGGCAGAGCCGGGATTCAGACGCTGAGCCTCTCGTGTGAAGCCCACTTCCTTTACCACTATGCTGCACTAATAGACTAGTCTTCTGCCCCAGATGTTTGTTATTTTTCAACAAGCATTTATGAAGTATCATGCATGCAGTTTCCTTTTGCCATTAGTCTCTTTTTGTTTGTTTGTTTGTTTGTTTTTTGCGGTATGCGGGCCTCTCACCGCTGTGGCCTCTCCTGTTGCGGAGCACAGGCTCGGGACGCGCAGGCTCAGCGGCCATGGCTCACAGGCCCAGCCGCTCCGCGGCATGTGGGATCCTCCCAGAGCGGGGCACGAACCCGCGTCCCCTGCATCGGCAGTCGGACTCTCAACCACTGCGCCAGCAGGGAAGCCCTGCCATTAGTCTTTTGGTTGACTTGTTTCTTCTCTCTCCTCTGGGCTAACCTTGGCCTCCAGGCAGCCAGGTGGAAGAAAACGGTGATGGTGAATCTTGGGGCCAGAGAGCAGCGTCAGGGATACAGAGAAAACCACGCAGGTTGTAGGATATCACAGCTGACCTTTTTGGAATAAATGAGGCAGCTCTGTGAGGAAATTGTTGCTTACCACTTTCCTATGAAAGAAACAAAGATTCTCAGCCAGTGAGAAGTGTATCGTGTATATTGGAGGTATCTAACCTGAGAAACAAAATTGCCTTGATAGTAACTCTGTATACAAACAAACAAATAAATCTTATCTCTCCTAAGAATAGTTAGCTGTCCTCGAGGTCCACCCGGCCCTAACATTTGAATAGAATTTTTACTTTGGTATAGTATAAATGTCAGAAAGTCATAGAGCTGCTGTTGAAATGATACCAGGGGATGTTACATTCTGTCCCCAGTGCGTGGTAACATTTTGGAGAGTTGAAACGTTTTGAGAAGGATTTGACTTCCTGCAAACTGAGCAGGGTCAGCAGGGGCTTGTCTGCTTGTCAAAGGCTTGTTCAACCTGCAGATAAGATCAGGAGACGCATTACAGCTCTACAACCTTCCTGTCTAACACTTGGGGGTGGAGTGGGGATTTTAAATAATAAAGACACATGACGAGCCACATGGGCTAGCTCCAAAATTGTTCTTACAGTGCAGATAAGAGAGGGCTAATTCTGCAGGCCTGGGGACCTTGAGAGCTTCCATTTCTCACACAAACTAGAGAAAATGCACAGGAATTGAGGTGGGAGGTGAGCAGCAAAAGCGGGGTGGCAAGAAATGGTAGATTTCCTGAAGAAATGAAGAAAGTTGCTGTTTCTACTTTGAAAAGTTAAAAAAAAAAAAGAATTTGGGAGCTGAAATAAACATGGCTGTTCACCAAACCTCTGAAGCTACCCTGAAACGTGCCCAGGATGTGAAGGCAGAAGACAGTCCAGATGTTGGTCTTGCTATCCGGTCTCCTGTCTGGAGCAGAGCAGTTTATCGTTGTGGTAGCCACGCGGCTTTTCCAGTTGAGTCTTGCTGTCTGATTAGCAGCAGTGGTGACGCAGGAAGAGCTCTTCTTGGGGTCAGAGGGCGCAGGTGTGTCCAGGTGTGGTCTTGGGCAAAGCACTTACTTCACTTTTCTGACCCTTAATCTTACCGCCTTTGAAATGAAGGCTTTGAAATAGAAGGGATTCCCAGCGGGAAAAGAGCCTTTTCATTTTTTCAAATTATTCCCTCCCCTGCCCTACCCCCACATACATGCTGAGCATCACTGCTGAAGTGGGTTATTTTTTCCGCAAGGCGAAGGTGCATTGAAAAAGATTTTTTTTTTTTTTTTGCTGTGTTGGGTCTTCATTTCTGTGCGGCAAGCGGGGGCCACTCTTCATCACGATGCGCGGGCCTCTCACTGTCGCGGCCTCTCTTGTTGCGGAGCACAGGCTCCAGACGCGCAGGCTCAGTAGTTGTGGCTCACGGGCCTAGTTGCTCCACGGCATGTGGGATCCTCCCAGGCCAGGGCTCGAACCCGTGTCCCCTGCTTTAGCAGGTAGACTCTCAACCGCTGCGCCACCAGGGAAGCCCCGAAAAAGATTTTTTAAAGACTGAGAATAACTCCATCACCTTATTGCTGGAGGCCTTTCAGCTCACTAAAGGATTAAAAATTCTATAATTCAGTATTTTAAGTAACGCTGATTGACGTTATGCCTAACGGTCTAACTCAGTGGAATTCCAGTCCAGTTCTAATGCTTGCTTCTGGGTGATGAAAAAGTTGAACTAGATGGTTTCCAAAGTCTTTATGATTATAACCTTATTTCTGACAACCCACATATATAAAATAGGATGTGGTTCCTTTTGACTCTGTGACTTATCTTTGTGCTTACAAGTGAATGCGTCTTACGGAAATGTAGCTTAGAAGGGAAAGGGAGAATATACCATTTTTTCCCTGAGGTCTTCCTGCTTCCCAGTTTCTCTGCTTTTCCCTCCTCGCTATTTCATAGTTATGCCTCTTAAAATTATGTCTGTTGCAAAGTTGTTCACTCAGTGCAATATATCACCTATTGGGAAAATTAAACACATACACCACAAACTCCTGTATTATGTAACGTAGAAAGAAGCAAGGATGTCTAAGCTGTCATGAATATAACTGAAAGAGACTGCCTTCCTCGGTAACTTCTAGAAGGTTAGTTTATGACTTAGCCTACTATCTTTTCAGCTACTGCCTGCCCTGGGCAAAGGAAGTGCTGTGATTCTTAAGCAGTACTTATTTTGTGTTTAAAATTTTATTTTCCTCCTGTTTCTTCCTCTCAGCCCAGTCATTGACACTGTTAACAAAGCATCCAAAGTAGGTGAAAGTAACGACTTTTAAGATTTGGTAAAAGATAACTAGAGTCAAATGAATTTTTTTTTTCATCTTTGCATCTCAAATCTGAGAAGGTGATTGAGGACAAAGGTCCTTCCCATTTATTAAAGCACTCATTCACAAAAAGCGTAAAATAATTATTTTTCTTGGACTACTTATCTTGGAGATAAGCACCATATCCTTGTGAGCTAGAAAGAAGCTGTATGAAACGGTACTTGGAGGAAATAGTAACAGTCCAATTCTGCTTGGAGCTTAGTGTACATAAGGGATCTTGTCTTTTTTTTTTTTTAATTGTCCTTTCTTTTAGGATTTCACCCTTTTGCCTGATTCTTTTTTTTAATTTTTTCCTTTATATTGGAGTATATAGTTGATTCACAATGTTGTGTTAGTTTCAGGTGTATAGCAAAGTGATTCAGTTATTCCATACTCAGCACTGTTATACCCTAACTTCCTATGATGTTATGGTGGACTTCAGTGGTCCTGGTTCTTTAGAAAAAAATCACTGAATACAAACATAGGGACCCCCAGGAGTTTGTGAGGCACCATTCTCTATTTGTCCTCTCGAGAGCTGCAGACCTGGCTTGTTTTCTTAACAAGCCCTTTCACCATCAGAGTGAGTCCTCCTTTCCTGTGATCCAGAAAATGTTGTTCCTTAACATTTCTTCTTTCCCCAGTATTAAAGGCCCCATTCGTAACTGTTTGTATAATGTCATGTTTGCATAGAATGTTACCCCCCTGCCTTTGGGGGTAAGGAAGATGTCCTGGAGGAGAAGGCAGCTAAGTTAAGACCTCAAGGACAAGTAGAATGGTCAGACCTGCAGAGCATCTTATCCAAAAGCCCAGAAAGAACCCAGTCCCTGTGGAGGTTCTACAGGTGATTCCAGTATGCTTGGAGGATGGAGGGAGAGGGGGCTGCAAAGGATGAGGCCAGAGATGCAAGCTGGAGCCAGATCTTTCTGGAAGACTTTGCGTGCTCCAGAGGAACCGGGGCTTGATCTTGAAGTTATTAAGAAGTCAGAGGAAACAGGGAAACAAGATCCCATTTAAAAGATTTCCTGGAGATTGCCCTCTCTGCCCTTCAGTGGAAGGATGGGAGGAAAGCAGAACTGGAAGCAGGGAGACCACAGAGGATGCCGGTGCCGTCATGGAAGTGACAGAGGATGCAGCCAGTAGACGGGTTAGGAAGGTACTATGGAGCACGATTCAGCAGGTTTTGGGGAACCTAATGAGAGGAGAAGGAGGCAGCACGGTCCCCGTCGACGGTCAGGTTTCCGACCAGGTTAGAGATTCTATCAGTGTTTGGTAGGTTGATTGTCGAAGGTGGATGATGAGATCCCGAGGTGGAAGGTGAGAAAAGGTGGCCGAGGGTAGAGCCCCCAGCGAGGCAGACGCTGAAGAGGTGTCATTGAAGAGGACAGAGGCGTCGGAGCGGTGCCCTGTCAGAGGAGGCTCTTAGATACCTGGGGAAGAGAGCTTTTCAGGAATCGGGGCGGGGGGCAGAGCTACGGAGAATTTTAGTAAAAGGAAGACAAAAAGCAAGCAACAAATAGGTCCGCGTATGACCTTGAGAGCGCTGAAAACATTTTCCCCCTTAAACCTCCCCACGCCCACATGTTTTTCCTCATTTCATTCAGACAGTTGTGTGGTTTTTCCCCTCTTTAGCTGCCTTTCCTACTATCCTTATCTGCAGCTGATCTGCGCCTTGCCTTTATATTTTCTTTCAACACACGGGAACTAGAAACTACCCTTTCCTTCCAGTCTGACACTAGAGAAACACACGTTATTTATTATGTTGTAACCCCAGAAGCTCAAAATGCCTGCAGCTGTTTACTCGCACAGGGACTTTGGACATGGGTGCAGTATATCATTTGTGTGTGAATGACGTGCCTCCCGGTGGGAAGGGGTGAATTCAGCTCCATGGAGTCTGATGTATAAGCAGAGATTGCCAGAGCTCCTGAGAGGTCCCCTGGTACCGTCTTCTCCTTGCTACCGTCTTCTCCTTGCTACCCTGTCCCGTCGATTTCAGATGAGTATTGGCACATCAGAGAATCTCTCCAAAGGCAGGTTCCTTGTCCCGGGGAGCCCAGGCATCCTTCCTCTTTACCTGGCTTGGAGTCAGCATTAACGAAAAGGCAGCAGGCACAGCCAGAAACTCTCAGTCTTAGAGTCACAGCTGTGGCGCAGCACATTCAAAGTATTCAGATATATTTAGAGCATCTTACGATCTTAAATACAGTGAGCACTTAGTCCTTCCTTTTCGTCAGTTTTATTGTAAATGTGTAACATTTCATATATACATAAGGGCTCTTCCACTGTAGAGAACGGCATTGAAAGCCAAACAGTTTATAACACTGATTCTCTAAAGGATTTCTCCAAGCAGCAGCTTTGGCCCTTCAGCCAATTAGTAATTTGTGAACTGATATTTGCATTTTAATAGATTTGTCTTTTATTTGCAGTTTAACTCTGTTAACTGTGTTTATTTTTCTTCTTTAAAAAATAAAGTCTGGGAGTTCCCTGGTGATCTAGTGGTTAGGATTCGGCGCTTTCATTTCAGTGGCCTGGGTTCAATCCCTGGTCGGGGAACCGAGAGCAAGCTGAGCGGTACCGTGCCCCCCCCCCCCGCAAAAAAAAATCTGATTGGTGCAGCCACTATGGAAAACTGTATGGAGGTTCCTCAGAGAACTGAAAATAGAGTGGCCATATGACCCAGCAATCCCACTCCTGGGCGTATACCCGGACAAAACTCTAATTCAAAAAGTTACATGCACCCCTATGTTCACAGCAGCACTCTGTACAGTAGCCAAGACATGGAAGCAACCTAAACGTCCATCAGCAGATGAATGGATAAAGAAGAAGTGGTACATACATACAATGGAATAGTACTCAGCCATAAAAAAGAGTGAAGCAGTGCCATTTGTGGCAACATGGATGGACCTAGAGATTCTCATACTAAGCAAAGTAAGTCAAAAAGAGAAAAACAAAGACCATATGATATCACTTACACGTGGGATCTAAAATATGACACAAATGAACTTATCTACAGAACAGAAACAGACTCACAGACATAGAGAAGAGACTTGTGGTTGCCGGAGCTGGGGGGATGGTTGGGAAGGATTGGGAGTTTGGGATTAGCAGATGCAAACTGTTATACAGAGAATGGATAAACAAGGTCCTACTGTATAGCACAGGGAACTACATTCAGTATCCTGTGATAAACCATAATGGAAAAGAATACGAAACAGAATGTGTATATATGTATAACTCAATCATTTTGCTGTACAGCAGAAAATAATACAACATTGTATCTCAACTATACTTCAATAATAAATTTTTAAAAATAAATAAATAAAATCTGAAAATTAAAGAAAATTAAGAATACCCCAAGTGGGAAAACGTTGCTAAATATAATAACTTCATACCTAAAAGTCCTGATTGTAAATAAACATGCCATTTAATGCAAAATTTGGTTTCCTGGGAGCGGCAGCTATGAATTCTAATGGTTTCCAAAGTTTCGCCCTAAATACACATCATAAGATTAGATGGCAGGGTGATGATGAAGAGAAAGATGATTGCCGTTATTTGTGCACAGGTCTTGGTAGCCTGCTTTCTAGTCCTGGTATCCTGAAACCTTTGTTAGAAAACCACCAGGCAGTAACCTCTTGAGTGTGTTGGTGAACTTTTGTGCCACCCACAGGCATAACTGCGACACCAATAGCAGCTAACATTTGGAGGCTTACCATTTGGACTGTTATAGACCCATTTTCCAAGCTCTGTGAGTGCAGTTCCACTAAAATTTCACAGCTGGTCCTCCGGGTCGGTGCTGTAACGGCCCCATTTTGCAGATGAGAAAACTAAAACATTCCCCGGGAGAATGCACGGTGTGCCTCAGGCTGATGCAGTGTCACGCTGGCCTCTGCCCCTTAGGCTCGCCCCGCATTCCGTACCCCTCCCTCCCCCCGGCCTGAGTGAGCCAGAGCCCCGATTCAGCTGCTCCTTTAATCCCGTCCTGTCTGAGCGAAGAACAGACGCCCTCCAGCGACCTACACACAGAGGCGGGGCCAAATCCAAAGCTGAACCCCGGGAGCTGTGCGAACAAAGAAGAGAAAGGGAAATCTCTCCCAGCAGCCTCAGGAGCAGCAGATTACATCTCCACAATCAATTTGATGTACCTGCATCTGTGGAATACATGAATAGACAACGAATCATCCCAAATTGAGGCTGTGGACTTTGGGAGCAACTGTAGACTCGGGGTTTGCTCTCTGCATGTAATTTGTTTCTGGTCTTATGTTTATTTTAGTTTAGAGCTTATTGTCATTGGTAGATTTGTTTATTGATTTGGTTGCTCTCTTCTTTTTTAAAAAAAAATATATATTTTTTCCTTTTTCTCTTTGTTGAGTGTGTATGTGTATGCTTCTTTGTGTGATTTTATCTGTATAGGTTTGTTTTTACCATTTGTCCTAGGGTTCTGTCTATCCATTTTTGTTTTTGTTTTTTTAGGATAGTTTTTAGTGCTTGTTATCATTGGTGGATTTGTTTATTGGTTTGGTTGCTCTTTTCTTTTTATTACTTTTTTATTCTTTTATTTTAATGATATTTTTTATTTTAATAACTATATATATTTTTTTCTTTCTTTCTTTCTTTTTCCCTCCATTTTTTTCTGAGCCGTATGACTGGCAGGGTCTTGATGTTCCAGCCGGGTGTCAGGCCTGAGACTCTGAGGTGGGAGAGCCGAGTTCAGGACATTGGTCCACCAGAGACCCGCCGGCCTCACATGATATCAATCAGTGAGAACTCTCCCGGAGATCTCTGTCTCAATGCTAAGACCCAGCTCCACTCAATGACCAACAAGCTTCAGGTCTGGACGCCCCATTCCAATCAACCAGCAAGACAGGAACACACCCCCACCCATTAGCAGAGAGGCTGCCTAAAATCATAACAGTTCACAGACACCCCAAAGCACACCACCGGACACGGTCCTGCCCACCAGAAAGACAAGGTTCAGCCTCATCCACCAGAACACAGGCACCAGTCCCCTCCACCAGGAAGCCTACACAACACACTGAACCAACCTGAGCCACTGGGAGCAGACACCAAAAACAACAGGAACTACGAACCTGCAGCCTGCGAAAAGGAGACCCCAAACACAGTAAGTTAAGCAAAATGAGAAGACAGAAAAACACACAGCAGATGAAGGAGCAAGATAAAAACCCACCAGACCTAACAAATGAAGAGGAAATAGGCAGTCTACCTGAAAAAGAATTCAGAGTAATCACAGTAAACATGATCCAAAATCTTGGAAATAGAATGGAGAAAATACAAGAAATGTTTAACACAGACCTAGAAGAACTAAAGAGCAAACAAACAATGGTGAACAACACAAGTGAAATTTAAAATTCTCTAGAAGGAATCAAGAGCAGAATAACTGAAGCAGAAGAACGGATAACTGACCTGGAAGATAAAATAGTGGAAATAACGACCACAGAGCAGAATAAAGAAAAAAGAATGAAAAGAATTGAGGACAGTGTCAGAGACCTCTGGGACAACATTAAATGCACCAACATTCGAATTATAGGGGTCCCAGAAGAAGAAGAGAAAAAGAAAGGGACTGAGAAAATATTTGAAGAGATTATAGTTGAAAACTTCCCTAATATGGGAAAGGAAATAGTCATTCGCTTTCAGGAAGCACAGAGAGTCCCATACAGGATAAATCCAAAGAGAACCATTGCCAAGACACATATTAATTAAACTATCAAAAATTAAATACAAAGAAAATATATTAAAAGCAGCAAGGGAAAAGCAACAAATAACATACAAGGGAATCCCCATAAGGTTAACAGCTGATCTTTCAGCAGAAACTCTGCAAGCCAGAAGGGAGTGGCAGGACATATTTAAAGGGATGAAGGGGAAAAACCTACAACCAAGATAACTCTACCCAGCAAGGATTTCATTCAGATTCGACGGAGAAATTAAAACCTTTACAGACAAGCAAAAGCGAAGTGAATTCAGCACCACCAAACGAGCTTTACAAGAAATGCTAAAGGAACTTCTCTAGGCAGGAAACACAAGAGAAGAAAAAGACCTACAAAAACAAACCCAAAACAATTAAGAAAATGGTAATAGGAACAAACATGTCAGTGATTACCTTCAATGTAAATGGTTGAAATGCTCCAACCAAAAGACACACACTGGCTGAATAGATACAAAAACAAGACCCATATATATGCTGTCTACAAGAGACCCACTTCAGACTTAAGGACACACACAGACTGAAAGTAAGGGGATGGAAAAAGATATTCCATGCTAATGCAAATCAAAAGATAGCTAGAGTAGCAATTCTCATATGAGACAAAATAGACTTTAAAATAAAGATTATTGCAAGAGACAAAGAGAACACTACATAATGATCAAGGGATTAATCCAGGAAAAAGATATAACAATTGTAAATATTTATTCATCCAACATAGGAACACCTCAATACATAAGGCAAATGCTAACAGCCATAAAGGGGAAATCAACAGTAACACAATAATACTAAGGGACTTTAACACCCTCCTTCGGCAATGGACAGATCATCCAAAATGAAAATAAAGAAACACAAGCTTTAAATGATACATTAAACAAGATGGACTTAATTGATATTTATAGGACATTCCATCCAAAAACAACAGAATACACTTTCTTCTCAAGTGCTCATGGAACATTCTCCAGGATATATCATATCTAAGGTCACAAATCAAGCCTTGGTAAATTTAAGAAAACTGAAATCATATCAAGTATCTTTTCTGACCACAATGCTATGAGACTAGATATCAATTACAGGAAAAAATCTGTAAAAAATAGAAACACATGGAGGCTAAACAATACACTACTTAATAACCAAGAGATCACTGAAGAAATCAAAGAGGAAATCAAAAAATACCTAGAAACAAATGACAATGAAAACACGACGACCCAAAACCTGTGGGATGCAGCAAAAGCAGTTCTAAGAGGGAAGTTTATAGCAATAAAATCCTGCCTCAAGAAACAAGAAAAATCTCAAATTAACAATCTAACCTTGCACCTAAAGCAATTAGAGAAAGAAGAACAACAACCAAAAAAAAACCAAAGTTAGCCAAAGGAAAGAAATCATAAAGATCACGTCAGAAATAAAAAGAAATGAAGGAAACGATAGCAAAGATCAATAAAACAAAAAGCTGGTTCTTTGAGAAGATAAAATTGATAAACCATTAGTCAGATTCATCAAGGAAAAAAGGGAGAAGAGTCAAATCAATAGAATTAGAAATGAAAAAGGAGAAGTAACAACTGACACTGCAAAAATACAAAGGATCATAAGAGACTACTACAAGCAACTCTATGCCAATAAAATGGACAACCTGGAAGAAATGGACAAATTCTTAGAAAGCACAACCTTCTGAGACTGAAGCAGGAAGAAATAGAAAATGTAAACAGACCAATTACAAGCACTGAAATTGAAACTGTGATTAAACAGCTTCCAACAAACAAAAGCCCAGGACCAGATGGCTTCACAGGCGAATTCTATCAAACATTTAGAGAAGAGCTAACACCTATCCTTCTCAAACTCTTCCAAAATATAGCAGAGGGAGGAACACTCCCAAACTCATTCTACGAGGCCCTGATACCAAAACCAGACAAAGACGTTACAAAAAAAGATTACTACAGGCCAATATCACTGATGAACGTAGATACAAAAATCCTCAACAAAATACTAGCAAACAGAATCCAACAGCACATTAAAAGGATCGTATACCATGATCAAGTGGAGTTTATCCCAGGAATACAAGGATTCTTCAATATATGCAAATCAATCAATGTGATACACCATATTAACAAACTGAAGGAGAAAAGCCATATGATCATCTCAATAGATGCAGAAAAAGCTTTCGACAAAATTCAACACCCATTTATGATAAAAACCCTCCAGAAAGTAGGCATAGAGGGAACTTTCCTCAACATAATAAAGGCCATATATGACAAACCCACAGCCAACATTGTTCTCAATGGTGAAAAACTGAAATCATTTCCTCTGAGATCAGGAACAAGAGAAGGGTGTCCACTCTCACCACTATTCAACATAGTTTTGGAGGTTTTAGCCACAGCAATCAGAGAAGAAAAAGAAATAAAAGGAATCCAAATCAGAAAAGAAGTAAAGCTGTCACTGTTTGCAGATGTCATGATACTGTACATAGAGAATCCTAAAGATGGAACCAGAAAACTACTAGATCTAATCAATGAATTCGGTAAAGTAGCAGGATACAAAATTAATGTACAGAAATCTCTTTCATTGCTATACACTAATGATGAAAAATCTGAAAGAGAAATTAAGGAAACACTCCCATTTACCATTGCAACAAAAAGAATAAAATACCTAGGAATAAACCTACCTAAGGAGGCAAAAGACCTGTATGCAGAAAACTATAATACACTGATGAAAGAAATTAAAAATGATACAAACGGATGGAGAGATATACCATGTTCTTGGATTGGAAGAATCAACATTATAAAAAGGATTATACTACCCAAAGCAATCTACAATGATTCAATGCAATCCATATCAAACTACCAATGGCATTTTTCACAGAACTAGAACAAAAAATTTCACAATTTGTATGGAAACACAACAGACCCCAAATAGCCAAAGCAATGTTGAGAAAGAAAAACGGAGCTGGAGGAATCAGTCTCCTGGACTTCACACTATACTACAAAGCTACAGTAATCAAGACAGTATGGTACTGGCACAAAAACAGAAATGTAGATCAATGGAACAGGAAAGCCCAGAGATAAACCCACGCACACATGGTCGCCTTATTTTTGATAAGGAGGCAAGAATATACAGTGGCGAAGAGACAACCTCTTCAATAAGTGGTGCTGGGAAAACTGGACAGCTACATGTAAAAGCATGAAATTAGAACACTCCCTAACACCACACACAAAAATAAACTCAAAATAGATTAAAGACCTAAATGTAATGCTGGACACTTTAAAACTCTTAGGGGAAAACATAGGCAGAACACTCCATGACATAAATCATAGCAAGATCCTTTTTGATCCACCTCCTAGAGAAATGGAAATAAAAACAAAAATAAACAAATGGGACCTAATGAAACTTAAAAGCTTTTGCACAGGAAAGGAAACCATAAACAAGACGAAAAGACAACCTTTAGAATGGGAGAAATTATTTGCAAATGAAGCAATTGACAAAGGATTAATCTCCAAATTATACAAGCAGCTCAATATCAAAAAAACAAACAACCCAATCTAAAAATGGGCAGAAGACATAAATAGACATTTCTCCAAAGAAGGTATACAGATTGCCAACAAGCATATGAAAGGATGTTCGACATCACTAATCATTAGAGGAATGCAAATCAAAACTACAATAAGGTATCAACTCACACCAGTCAGAATGGCCATCATCAAAAAGTCTACAAACAAGAAATGCTGGAGAGGGTGTGGAGTAAAGGGAACCCTCTTGCACTGTTGGTGGGAATGTAAATTGATACAGCCACTGTGGAGAACAGTATGGAGGTTCATTAAAAAACTACCATATGACCCAGCAATCCCACTACTGGGCATATACCCTGAGAAAGCCGTAATTCAAAAAGAGTCATGTACCACAATGTTCATTGGAGCTCTATTTACAATAGCCAGGACATGGAAGCAACCTAACTGTCCATCAACAGATGAATGGATAAAGAAGATGTGACACATATATACAATGAAATATTACTTAGCCATAAAAAGAAACAAAATTGAGTTATTTTAGTGAAGTGGATGGACCTAGAGTATGTCATACAGAGTGAAGTAAGTCAGAAACAGAAAAACAAATACTGTATGCTAACACATATATATGGAATCTTAAAAAAAAAAAACGTTCTGAAGAACCTTGGGGCAGGACAGGAATAAAGACACAGATGTAGAGAATGGACTTGAGGACACGGGGAGGGGGTAGGGTAAGCCTGGATGAAGTGAGAGAGTGGCATGGACGTATATACACTACAATATGTAAAATAGATAGCTAGTGGGAAGCATGCACATAGCACAGGGAGATCAGCTCGGTGCTTTGTGTCCACCTAGAGGGGTGGGATAGGGAGAGTGGGAGGGAGACTCAAGAGGGATGGGATATGGGGATATATGTATACGGATAGCTGATGCACTTTGTTATACAGCAGAAACTAACACACCATTGTAAAGCAATTATATTCCAATAAAGATGTTAAAAAAAAAAAACACAACATTTTAAATCAACTATACTCCGGTAAAATTTTTTTTAATTAAAAAGTAAAAATAAAGCACCCATCTGTTTTTCAGATAGGTTGTCACTACTAGTAATTTCTCAAAAAGACACATTTTGGCAGCATGAACCAACTCAGAGTGATACTGTTAACTGAGTTATTTAATCCACTGTTAATAAGTACCTGGACAGCTTACTGACTTAAAAGAAGCAATAAAATTTGGAGTTCTGACTGAGAGCCAGATAAAACTTGGAATGGGCACAGATGGAATATACGTTATCTGCAGACACGGCCCAGTTTGTGAAGTGTCTCCTGCCCTGTGCTTTTGATGTCCTTCTTTGGTGGCACTATTGGTGACTCCTTAATTAGCCAACATTATATAACTAACTGTGGTGACCATTCTTGGAAAATCATCTTAAAATTCCTCAAAGTGACTCACAAATTATATCTTCAAATTTGGGAAAAGTGTCTCTGCACACTGTTTCATAGCTGTGCGCTCTCCTGTGTGTATTTTTTAAACTAAATTTCATCTACCTTGAAGTAATGTTGTAAGTACAAACCTATAATTTACTTTTAAGCCCTTCCTTCTAATAAACTTATCTATGTGTATTGCGTCTAATTATAGCTCCGGGCGTAACCATGTGTATTATTCATCTAAATGAGTGAGCTTGTCTGGCAACAAGGGCTGTTGTTGGCAAGGTTTTGCTGTCATCTGGCCTGAATATTCTGTCTGCCTCACTGTCTGCTTCGGGAGAGGGAGATCAGTGGTCAGATGGGGCAGGGAGGCTGCACCCCAGTCCCTTGCACCATGTTTCAGTACTTGGCCATAAACTTGGCTGTGATTTTCTTTTATTTTATTTTACTACATCTTATTTTAAATAAGAGAAATCAAACTGTAGAAATAAAATTGAACTCTCCTTCATTCTCTACATTCAGATTTCCTCCCCTCACCCCCTCCAGTTCTCCCCTGTTCCTTGCACAGCTACCATCTTGAATTTGGGTGTATTTTTCCAGTTCATTTCCTGAAAGACATTGACATAGATTTGTATGCATAAATGATATAAAATGTTGTTTTATTAATATGTTTCTAGTTTCTATAGTAGGATCACACTGTACCTGTGCTACAACTTGCTTTTGGCATAGTTTATCTTAATATGAAAATGTGATACAAATCTAAGATATCTAACTCCTAAGTAAGTTATGAAACCTAGTAATAAAACAAATAACTCCTGAATCCACCACACATCCTGAGAAGTAGAACATCCCCAGAACCATTGAAGCTCCTGTGTGCTACTTCTCCACTCTACCCAGGAGACTCCTCTCTGGAACTTTTTGTATATGTCCCTCCATAATTTATTTTCCTGTTTGCTTTTAAACTTTGTAGAAATAGTGTCATACCGTATATATTCCTTTTAGACTTGCTTTTTTATCCAATATGCTATTTCTAAGATTTATCAATGTTAGTCTATATATTTTCACTGCTGTGTAGTATTCCTTTGGGTGAATGTATCCATTTTTCTGTCAGTGAACATCTGTGTTGTTTCTAATGTTGCTATTACAAATAGCGCATCCATGAACATTCTTGTACATGTCTTCTGGTGCATGGGTAAAAGTTTTTCTGGGGTGTGTACCTAGGAGTGAAATTCCTGTGTTGTAATATAGAACTGTCTATATCCAACTGAACTAGGAAAGTCCACGTCCTCATTCAGAGTGATTGGCACGCTTATCAACAATGGATAGTTCTTGTTTTTCCACATCTTCATCAACACTAGGTTTTGTCAGGCATTTATTTTTGCCTATATATTTTGTGAAATAATATTAAATTGTAATTTTGTTTCCTTTCTCTTATTTTAATGAGATTGAGCATTTTTCATATGATGATGGCCATTCGTGTTTCCTCTTTTTTCCCTTCTAATGGATCGTTAGTCTTTTCCTTATTGATTGATAGGAATTTGTATATTATGGACACTAGAATTTTGTCAGTTTTATATGATCCAAATATCTTTTCTCAGTTTATGGCTTGCCTTGTCACCCTCTTTAGTCACACTCCAAAACTTTTGATTTTTGCACTTAAGTGTTTAATCCATCTGCAACAGAGTCTTACATATTTATTGAGGTAGAAATCAAATTTCTGTTGCCCAAAGACAGAACTGTTTTCTTAGCCCCATCAGTTCTGACATATATCAGATTTTCATATGTGTGTAGAAAAGTTTCAGGAGCTTCTTGGAGCTCCCAAACGCCTTCTAGAATCAACGTATCAAGTTTCGTTTTTTAAAAAACTGTTGGACTGTGGATTAGAATTGCATTGGATCAGGGAGAAATTGACATACCCAGGATCCTGGGTCTTCCTACCTATAAACTTGGTGTCTTCATCTATTGATATTTAATTTTCTTGAGTGTATTTCAATATGTTTTATAATTTTCTCCATAAAAATCTTACATATTTTTATGAAATTTATTCATAAGTTTCTCATATTTTTAATACTATTTATAAAAGTATCTTAAAATTTTTTTTTTTTTTCGGTACGCGGGCCTCTCACTGCTCCTGTTGCGGAGCACAGACTCCGGTCACGCAGGCTCAGCAACCATGGCTCACGGGCCCAGCCGCTCCGCGGCCCGTGGGATCCTCCTGGACCGGGGCACGAACCCATGTCCCCTGCATCAGCAGGCAGACTCTCAACCACTGCACCACCAGGGAAGCCCTAAAATACATTTTCTAATTTTGCTGTTGTGTTGAATGCAGTTGATTTTGCCTGTTGATCTTACATCCAGCTACTTTGCTAAACTTTTATTAAATTTAATTATGTATCGATTTGGGGAGGTTTTTTCTGTGTACATAAATACTGCAAATGCCAACAGCTTTATTTCTTCCATCCCAATCCATAAATCTTTTGGGTTTTTCCCTGTGCCCTTTCATACCTTGATGAACATGAGCTCTAATACAGTAATGATTAGAAATGGATATAGTGGGCATCCTTGTCATGTTCCTCAGTTTTTAAAGGGTGTGCTTTAATATTTTACCATTGAATATATAGTTGCTATGAGGTTTTTGGTATATGCTTTTTATCAGGTTAAAGATGGTTCTTACTATTCTAATTTTGCTAGGAGTTTTTATCTTAAATAGCTATCATTTTTAATAAAAAAGCACCTATGGAGTGCTTTTTTCTGCACCTCTTAGAGATTATCATTTTCTTCTACTTTAATGTGTTATAAGATAAATTACAATAATAATTTTCTATTATTAAACTATCCTTGCATTCCCAGAATAATCCGAACTTGGTTATGATGAATGCTTTTTTGGATTTTGGGTTTTTGTGGGGGGTTTTTTGGTGTCACCATACAAAAATGTTCCATAATTATTGACTGTATACGTCATACCTGTGACTCATTTATTTTGTAACTGCAAGTTTGTACCTCTTAATCTCCGTCACCTGTTTCTCTCATCCGCCAACCTCTCCTCCCCTCTGTTCTCTGTATCTGAGTCTGTTCTGTTTTCTTACATGTATTCTTTTGTTTTTTAGATTCCACATGTAAGTGAAATGATGTGGCATTTGCCTTTCTCTGTCTGACTTATTTCACTTAGCATAATACCCTCAAGGTCCATCCATGTTGTCCCAAATGGCAAGATGTCATACTTTTATGGCTCAGTAATATTCCATTGTGTGTATATGTATGTACCACATCTTCTTCATCCATTCATCTATCGATGGTACTTAGGTTGCATTTTTGTATTTTGGCTAGTGTAACTAATGCTGCAGTGAACACTGGGATGCATATATCTTTTCAGTTACTTTTCAAATTACTGTTTTAATTTCTTCAGATAAATACCCAGAAGCAGAATTACTGGACTGTATGGTAGTTCTATTTTTACTTTTTTGAGTAATCTCCGTACTGTTTTCCATAGTGGCTGTACCAATTTACATTCTCACCAACAGTACACAAGGCTTCCCCTTTTGTTCACATCCTCGTCAACACTTGTTAATTGTTGTCTTTTCGATGATAGCCATTCTGACAGGTGTGAGGTGATATCTCATTGTGGTTTTGATTTGCATTTCATGATTAGTGATGTTGAGCGTCTTTTCATGTGCTTGTTGGCCATCTGTATGTCTTCTTTGGAGAAATATCTGTTCAGGTCCTCTGCCCATTTTTTAATAGGTTGTATGTTTTTTGATGTTGAGTTGTATGGGTTCTTTGTATACCTTGGGTATTAACCCCTTATTGAACGTATCATTTACAAATATCTTCTCCCATTCAGTAGGCTGCCTTTTCATTTTGATGATAGTTTCCTTCACTGTGCAAAGGCTTTTTAGTTTGATGGAGTCCCATTTGTTCATTTTTGCTTTTGTTTCCCTAGCCTGAGGAGACATATACCAAAAATATTGCTAAGATGTCAATCTTAGATGTCAAAGAGCGTACTGCCTTTGTTTTCTTCTAGGATTTTTATGGTTTTAGATCTTACATTTAAGTCTTTAATCCATTGTGAGTTTAATCATGTATATGGTGTGAGAAAGTAGTCCAGTTTGATTCTTTTGCATGTAGCTGTCCAGTTTCCCCAGCACCATTTATTGAAGAGGCTGTCTTTTCCCTATTGTATATTTTTCCTCCTTTGTCACAGATAAGATGCATGCTTTTCTGATATACGGCTCAACAATGAATTTTTTTGTAGATATGAACTAATTTCAAAATAAGAAAGAAGAGAAATCTTTGTTGGCAATAAAATCTTCTCAAGCACTTTAACAGGGTTTCCCACTTTGCTACAGGGTGTGAGGGGAATTTCTGGCTGTTAGATGTACATATTAGCTTGATGGGGCAAGAGGAACACTGGAGCTAAACTATAATCTCACTTTGCCTTCTGTTACCCTGGGAGAATTAACACAGTTAAGTTGACTTGTGTGGGCCTTATTTTCCTCAGTGAGTTTCTCTGCAACTGGGGGACGTATGTTTGCTGCTAGTAGCCATGTGGCTTCCCCTTGCTTCACTGTTAACCCAGCTTCATCATCCAATAAACATTTACTTACTAGGCACTGAGGACAAGGCAAAATCTGTTCCTCAAAGAACTTCCAGGGAGGGATGGAAAAAGCAAACAGTTACACAACACAGGTATAAAACAAAAGGTTGCATCTTATCTTCTATAGACCACACTAGTTGGAGGGTGTGGGCGTTGGCCGGGAATCTTTGGATAGAGAGAGAAAAGAAGATTCAGATGGGAATGATACTTGAGCTGAGTCTTATCAATGATGAACATTTACTGATCTCCATGAACCTCTTTTGTGTTCTTAGTTAACAAAGGATTAGGGTATTTTCTTTCTCTAGTGTCCCTTGTAGCTTTGAAAATTTATCTTTTTGACACTGTATCACCCTTTTCAGGATCCCAGAAATAGTTTTATGCTTTATCAAACATTTGTGCTCCTACCTCTGGTCTACGGTCCTTGGAATCTTTAGTTTCATAAGTTTAGGGTTATGAATGGCGAAACAGAATCTTCTTGGTTCTGTTTTATTTAGTAATACCAACATATTCCATTTATAGAATACTGATGACGTTGACAAGTGACTCCTTATGTAGAATTAATCTATTAACTTCGGTGTGTTTTTATGGAATGGCTCAATTTATTGTTACCGTAAATAGATAGTTTTTAAATTCCAAGCTTTATATGATCTCTAAGCACATTTTATTTGTATGTCTTATTTCAGTGCTGGACCCAAAGGAGACAACATTTATGAATGGAGGTCAACTATATTGGGACCCCCAGGATCTGTCTATGAAGGAGGGGTGTTCTTTCTTGACATTACCTTTTCACCAGACTATCCGTTTAAACCCCCCAAGGTCAGTATGAAATATTCATCCATTTTTAGCAATGTGTTCTGTTGCCTATATATATATATATATATATATATATATACGTGTGTGTGTGTATATATATATATACGTATTCTTCAGTGTACATACCTAGGAATTCATGTCTGTTCTCTTAGCATAGGCAACGTCCCAGGGCTGATTGTATGTAAACGGAAGCAGAATGTGAACAATGGTTTATCCCCTCACCCCAGCCCTTTACGCATACTTCGTTGCTTTTTTTCATCCTTCCTCATGTCGCCTTTCTGTGGTACATGTTTGAGTGTAACATAAGACAGCATGTTATGGGTGGAAGTAGGGGCAGAGGGTGGGCTGGTGCCAGCCCTAGAGCCAGGGGAACCAGACCTGACCTGGGGGCGAGGGAGCCCACCACGGCCAGGCTTCCGGCTCCAGCTGCCCATGTGAATTCCACATGCACTAGAGCGGAGAGTGTGACCCACAGAGACTGAGAAATCATGTCAGGAAAATGCAATAAAGAAGAATTTATAATAGTCCATTAATTAAAATGATGGATTAATGGAAAGCCACACATAAATGACTGAAGAAAGTGTAAGAGCAGTGTCATCAGAACATGGGCGAATTTTCACTTACTTAAGACAAGATTATATCCTTTAAGAATTCTTCACATAACTATCTACTGCCTGTAAGTCGGTCATTTGATGACTTTAAATTCATTCTCTTTTTTAATTTTCAATTTATATTGGAGCATTTTTGATTAACAATGTTGCGTTAGTTTCAGGTGTACAGCAAAGTGATTCAGTTATACAGATGCATGTACCTATTCTTCAAATTCTTTTCCCATTTCGGTTATTAGAGAATATTGAGCAGAGTTCCCTGTGCTCTACAGTAGGTCCTTGTTGGTTATCTGTTCTAAATATAGCAGTCATTCTCCACTTTGGAAAGGAAAAGACCCAGAGGGCGTTGACTCTGTCTGTTGGCCACCAAGCAGAATTCTTATTTCATCTGGCTTGACTTCTCAACGTAGAGGGAAGTAAAACCTATTTGAGTTGTCGGTTGGAGTGCACAATTTAAAAAGCAAGACTCAGACTAGACCTTCACCTTCCTGTGATCCCCCTCCCTGGCTCCTACCTCCCCTCTTTTATTTTCCTCTCTCTTCCTTTCTTCCTTCCTTTCCATTGAGGTTTGGATCTTGTTTTGGTATCAAAGCAAAAAGTAATAACCACTGGGCTTCCCTGGTGGCGCAGTGGTTGAGAGTCCGCCTGCCGATGCAGGGGACACAGGTTCGTGCTCCGGTCCGGGAAGATCCCACATGCCGTGGAGCGGCTGGGCCCGTGAGCCGTGGCCACTGAGCCTGCACGTCCGGAGCCTGCGCTCCGCAACGGGAGAGGCCACAACGGTGAGAGGCCCGCGTACCGCAAAAAAAAAAAAAAAGTAATAACTATCATTTTACCAAATAGGAAACCCATGCACAGAGAAACTAAGTAACTACCCAGCATAATCCGAATGATATCAGGATTGAACCCAGGAAGTCTGGCTCCAAAACCTGTGTTCCTTACTACATTGCACAGTACATTTTATCCAAGATGACAGAGCTGGTGGCACTGGGACCCCCCAGGGCTGTATTTGGTCGGTTTTTAGTGATGAAGCCCCCGTATAACTAATCTTTATTTTCTCCTTTTACTGGGTGGGAACCTTACATCTTCCCTTCTACTTTGGACCAGCCCATAAGTCATCTGGTTTTACCTGTTGCACTGCCGGTGACGTGAGGACCTTTCTCTGCAGCCCCATCAGTTACGGAAGCACAGGTGGTGAGAAGGAGGGAAAACTCAGGGCAGGCAGTTGTGCTGCTTATAAGCCTGGTATGGTCTGTTCTATGGAACCTACATCTCACAAAATGCGTGGGCTTCTCCAGCCTCTGCATGACAGAAATGTGTAGATTAAACAAACCAGGAGGGAAAACGGATTCATAGGTTAGATAAAATGCCTCCTTGGTGGACTCGAAGCAGCGGCCAAAACTGACAAGGTGGAATGTAAACGGCTCAAGGTATACTGTTTCACTGAAAATTCAGAAAGAAATCACGATACAAGATGGGAGAGACTTGCTTTATTTTCATATAAATAAAGTGTGTGGCCTTCTGACTGAGTACAATTCTGTAGGAACTTGAAGTTCTTGAAGCCTTAAGGAGATATTTTTAGGAGCACAATCTCTGGAACTCTGAGCCCATCGGATGGTATCAGGAGTGCCTCATTGCCTTCTGAGCTCTTCATTTTCAGAAGGACAAACAGGAATAAGCTGGGGAGGGAAAGAACTATTCGCATTCTTGAGTTTCTTCACTGGATTGGGCGTCCGCTGTGTGAACCCGTCTCTCCTCCAAAACACCCTAGTAAGGCTGGGATGTTCCCGTTCACAGAGAAGGGGACTTAGATGAGGTTTGGAGAGGTTTTCTAATAATATACAGCCAGGGATCTACTGAACTTGGCCTCCAGGGACCATGTACTTCCCACTGAATTATACATAGTTAGCCTGGAGATGTTTACTAGGAAAAATAGGACCTAGGAGGAACGTGATAGCTGTTTTCTGATGTTTCAGAAGCTGTGTGGGGTTAGACTTGCTCCTGGATGGCTGAATGGGACAAAAATAGAAGCAGAAGGGTGTCAGTTACAGGGAAGCAGATTTCGATTCCACGTGAGGAAAATCTGACCCATCTCCGGACAGTCTGTGTTTGAATAGCTTTGCCTCTGAGACCAGGCTTCCCTTTCCTGGGAGTGTTCAAAGAAAAAAGCTGAATTAGAACCTCTCAAGAGTACTGCCAGAAAAAAAACTAAATCCCTCCAGTGGATAAATTTGATTAGACAATCTATTAGGACAAAGAAAAATCAAACTTTGGTACTCAAATCATCGTTTAAATGCACATTTATTAGAAACCCATGGGAAGTTTTCAAAGCAGATTATCACCACCTACTTTATCGGTTTTGGAAATTGGATTTCGTAAACAGAGGTGTTGCTCTAAAGGGGAAAGTTTGCGAGTGTCTTGAAAGCTGTTCACTAAAACAAAGACTTACTAATAATTTGGAAGTACCACGCCCATCCTTTCTAGTCTCCTGTTACTCTAAGTAGTCCATATTTGTGATTACGTTTTGTTTATTTCTCTGTTTCCTTCATCCTTTGCTCTTCTTCCAGTAACCTTAGGCACACACTTTGATTCATGCAGCATTTTCCGGTGCTCTGAAGAATGAACCAGGGTAGCTGTAGGTGTCAGAGAGAATCGTTGATGAGAGCAGAGGTTCACAAATCAACCTGATTGGCCACTAATCGTTATCAAATGTCTACCATAAAATGAGTCTGTTGTGCCATTGAATCCACGAGATCCCTTTTCCCAAACCCTCAGACTGGGAATCCTTACTGAGAACTTTTAACTACTGTCGTGCTCAAATCTGTCACGTAAAGGGCAGTGGAGTGGCTTGGATGCCTTTCCTTGCCACAGGGACTTTTTGAATATCCCACACTCCAGCACCTAATTTTTCACACTTTCAGAGGAACCATTCCAATAATTCCTTCCAGAACCCACCTAACTTCTAACAAGGCAAGCAAAACACATTTTTCACGCAGTATGTAATGTTCATTACACTTAGTATGCGAGTTTTAAATCAGTCAAGTACTAGTTGTACTTTCAAATGCTGTATCTCAGTATGATTTTTAGTCCGCTGATTTTTTTATCTAATCAATATGTTCATTGCCTCTTCTACTAAGTGCACGGCATGTCTGTTGGTATGATACTGGTAGTTGTCTCTGATGCCAAGTCTTTAGTTGAATACTTAACCACCAGTGATGTCATTTCTCTGAGAAAATATCCGTTTAGTGAAACTTTATCCAGGAATAATATATATATGGCCAGAAAGAAAAGCATAATACTCTCATGACATTGTCTGTGGAGCCTTTAACCATACTCAAATATTTAAAATATTTTTGATCAAAAAAAAAGAAAGAAAAGCATAATAAATCACTGGTATGTCCCAAAGTCCTTTAATACTGTATTTCTTTTTCAGTGTAGACATACATTTTAATGTTATAATTCAGATGTCTATTTATTTGTAAAGTAGGAGTTGTTTTATATCTTATTGGGTATTACATTTGCACACTCATATCATAGATAATTACTCCTGTGCTCAAAACCAGCACTTTTTAAATAGTCTAATGTGTAAATATTTTCATGTGTACTTGAAAAATTCAGAAGCAAAATAATGGAATATGTTTTATTCCTATAGTATTTTTTTTCCTGCTAAAAACGCTTTGAAAAGATTGTGACACACTGTGTCTGGTACTTCGTATCTTAGAGATTCTGATGACATACATCCTAAGGATAAGGGGTCTTGTTAGGTAACAGGTCAGAGCTGTTTTTGTGGTAGAAATACATAGGCATAGCCTATTCATAATTGGCTTTTTCTGTCTCCCTGTGGATCTGGGTATTTCATAAAATAAATAAGTGGGCCTTCTACGTAGATCTAAGAGTGGGTCGGTAGAAGGATCAAACGTGCTTGTTGTTTATTTTTAGTATCTCGGGCCACTTACACCCCAGTGAGATGCACTATATTGCTGCTCATACCTGTTACTGGAAAGCATTGTTTTCGTGGTAATGGCAGGACAGTATCTGCCAGTAGGTATTTTCCAAAAAGGAATGATAAAATTTGTGCCTAGGATGTTTAAAAAAATAAACAGAAAAACCACAGGCATACATATTTGTTTGAGAAAAAAAGCACGTTAGTATTAGCAGTCTCTAAAAGCTTTTTAATAGAGCGTGTTCCTCCGTTACAAATTGCATCAAATACATTTTAAAATAAATCTTAACTTAGAGATCATTTCAGAGTGTATTGTATGCTTTATGGTTTGGTTTTGTTTTTTTATGAAATTAACTGTGGTTTGCTTACTAATGAAAAGTCAGTTAATAGGAGAGGTATTAATTGCTTTCACAGAACGAAATAGATAATTTAGGTGCGTTAGATTTTCAAAATTTTCATTTTCTTAAATTGGTAAGTCGAGGCTAATTGTGAATAAAGTAGCTAACTAGTTATACAAGAAGCAACGATACCCAGCATTTGAAAGCCAGAGAGAGATCTGAAATTAAAGTTCATCAGGGATTTCCATAATTTTATTCTAACTAGGTTATTATTATTCACTTGCTTCTGTTGTTGTTGCTGCTTCTGCCGCCGCTCAAAGAAGAAAGCTGACAGTGTCCCCCAGCATTTTCAGAGAGAGCAGTGGTTTACATGTGTAACCACATGTGCTCATTCACTCTGGTCTTGGAGAGAGAGCACACAGTTGTCATGGAGCGACATGAATCCACTTGTTTCTAACCTGCGTTCGTACATTCATATAAAGCCTGGCCATGGATCAGGTGCTTTCACACGGATTGGCTCGCCTATTTGACATGTCCAGTTGAACACCCAGCGATCAGGTCCCAAACCAGACTGTTGATGACACAACCCACCCACCTCCTGCCAATCCAGGTCCTCCAGTGCCCCCACCTCAATGTATGGGAACTCCATTTCTCTAGTTGCTAAAGCTTAAGACCTTGAGTCTTCTCACACAGCCTAGCCAGATCCCGTCTCACCAGCTCAAAATAAATATTCAGCATAAACCCAGATCTAACCATTCAGTACTACTCTTTCTAGTAGTAACACTCTGGCCCCGGCCTCCATCAGCTGCTTCCCTCCCCTGGATTACCGTGGAGTCTCCTATGTGATCTCGCTGCTTCTGCCTTATCCCTCCTGCAGCGTATACCCCTGCATCAGAGGATCCATTTAGAGTGTGAATCAGAGTACGTCCATTCTTGGCCTAAAAACTCTCCATGATTCTCACCTCGCTAAGTAAAAACACGCAAGACCTTACAGAATCATGCTGAAATCGCCAACTGTCACTCTTGGTTCCAATACTCTAAAGCAGGCTCCTTCCATGGAGTCTTGACATTTGCTCTTCCTTCTGCCTGCATTGTCTTCCCCCAGAAACTCACGTGGCACACTCCCTGCCTCCCTGCAGGTATCTGCTTAGTGTCACCTTCCAGGGAAGGTCTCATGTGACAACCCCCAACTTGCCCTACCCCACCTGCAAACGTGGCTTTTCTCCATAGCACTTCTCCCTCCTGGCATCCTGTGTTTCTCTGTTTATGAGTTGGTGATGCTACCCTTTCTCTAGTTAGCATGTAAGCTCCACGAGCACAGGCACTTGTCTATGTTTACGTCACTTCTGGATTCCCAGCACCTAGAACAATGCCTGGCGATCCTGTAGGCCTACAATAAAAAATGTGTTGAATTAATTTAATCCATACAACTTTGCCGTGGAGATAGCATTTACCCTCCCACACACACTTCATAGATCAGAAAACTGAGGCCCGTGGAGGTCACGTGGCACACAGGTCACATAAGAAGTAGGTAGCAGAACTGGAGTTCAAACCCAGTTCTCAACTGAACCTTTCGTTCCGCAGGTATAGAGAAAATTTAAATTACTTAAATCCTGGAAGAAGGCACACCTGTTCTTGGATTTTACACTCTGGTATAAATTCACTATATTAGGTCATTCTCTAAAATAGGTTTTTGGGAGGGAGATGAAAGAGGTGATCCAGGGAGGGAAGAACGCTACGAAGAGATTCTGAGTCCTTGCAGTTTTGCCAAAGACACCTGGGGCTCTTCACCAGTGAGTTCCTAATTAGCAGACTCTGCATTATTAAATCTGTGTGGAACAGTAAATACTGATTTCTGGATTTTGCTAGCCCTAAGCTAAAGGAGAAGTCATTTCCTAGGTATAAAAGGAACATACCTCAACATACTAAAGGCCGTATACAACAGACCCACAGCTAACATTATACTCATTGGAGAGAAGAAATTGAAAGTGTTTCCTCTAAAATCATGAACAAGGCAAGGATGCCCACTCTCACCGCTCCTATTCAATATAGTCCAAGAAGTTCTAGCCAGAGCAGTTAGGCAACACAAAGGAATAAAAGGCATCCAGATAAGAATGGAAGAAGTAAAATTGTTATCATTTGCTGATGATGTGATCCTGTATAGAGAAAATCCCAGAGAATTAGTCAAAAAATTGTTGCAGTTAATCAATGATTTCCGTAAAGTGACAGGATGCAAAATCAACATACAGATATCAATTGCATTCCTTTACACTAATGATGAAGCATCTGAAAAAGAAATAAAGAAAACCATCCCATTCACAATAGCATTAAAAACAATGAAATACTTAGGAATGAATTTATCCAAGGAAGTGAAAGACCAGTACAATGAAAACTATAAAATTTTGCTGAAAGAAACTGGAGACACAGACAAATGGAAAGACATCTCATGTTCATGGATCAGAAGAATTAATATCGATAAAATGGCCATGCTACCCAAAGCCATCTACAGATTCAATGCAGCCCCCATCAGAATGTCAAAGGCATTCTTCAGAAAGAGAAGAAACAGTCCTAAAATTTGGGCAGAACCATGAAAGATCCTGAATAGCCAAGAAAGAATAAAACTGGAGATATCGTGCTCCTGGATTTCAAACTATACTACAAAACCATAGTAATAAAAACACTACTGGTACAAAAATAAGCACATCTACCAGTGGAACAGAATAGACATCCCAGAACCATATGGTCAACTAATATTTAAACAAGGGATCCAAGAATGCTCAATGGGGAAAGGATAGCCTCTTCAACTAATGGTGCTGAGAAAACTAGAAACACACAGAACGATGAAATTAGACCCCTGTCTCACACCACTCAGAAAAATCAACTCAAAATGGATCAAAGACTTCAACATAAGACCTGATACCCTAAAACTTGTAGAAGAAAACATAGGGAAGAATCTCATCCTTATTGGTCTTGGCAGTAATTTGGGAGACACAAGACCAAAAGCACAAACAACAAAAATCAACAAGTAGGGCCACATCAAACCCACAAGCTTCAGCACAGCAAAACAGACAAGTAACAAAATGAAAAGACAGCCTACCAAATGAAAGAATATTTCTGCAAAGCACATATTGGTAAGAGGTTAATGTCCAAAATATATAAAGAACTGTCAATTCAATAACAACAAAAACCAGTTGACAAATGGGCAGAAGAACTAAATAGACATTTCTCCAAAGAAGATACGCAGATGGCCAACAGGCATGTGAAAAGATGCTCAACATCACCCATCGTCAGGGAGATGCAAGTCAAAACCACAGTGAACTATCACCTCACACCTGTCAGAAAGGATGTAAGCAAAAAAGACAAGAGGGCTTCCCTGGTGGCGCAGTGGTTGAGAGTCCGCCTGCCGATGCAGGGGACACGGGTTCGTGCCCCAGTCCGGGCAGATCCACATGCCGCGGAGCGGCTGGGCCCGTGAGCCATGGCCGCTGAGCCTGCGCGTCTGGAGCCTGTGCTCCGCAACGGGAGAGGCCACAGCAGTGAGAGGCCCGTGTACCGCAAAAAAAAAAAAAAAAGACGAGACAAGGTGCTGGTGAGGATGTGGTGAAAAGGGGTCCCTATCTGGTGGGAATGCAGATAGGTCCACCCACTATGGAGGTTCCTCAAAAAATTTAAAAATGGATTTATTTACCATATAATCCAGCAATCCCACTTCTAACTATACACCCAAAAGAAATGAAAACAGGAATTCAATGCGATATATGCACCCTCATTTTTATCACAGCTTTATTGACAATAGCCAGGATACAGAAACAACCCAAATGCCCACCAATGGATGAATGGATAAAAAAGATGTGATATGTATACACAACAGAATATTATTCATCTGTGAGAAAAGAAAATATCCTCCCATTTGTGACAACATGGGTGGACCTTGAGAACATTGTGCTAAATGAGATAGAGAAAGACAAGTACTGAACGATAGCACTTATACGTGGAATCTAAAAAACATTAAACGTGTGAAAAACAGTAAAACGGTGGTTACCAGAGAGGATGGGGCTGGGCAGCAGGGTAAGAGTAATGGTGTTTAAAGGTACAAACTTGTAATGAGTAGTAAATAAGCCATAGAGATGCACAGTATAATGAATATAGACCAAATATTGTATTATAATGATACAATTGATAAATATAGCTACATCGGCAATCACGTTACAGTATACAAATTTATCAAAGTAACACATTTTACACCTTAAACTTATACAGTGTTGCGTGTCAAATTTATTCAAATAGGTAGGGATATCTAGAGAGAGAGAGAGAGAGATGGATAGATGGATATATACATACATAAATGGATGGATGGATGGATAGATAGGTGCATAGCTCGATAGATGATGGATGGATAAAGTAACTACTTTTCTATGTGGAGACCCTGATCCTGGCCTGGCTGGTCTTCAGCGTTGCTCAGTTGAGCTGGCAGGAAACTGGGCTCTGCTCTGGCTCTGGAACTCCTCCAGGGACCTGCCAGGGACCAACTTCCTCTTCCTCTGCTGCCAAATTACGCATTCCCTGGAGGGACTCCTTTACTCCTTCCCTTCTCCCTCATCTCTATCCTCAGCCTTTTCACAACGGTGTCGCCACAGGCCTGAGCATCCTCAGGACTGTTAGCACTGAGCACCGCCTTTTGGTCTCGTGGCCCGTCTGGTACCACTGCCACTGCCCAACACACATGCCAGCTGTTGTGTGTGCCCTGCTCTGGGCCCCGTCCCTGCTGAATGTTCTGGGGGGAAGTGCTGGGGCTTCCTGTGTTGGGGTTCTGACCAGGTTTGGTGTCCGGTGCGTGATTCCGTCACTGCCACGTGGCTGGTTGTTGTACTGGTGGTTCTCTCCAGGTCCGGCCTGGCCCTGCTGTCGGGGTCCTCTGTAGCCCCCAGCAGATGCGGTGACCGGGCTCCACATGGTCATTCCACTCACAAGGCTGATCTTTCTTCTCTCCCGCCTGCCCTTTGGCTGTGCCGGATTCCGAATGATTCCAATCTGCTCTTGTATTATCTCAGAAGGACCAGATGATCCTGTCTCTTAACAGCAGCACCAACCCCATCATTGGCTTTTTCTTTGGCTCCTTTAGGCACCCGAGGCATCAGAGACTCTCGGGTTGGTTCTCCAGGGGACTTTGGAGGACATAACTGGGGTGAGGAACAGTGGAGGAAGCCTTCCTCAGGAAACCGTGGAGATTTCAGGAAACAGGTTCATGCAGTGATTCTGTATCAAGCAGGGTTCAGTCAGAGCAGTGGTACAGCTGGTTCTCCACATCCACGGAAATACTCCAGGATCTGCAGTCAGTTGAATCCACAGATGCAGAGCCCAGGGATGGGGAGGGCCAACTAGGAGGGGCTCGAGCATCCTCGGATTGTCAGGTACTCCGGGAGTTACTGGAAGCCATGCCCTGTGGCTACCGAGGGAAGACGGTTTACTCATAGGAGAGTCTACGTACAATTGCGTAAGGAGATATATATGTATCTGTAGGACCCCACACAGCGGTAGGTTCTGGTTAAATTGTCTCTGGGAGGCTGCTGTCTGATGCTAGAGCTTGAAGTCTGCAGGGCAAGCCAGGAACATGAACTAAAACCCACGAGAACCGTCGGGAACTCATGGCAGTCTCTCATCGCCTGCGGTTGTGATGATACAGGAGTTCTGCAGAAGAAGGTGGCTCCCGGCACCATCGAGGTAAATAAATACGTCCCCAGGCCAGGGGTCGGAGGAGCTGAAGGAGTGTCCCGGGGAGGGTGGAGCCCTACACCAGTGAGATGAGCCTACAGAGAAGCAGCAACACCTATGAGCACCCTGATGCCCCGGCACCAGCCTTCCACACATGGAAACCATCTCTCTGCTCCCTTCTTTCCAACCACCAACTCTTGCGTACAATGCCTCTTGGTACCCACCTAACCAGACACAGGTGTGGAAGGGAATTCTGCACAGCACAGTTCAGCCTAACCAGGTTGGCACTTTTTGGACTCATCGCCGTTTACCATTGTCAACCCGGCACCCATAAACACCTCATTAAACCCCACTTAAGCCAAACAAGATAATAAAGCAAAGTCAAGCTTCTCCCTAACCCTGACACCTACACTGCACACACCTGAAACATAGCATTCATTTTCCTAAAAGAGGACACATCTTTTCATGTGCTATACACCATTTATATATCTTTTTTGAAATGTCTGTTCAAGCTCGCTATCCATTTCTATTGTTGTTTGTCTCTTTACATTGATTTGTTGGCACTCTTTATATATTTTAAATAAAAATCCTTTGTCAGATTTATGTAGTTCAAATATCTTTCCCCAGTCTGGGACTTGCCTCTTCATTTTTGAAATATCTTTTGGTGGGCAGAGGTTTTTGTTTTTTATGTACTCTATCAAATTTTTTATTTTATGGTTAGTGCTTTATGCATTCTGAGAAACCTTTGACTACTCCCAAGGAAGCAAAGATATTCTCCAATATTTTTTCTTTTTTTTTCTTTTTCTTTTCAATTTAAAGGCCTGCCTTATATACTGACATTACAGCTTTTTGCCATTTTATTGTTAAAATGTCCTTTCTTTTATGAAATTACAGTCCTTGTAGATTGTAGATAGTAGCTCCCCCTCCCACTCATCTGTTTATTTTCCAATTTTTTTTACAGTATCATAATTTTGGCTTTTACACTTAAATGTATGAGCCATTTCAAATAAATTTGTGTGAAAAATTTGAGGTAGGGGTCAAGGTTCCTTTTGCCCCATACAGTTATCTGGTTGTTCCAGCACTGCTTGTTGAAAAGACATGCTTTCCCCCCATCACCCCCATTGAATTATTTAGCCCCTCTGTCAAAAACTAGCCTTTATAAGTATGGGACTGTTTCTGGACGTTCTGATCTGTCCTCTTAGTCTATTCCAGAAATCAGCAAACTGTAGCCTATGGGCCAAAGCCAGCTCACTGCCTGCTTTTGTAAATAAACCTTCAGTGTAACATAGCCATGCCTGTTCATTTACATGTTGTCTGGGGCTGCCTTCCTGCTCCAGCACCGGGGTTGAGGAGTTGTAAACGAGACTATATGGCCTCAAAGACTAAAATATTTATTATTTAGCCCTTTATAAAGCAAGTTGGCTGATCTCTAGTCTATTCTTAAACCAACACTCACCGTTCTGATGACTGTCGCTTTGCACTAAGTCTTCAAATCAGGTAGTATATGTCCTCTAACTTTGTTTTTATTTTTCAGGATTATTTTAGCTACCCAAGTCTTTTGCATTTGCCTAGAAATTTTGGAATAAACTTCTCAATTGCCGCAAAAAATCCTGATGGGATTTTGTTGAATCTATTAATTAATCGGGGGATAATTGACATATTAGAATAGTCTTTGAATTAAAAAAGTAAAAGAAGTCATTTCACAGGTCAATTTCATACTTAGTGCCGAAACAGCCTTGTATCCTCAGTATCATGACTGGGCTATTGCTTACATTTCATGAGTCAGTAATTTGTCTTTTTAGTTCGTTCTCCTTTTTCATAAACCTTTTAAAAATGCTGTGCTATACTTTAATGTTGTGAGAAATTTCAGAATCAATGTGGTGAATAAAAATAGAGCAAAACAGTGGTCATTGTCTTTCTGCTTTTAAAACAAGGTACATTGTATCCATCTGTGTGTGCAGCGGCTGCCCCAGCTACCACCAATATAAGAGTTACTGAAAGTAGGATTGGATTTCGTTTGTTTTGAGGGCAAGGAATACCAGCTTTATTTGTTCTAAACCAAATATGCCCATAAGCTAATAGGAAATCAGTCATTAGGCTGACAGGAAGTTCAGTTTAGTCACATTTTGGGTGGATTCCTTTCTCCCTAGCTTTCCAGAATCCGATGCAGTTACAAACTTTGGAGAAAGACTTGGTTTTCCACTGTCTCCCCTGAAATGCTTCTTGCCCAAGCCAACTTAATCTCTTCAGATTGGGTCAACTCAACCACCGACACCTTTGCCCAACTCTGATGGAGCTGGTGTGTGATCAGCCCCTCTGATATCTACCATCCTCCCCCATCAGAGCCTGGCCGTAGATATGGGGGCTTCGAACAAGGGTTTTGCTATGTCCCTACATGCTCGGGAATTCCTTCTCTGTGGAGTGTGCCCGCCTTCCAGATGGGAGTCGGTGTTTGTGGATGTTACTGTCAGCATATCTGGGAGAAGTGGGCAGGTCTACATCTCTTCACAAAGGTTGTTCTTCTACAGGGAGGTTAAATGAACAAAGGAAACTGGAGTGAGACCTTCGGATGTTTGGAGAACAAGGAGTTCTCTTGCCGTCACAGCCAGGGAAAGATGGCAACTCGTTTATCAGGGAGATTTTTCCAAAGAAAAATTCACAGATCTAGACAAGTGACACCCTCTCCTCATGGGTTTTCTGAAAAGAAAAGGGTGGAGCCGCTTCAGGATGAAGTTTTCAGGATCCCAAACATCAAAGGATAGGGACCCACTAGTCCCAGAAAACAGCACTGGGAACTCTGAAACACTATGACCCATGGAAAGTTCAAGGGCAGAAGGATGATGTTGAAGGAATAGTATGGTTCTGCGTGACTGCACCAGAAGCAACTTCGAATTGGACATTTTTCCAGCCTTGTAGGAAAGAGCCCCTGATGGGACCAGATCAAGACATAGAACAGACACCCTGGGTTGATTAAATGTCTGTCAATTTTTAAACAAATCACATCCACTTGAGAAATGGGATGGGGAAAAGGTATTCTACGTGTAAGAAAAAAATTGTAATCTCTACTTTATGTAAATGTGTTACTTTTGTTTGGATCGCTATAGTATGTTATTTTGTTCAAGTTTGGGTAGAGTGGGGAGGTCTGAGTTAATTTTTAGGACTTCCAGCCAAATATCACCCCATTATAGCAAATGATCACGTTTCCTTGGTTTTTTTTTTCCTTAGAGTTGAAACCGGATCTCTTGATGAGATAGCAGCCACTCAGATATTTGCTCAAGCAGGTCCAAGGAAAATTAGGGAGAAAAGAATGTTCTCAGTTCCCAGTTGGTCAAGATCAAAAAGTCAGTATGTAATTATGACTTGTCACTGAGTTAGGGGAAAGATATGGTCAGCTGGCCCTTGGAGGTGTTATGCAGGTCTCACCCTGCAGAGCATAAGAAGAAACAAAGTCAGAAGTTAAAGCTTGTAAGTGAAATAGATTGAGAATCAGACAGTGACAGTGATTTATTCATACGGGTGTAGCTATTCTAAGCAATCGGATACATTCTTCTGATGGTATCAGTATATCGGGAGAAACTTGCCAAAAATTCTTAGAGGTTGGTTGCTTTTTAAAACGTCTACTTTAAGACTAATTTATAAAGCAGAGATTCATTGAGCCCTTACTACTTTCCAGGCCCTCCATATATAGACATGAGTAAGAGGCACCCCAGGAAGCACGGAGACAAGGAAGGAGAACAGTTAGGGGCTTTGTTTCCAATTCTGTTGACATTATGATGGTCGTGGAGCGTGGGGTACTGGACATCATACTGTATTTTATACTAATGTTATACTGTACTTTTGCATTCATTATCCCACTTGGTCCTCTCACTTTGAGAGGCAGGTTTCATTATCACAGGAAGCTAAAATTTAGATTAAATTATGTGATTAGGATCACATAGCTAATAAGTGCCAAGGCCGGGATTCAAACTCCTGGCTTCCTGATTTCCAGTCCATCACTTTTCACACCTAAAGTAGCTGAGCTGTGCTGAGCTGTGATCTTGCTAAACACACAGTAATTCAGTTTCTTGACAACAGCCGTACTTTCCATCACCCCGTTGCATTCTTTTACGTAGTTAATGGAGAACATCCTTTTTGCCTTTCTTTCTCTGGAGAATTAGGTTAGATATGGGGTTTGTTTTGGCATTTGCCAAGTTATGAACCTGTACACGTACTGTATATTTATGTTTCCTGTCTACTTGGCTACCAACTTATTTTAAACTCTGTCCCCATAGATTATATAAAACAATAGTTTCTACAGCAAGGTAATAATACACAAAGAAATGTGTTTGTTTCGGATTATTTCCAGTTATTTTCTTCATTTCCACACTTTTTCTTATCTTCCTTCTTTCTCAATTTAGAACGTCACCTCTTCTTTAGTGGTTTGTCTTTAACCAGACTATTGCATTTTTTAAAAACAGTGTTAAATAGGTGATATGCATATACACAGTAAAAAGTTCAAACAGCACAAAAAGTGTGCAGTAAAACTGTCTTCCTCCCCATTGCCTGGCATTCATTCCCCTCCCAAAGACATCATTTTTTTTCTGCATTTGCTTTTGTTCATTTACCTTCAAGATTCTCCCCTATTCATATATGTAGATCAGCTCCATTATAATGATATGTTATTTCATTGAAGGAATGTGCATAGTCTACATAACAGGTTCCCTACAATGGGCATATAGGTTATTTCCACTGTTTTCCCATCACAAATAAGGCTTCACGGACTATCTTTGTACTTGCTGTCTTTCTTATGTAAATATAGCTGTAGGACAAATACCTACAATTTCTAGATTGTTAGAACAAAGTATGTATGCATGTTCAATTGTAATAGATATTATCCTTCTTGCTCTCCAAAGAAGTTGTACTAAGGTTCTACTCCCAACTTAGGTGCGTCTGCCTTTTCCCTACATCCTTACGCAGGCAATGTGGCACCACCAAATATTTGACCTTAACCAATCTAATAGATAAGGAAGAACGTTTAATTATAATTGCATTGCTCTTATTATGAATGAGAATAATACCCTTTCATGTGTCTGAAGGGGTTGGCCTTTTTCTTATTAAATAAGAAAACTTGGGCTTCCCTGGTGGCGCAGTGGTTGAGGGTCAGCCTGCCGATGCAAGGGACGCGGGTTCGTGCCCCGGTCCGGGAAGATCCCACATGCCGCGGAGCGGCTGGGCCCGTGAGCCATGGCCGCTGAGCCTGCACGTCCGGAGCCTGTGCTCCGCAATGGGAGAGGCCACAGCAGTGAGAGGCCCGCGTACCGCAAAAAAAAAAAAAAAGGAACCTTATAGGAACCTATGCTTTTGGGAGTTCAGATGATAATTAGCATTTTTTAGCAATAAATTATTTATAATTAAGGTACGTTCCTTGTTTTTGTAGACTTAGTGCTATTGCACACTGAATAGACTACAGTATAGTGTAAACATAACTTTTATGTGCACTGGGAAGCCAAAAAATTCATGTGACTCACTCTGTTGTGATGTTTGCTTTATTATGGTGTCTGGAACTGAACACACAATATTTCCGAGGCGTACCTGTATAAAAATCAGGGCAGTCGCATTAAGTTTGCTCACAAAAATGTTCGAAAGCATCTTCTTAAAGCAGCACGTAAAACTTCAGTTCGTGAGACTACGTCCATGAAATTGCATTATCACCGTGGACCAAATCTGTAAGACAAATTGTTGAAGGGGAGATATGTTTTTACCTTCCTCCGTTTCTAGAGGAAGAAAAGCTAAATAACTATAGCAGTAGAATCTTACACTGCAGTATCTCTAACCAAAAATATCTTGTTCCTCCACTAAGCTAGGTATAAAATAAGTAAATGTGTATTATAACAGTCAACAGTGCTTGAGAAAATACTCCTCCTGCATTATAACAAAGAACTGAAGAGTTCACTTAAAAATTTTGATAGTGAAAATGTGATAATAATTAGAAATTTGGATAAAACGTGAAATTTACTCTTGTATCCTCTCTTTTTAACCTCTTTCATGAATTGATTCTTGTGGTCAGTGAGGAATAGAATTACTCCTAACCAGGCCAAAAATATCCCACCATGTGACTATAAAGTATAGTACAGGTTTTAAGTACCTATCTGTGAATAAATTGTCTTAATTTCATGTTTTACCACATCTTAGAAGGTAAATCCATCCATCAGTTGGAGTCATGGGACCTCTGATGACATGTGTCTTTGGAAACCTCAGAATTTGTCAGCAAGGCTGAGGTAACCACCTTGCTGTGGTGAGACGTTCTTACTACTAACAGGAGGCCGATTGCTTTGTCCTTTTAACCTACACATCACTAAAACAGGGAGAAAAATAATGAAAACCTGACTCAAATAGGCTTTTAAAGAAAAGTAAATTCTAATATCGTCATGACAAAAATATATGAATCTTGTTACGAAAGGAAAAAAAGGCAGTTTGTTAGTCATTTTTACGTAGACAGCTCCTATTTTTTAATTCTTCGTACTGTTTATTTGAAGTAGACACAAGGTAATAATATGTGTCAGACTTCTGGAATGTCTTTCAGTTCTGTTTTCTAACTTGAAGAATTTATTCTTAATCCTAACTCTACAATTAATATTTAGACTGTTACAGTCTCTACTGATGAAAATGTTAATCACAAGACTTTGAAATTTGGGCAACAACACGTTTCCCTTTATCAACTCTGCACATCTGTCAGGGGATGCCCGCCCTACTACAAGGCTCTGTAAACCTAGCTGTTGGCATATCAGAAGTTCTCACTCAGTTGTCATTCTTAATTATGGTGTGTATGGCCTTTTAAAATGTAAATATTCTATATTTTCATTTCATTTGCTTACTGAATAAATACATGTTGACATCCAACACGCCCCTGTATAGGATAAAAATCAGTATCAGATAAAATCCTTGTGCTTAAGGACCTTATATAAATTTGTTCCCTTTGTAGATAAACATTCGTTGTTAGGCCATCTACCAAAATTCATTTCTAAAAGCCTTATTTAACTATGCATAGTACAGCTATCAGTTTTGTTAAATGAAGTTGGCACCGTTTATAAGAAAGCCATGTATATGCGGTGCCGTTGTTTGCTTTTAAAAGGTAATATTTGTTAATGTCACAGAGGCCAGTTTTCTACAGTACAGAGTTGAATGTTGCAAATTATAGGGACAGGGCCTCAAGGTTTTGTTTTTTTTTTTTTTTTTAATATTTATTTATTTAAATATTTATTTGGCTGCGCCAGGTCTTAGTTGCACCATTCAGACTTCTCAGTTGCGGCACACATGCGGGATCTGGTTCCCTGACCAGGGATCGAAGCCCGGCCCCCTACATTGGGAGCACAGAGTCTTAACCGCTGGGCCACCAGGGAAGTCCCTCGAGTTTTTATTTAAGATACTACTTCAGAATTTTTTCCAGGGATAGGAGATTCAGGCAGCTGGAATAGAACATTAGAAAATGGGAGGGTATTTTTCACACACAATTCTGAATCATTGCTATTTGACTTCATTTTTGTTGCTGTTATCTCTTCTAGCAGATAGATTTCCACACGGCCTTAGGGAAAATTAACCTGTTGGTTGTTTTTAAATTAAGGTACAATTTATTTTTTTATTGAAGTATAGTTGATTTACAATGTTGTGTTCATTACTGCTGTGCAGCAAAGTGATTCAGTTATATACATATATATATTCTTTTTTTGTCTTCTTTTCCATTATGGTTTATCACAGGATATTGAATATAGTTCCCTGTGCTATACAGTAGGACCTTGTTGTTTATCCATTCTTTATATAATAGTTTGCATCTGCTAATCCCAAACTCCCACTTCACCCCTCCCCCAATCCCCTCCCCCTTGGCAACCACCAGTCTGTTCTCTATGTCTGTGAAAACTAAAAATAGAATTACCATATGATCCAGCAAGCCCACTCCTGGGCATACATCCAGACAAAACTATAATTCAAAAAGATACATACACTCCTGTGTTCATAGCAGCACTGTTCACAGTAGCCAAAACATGGAAACAACCTAAATGTCCATCAGCAGATGAATGGATAAAGAAGATGTGGTACATATATACAACGGAATATTACTCAGCTATAAAAAAAAGAACGAAATAATGCCATCTGCAGCAACATGGATGGACCTAGAAATTATCGTGCTGAATGAAATAAATCAGAGAACGTCAAATACCATATGATAGTGCTTATATGTGGAACCTAAAATGTGACACAAAGGAACCTATCTATGAAACGTGTTGGCTTTTTTAGGGAAGTCATCTTACAGAGAATACCAGAGGGAAAAAGACAAACCCAGAGCAACAGGCTTCAGAAGCCCTGAGGTGTGAAGCTAGAAGATAACCCAGGAGGTAGAACTAAAGAGTGGAGGAACAGTGTCAGGAATCACAGATTGTAGCAAAGACTAGACTGAAGACGGGGGAAAAACAGGAGTGGGACAGAGGAGAAGGGGAGAGATTGCCTGCATCAAAGAAAAATAGGCATGAAAATTTTAAAAGGAAACAAACCCGTGTAATTTTCATTAGATAGAAATAAAATGTAAGGAATCCCTCATAATACAAACCATTCCTTCAGTAAAACTTACAAGTAGTTCTTGAATGCTTGCCAGGAAGGCCAGAAGAGCTATGTTGCTGGTAGCCCTGCAGTTCTTGATATTTTTTTTTTTTTTAGGGGGGAGGGGGTGAGGAGGGAAACAAATATCCATCCTTCTGAGGATGCCTCAACCCAGGGGTCACTCAGAGGAAGAATTCTTGGCGCAGGAAGTTGGGGTTAGCAGATGCAAACTATTATATATGGAACGGATAAACAACAAGGTCCTACTGTGTAGCACAGGGAACTGTATTCAGTATCCTGGGATAAACCATAATGGAAAAGAAGACAAAAAAAGAATGTATGTGTATGTATAACTGAATCACTTTGCTGTACAACAGAAATTAACACAACATTGTAAATCAAGTATAGTTCAATTGAAAAAAATGTAAAAATTTAAAAAAAAGAATGGTTAACCTTGAGCTATGAGATATGTACCGTCTTTCTTTTCCTGTGTCTGTCTCAGCAGGAGGCCTCCCGCGGGTGATGAAGGCCGTGATCAGAAATGGTTTTGCAGCCATTTCTGGTGGTTCTTTGCCTGCGGTGCTTGGTCCCTCCTTTCCTAAGGACCTGCTTCAGATTGTGGCCCGAGCTGCCCACCTTTCCTCCCTTCCCACCTCTTCTTTTTTGTCACCTATATCTATTTCTCTCTTGATTTGGTCAGGTGTTCAGACAGTATACCAAAAACAGCTTCCACACTGTTGATCATAGAAAAGCCATTTTATGAACTTAGGAATAAGTCAGTGTCATCAACTTTAAAGGATTCGTTCCACACGGGGCAAGTTTAAGAAGAAATGCTGTTGTAACAACCCTATTACAAATTCTCCAATCCCCTGTCATCATGGCGCTCCTCTGATCAAAACCTACAGAAGAGACCAGCTCCCTATTTTATCTCTGAACACGCAGCTCCCCCGTCCATCCAAACAGACCTCAGTCATATTTTACTTTTCAGGCAAGTTACCTGGTACAGTATCACAAGTATCAGGCCCCTTCGTTACATCTGTTCCCCACAGATGTTTGAAGAATACTCACTAGGATATTCTAAATGGTGAGATTTAAATTATTCAAAAATTAGATAATTCTAAGTGACAATTTTCAAGTCATATTAAAACATTTGTTTATCTTTTGTTGACTGTCTTGGTTTTTCTTGCCTTCAGTAATCTCACAGAGATGACAGGTCAGTTTGCAGAATAAGAGCAGTCACGATAATAGCATCGCTTTTCTTCTCTTTGCTGAAAGCACTTTACATGAATTCTCATTTTACCAGAACTTGATCCGAAAAAGCTATTGAAACCATGTATCATTAGCTTTTCCTTCTAAAGTCAGACCGTTGAGATTTAGAATTCATGTAAATTTCTTTATCCTCTTCCTGCTTTCTTCTGTTATTTTCAAAAAACTCTTAGGGGTGTGGGTTGTTTTCTTGTGTGTGGTTGTTTTGGTTTGTTTTCATCTGTTTCCTATTTCCTTCCTCCTTGTAACTTCTTTACTTTCTCTTGGAATTGCCTCAGCAACGAGCATTTGAATTCCTCCGAAGCTGTGTCTCAGTTTCTTTATCTGTAAAATGAGACTAATACTAATACCTGCCTCACAGGTTGATTATGTAATCAACACACATCCGTTAGAACGGTACCATGGCACATTGTTAGCTGTTTCTAATTCATTATTCTTAGTAGTTGTAGTTATCATTTTCTGTGATATACGTGACATACTTTTTAATTTCATGGTACAAACATAGGGAACCAGTTACCACCACCACCCCCCCCCAGTACACACGCAAAGTTCAGGAACTTCTGTGGTATTTATGAACGCTCTGGCACTTTCAAAGGACGTCTCGTGTGTGTCATGTAGCACTCACTGAGATTGTGGGCATTCAGCCAGCTCTATAATTGCTGTTAATTTACTGTATCATTAACAGAATTAGTCATTGTTTCATTTTAGACTGTTAAAATATAGTTTACTTCTAGACTGTTGTGGGCTATATGAAAAACCAAATTGCCCCTTCCAGCTAGCGATGATGAATACTTTGTATTGTGTTGTATGGATGCTGAATTATTAATCTCTTAAAATGAATAACTGCCGCTTCGTATGTCTACAAACATGAAATTGATTACTTCTTTTCCAGGGGATAAAGGAGGTCTGTATATTACTTCCAGTTTTACCCTTAGCAAATCTGTATATAGGCTGCATCTCATAGAATTGCCTCAGGTAATGTGAGTCCTGTAAAAATGTAAACAAAATACAAAAGAGGGCATTCTCCTCATGTTTATGTTCGTGTCACTGTCTTTAATTGAACAGCAGCTGTCATACGGTTGGTCATCTGTTACGCACTTTACACGGACCCCGTTAAGTATCTCAGCTGTTAATGCTTCGTAATGAATTGTCGTTATGTAGAGACACTTTTGCAGTTTTAAAGCAGAAATGAATCATGTTGTCTTCCAAGTGTAGGTTCGGGTCACCGTCGCCCCCACACGACGGTTTGAGGTTCAGTGTCCGCAGGAATAGCAGCCTGTGGGATTTAGGCTGGACAGCAGGAGGACTTCCCACCAGCAGGCTGCTGGAAAGCCCGCGGGGACTGAGAAGACACCGGCACAGCCCTCAGCGTGGTGCCTGGCACACTCAGCGCCCCGACGGGACACAGCTTTTCCCCGAAGAAGACCTCCTTAGGCTTGGCCACGTTCTGCCCATCAAAGAGTTGGGGACTACCAGTGGACAGCAACACATGCTTTAATTGACATTAAAAAGCATACGGTAGCACATCAAGAAAAAAAAGAGGTGGGAGGTGATGCCTCTTAAGGGAGTATTCAACTCAGAGAGCTTTGGGGTCTGCTTTTGATGGACCCTCAGGCATTGGTTGAGTATCTACTGTGTCTGTGTGCTCAGTGAATGGAAACAGTGGGAACGTTTAAGTGATACTTTGGGCAGACGTTTCTGTTTAGACACCAGATCATCTTCATTTCCCCCTCAACTGTTTGGGATTCAGCAGTTTTGGAATCCATATATGACTATATGACTGGAAAATTTGTCCAAGCCATGAAAACCCATTTGTAGAAAACTCAAACAGTCAGATTTTTAAGAAATTTCTTAATTGTTTGAAAGTACTGTATTTCTCTTTTCAGTGAACTTTAAAAGGCTGTTAAAATCCGAGTCTTCAAATGGTAAAGTTGTACGTACTCCTAGGAATGTCCTACTCCTAGAGCATTGTTAAATTTCTGTATTTTCCTTTTTTTTTAAACTGATTTGAGGGAGGAGACTTCTATATGCATGCCAAACAAGAATTGACTGAGCTGATCTCAGGCTACTGTGTCTTTAGCAGATAGTATCCTGTTCAAAATAAAATAATTGAGATACTAAATATAACAGATTTTTCCTTTAGACTTTAAAAAAATTTTTTTTACAGTAGTAAAAGTCACATAATATAAAACATACTGTTTTAACCATATTTAACTGTACAGTTCAGTGGCACTAAGTACATCCACATTGTACATTCACAACTCTCAGCATCATCCGTCTCCTGAATTTTTCACCCTCCTAAACTGAAACTCCATCGCCATTTAATAAAGGTTTGACTGTAAGTCAACTCTTCCTGAGCGGTGACTTTATTGCTTTACGTTTTGGCACGTATAATACAATCTGCGCTCACACTAGTGTTGTTCTTGAAACCCATGAAGAAGCAAATGCAAAACACTCCACCAACCAAGGCGCATGGGATTTCTACAGAAAAATAAATAATGTACACGGAGGATGAACTCACACTCAACAGTTACAATCCACACTCTGATACAATCCTGCCATAAAGGAGAATCTGCTGGAGACCATTACTGAAACCTGAGACAGTGGAACGAGTCAAAAGAGACAAGATAATGTTTAAGGAGTACAAGACGGAAAAGAAAGCACAGTGAAAGAACAAGTCACTGATAAAAAAGAACACACAAATGTGGAAAACCAAATTGCGCCTCATTCACTATAGGTATGTTCCTGAAGCATTCTACACAAATTGAATTTTTATAAGAAGGAGTCTAATGATTGGTCCTTAAGTCATTGCAAGCATCGTGCCTTGCAGGAGGTAGGAGTCATCCATTGCTGTGTGGTTAGAAATTGGGAATTGAATACGGTGTCCCAACTCCCAATAGATTTGCTGCTCAGGATGGGGGAAAGTTTCTAGTTGCATCTTTTTCTACATCTGTACTTCCAAGGAACTGAGAAAGACCTTTTTAAACTTCAGTGTCTATGGTATAAAGTGTTTTTATTTTTAATCATTTAAATTGTGCTTGAAGCTTTTCCAGCGTAGCTCTGGCCCACAGCCAGATGGAGCGTGCTCTGTGGTCTCAGTCACAGCAGGGCGGGGATCATGTTCACACATCGTGGTTTCTAGGTGATGTTTCATTTTCATTCCCTTACTGCCAGTTATTCAAGGTGAAATCTACTTCCAGTGTTTTGTTTTTTGTTTCAGTTCAGGGAGGGTTTTTGTTTTGTTTTGCTGATGTGTATTTCTTAGTGTGTCTTTACGATTTGTGATTCCCCTCCCTTAGAATGGATTTTTCCAGTTTTTATTTTGCCGCTAATACTTTAAAATAATCTTAGGATGTATTCATTGTTGGGACAGTGCTCTTAAGTCGGTTTTAAGAAAAGAGCACTTGAGATCTCTAGGAGGGTGGTAGGACTAACATTTTTAAATGTGCACTAAAAACCGTTCAGATAAAGAGTTTCATAGTGAGTCTGTGGCCAAGATCCACTTGAATGATGGTAACCCTGCTATTTTGGGGCCTTTGTTACATGATTCACTGATTTATGGCACAGGGGCTCCAAATATTTCCTCTCTGGGTCTCCGTGGAAAGTCTTTTTAAGAGGAACGTATTTCTCACTGATCTCATACTTCCTCAGTAAAATCGCAGTGCCATTTATCTCCTGATCAAAACATTTTTTTGAAAACTGGAAGCTATGTTAAAAATAGAGGTTATTACTGAAATCTTATTTGAATTGATTAGTTTTACTGTCCTTATCAGCTTTCCGGCTTTGAGGTGTTTATTTGCTTTACGACATTTTTCTAAATTATGTGTAGACTCCGTCGGACAGAAATACTTTCTTAAAATATTTTCTTCTCTATCTCTATTCGTACCCTACATGACCCCTCTCCCCGTTCAGAGCAGCTTTCTGTCTGTGGATGGCATGTTATCTCTGCTCTAGAGCAGGGGCATGGGAGAAAGAAAGCATGTTTAAAGTTCAGGTGACGGGGAGTTATTGCATGAACACGTGCATCCTGCAATGATCTTGTAGAACTAGGAGAGGTGAAGGAGGGAGAGAGGATTCACACTGCTCCAGCTCCTGCTGGGGGCCAGGCCTGGTGTTGAGGGTTACCTTGTAGTACAGTCATCACAGCCCCTATGGGGATAGCTGTTGTTTCCCCATTTTTGCACATGAGGAACCTGAATCCCAGAGATGCTACGTTGATCTGTCCAAAGTCAGGATTCCAGCCCAAGTCCAGCTACTCCCAAAACCACATATTCTTTTTACAGTACAGCTCCTGGATCTTGGTACTAGAATGGGCCTTAGAAATCAGCTAGTTTAAGTCTCTCACTTTGTCAGGAAATAGAGGCTCAGAGTAGCAAGCAACTTACGCGAGATCATTCGCTGCCTAGTAGCATTCTTCTGTGCTGTAGTCAACACAAAGAATCTTATTACCTGTTTCTAAAATTATTTTTGTAATAAACCCCAGTCTCCTCATCTTTTATTTTTTTGTCTGACTTCAGATCCTATTTTTTTAATATACAGTTTTTAAAGGTTCCACTCCATTTACAGTTATTACATATGTTGGCTGTGTTCCCCGTGTTGTACAGTACATCCTTGTAGCCTGTCTTACACCCAAAATAGTTTGTACCTCCCCCTCCCCTGCCCCAAGTTGCCTCTCCCCACTGGTAACCACTAGTCTGTTCTCTATAGAGGTGATTCTGTGAAGGATGGAAGTAACAGAGCTTTTAAGGTACCTTTTTTAGGTAAAGGAAGGAGGCAACTGGAAACTATATATACAAACGTGTGTTTTTTTCCTGTAGCTGCTGTACCAAATTAACTCAAATTTTGTGGCTTAAAACAACTGCAGTTTCTTTCTTACAGTTCTGGAAGTCAGAAAACTAAAATTAGGGTGTCAGCAGGGCTGCATTCGCTCTGGAGGTTTCAGGGGGAATCTGTTTCCTTGCATTTTCCAGCTTCTAGAGACCAGCGGCATCCCTTAGCTCACCCCTTAGGCCTCTTCCCTCACATCACTCCGACGCCTTCCTTCTGTCATCACATCCCCTACTGATCTTCCTGCCTCCCTCTTATAAAGCTGTTTTGATGATATCAAGCCCACCAGACAATCCAGGGCAATCCCCCCTTCTCAAGGTAACTTAATCACACCTGCAAAGTCCCTTGTAAAGTAGCGTATTCCCAGGTTCCAGGGGTTAGTACAGGGACATCTTCGGGGGGATAGGGCTTTATTCTGTCCAGCACACACACACTCACACACACACATACACGCGTGCACACACACACATATGCCTGTGTGGGTATTTATGTATCACACATAAATTAAGACCCCTCTCATCCAGAATTATCTGGGAATTAGCCGTTCTGGCTAAATTAGTTTTCTGTATCACTATATGCAAATCATGTTTTAAAACTTTCTTAGTATATGGAAAATGTCTGAAATGTGCTGTCTTCCTGTCTTTGAAAATGGGATCCTCTGTAATTCTCCCTCTCCTTGAGGAATTGAGGGCTACCGTTGTAAAACATCAATATTGAGCTGAGCTTCAAATACAGCGGTAAATGCAAGGGCAGGAACAACCCTGTGATAATTTTGGGAGGACTAGAAGATCCGCAAGGCCATAAAAAACACTGACGTGGCTTGGCGTGAGGTTACGGCTGTCACCGTGAATGGGGTTTGGAAGAACCTTTGCCCGCAGTTTGTTCACGCTTTTCGTGGATTTGAGAAGGTGAATGAGGAGTCCAAAGAGGTCGTCAGCAGCGTAGTGACCCTCAGCGAGAAGCCGGAGCCAGATCTGCAAGGGGACGACTTCATGGAACTCCTTGTCGTGCAACACGAGGGGCTTACTAATGCAGACCTGATGGAATTGGATCTTCATCCAGCGAAAGGATGAAGAGAGACAAGAGGAGGAAGAAGTAACTGAAGAACCGAAGGGATTCACGATGCAGGAAATGGCAGGGGATTTTCTTTATTTGAAGAGGCGCTGTTAGTTTTTGAGGTACAGGATCAGAAGGTAGAACGGTACACGGAGGTTGCAGCAGCCGCTCAGAATGCAACCCAGTGCTACCGTGTCATCTATGACGAGAAAAAAAGAGCTACTACCCAGGCATCGCTGGATCGATTTTTCAAGAGGATGGATAGAATTGAATCCAGCAAGGAACCAGATCCTGCGCCATCAGCGTCAGGCGTGAGTGACACTGCAGCTGGCCCTCCGTCCCCTATTGCTGAAGATCCTTCAACTCTGCCATCTCCCACCTCCCCTCCCTCCTCCAGTCAGTAACTCTTCTTGCCTGTTCCCTCGATGCCAGCCCCTGTGTGCCAGCTGCTGTACTGCACTACTGTACTTTTCAAGGTACTGCACTGTAAGATTTAAAATGTTTTCTTTATTTTTTGTGTTTGTGTTTTATGTATTATTTGTTTGAAAAGTATTACAGCCTATTACAGTACAGTACTATGTAGCCAATTGTGTTAGTGGGGTACCTAAGCTAATTTCATTGGATCTCCCAACACATTCCGTTTGTATGTAAGGGACTTACTGTAATTAGAAATTGGCAGAAAACATACACATCCTCTCTCATGGAAGAGAGTATCCAGATAACAATTAATCACATGAAAACGTGTTCAACATCATTAGCAGCTAAGGAAATGCAAATTAAAGCCTCAATGAGGTATCACTGAACCCTAGCGGAATGGCTAAAATAAAGCACGTTGATAGCACTAAATGCCAGTGAGGACGCAGAGAGACTGGATCACTCCGCTGGCGAGCATGTAAAATGGTACATCTGCTCCGGAAAGAAGTCTGGCAGCTTCTTATAACGCTACATATGAGCTCACCGTACATCCCAACAATTGCACTCTTGGACATTTGCCCCAGAGAAATAAAAACTTACGTTCACACAAACACAGAGAAACGTCCATACCAGCTTGATTTGTCATAACTAAAAACGGGAAGCAATCCATTGTCCTTCAGTGGGTAAATGGTTAAACAAACTGGTGCATCCATATCGTGGATTACTACTCAGCAGTAAAGCAGCGAAGTCTTGATACATGCAACGACTTAGACGGATCACAAGAGTATTGTGCAGAGTGAAAAGCATCCAGTTTCAAAAAGTTACATCCTGTATGATTTCAATTATATAGCCTTCTTGAAATGACAGAATTATAGAGAGAGGAATAGAGTTGTGTTTGTTGGGAATTCAGAAGTCGGGGGAGGACTGTGGCTAGTGAAGGGTCTCACAAAGGATGTTTGTGATGGACTGTTCTGTGTCTCGACAGCGGCGATGCGCACACAAATCTACCCGTGATACAATTGCATAGGAACACGTATATCCATCAGTACATGGATCCATCCTCTGTGTCGGTATCACTGTCCTGTGATATTGGGGGAAAGTGGGGGAAGGATGTAGGTGATCTGTCTGTATTCTTTCCTACAACCGCATGTGAATCTGTACTTAGCTCAGAATTAAAAGTTTTTAAAAAAAAATAAAAGAACAGGCATTGAGGCTGAACGGGAGAGCATGGACTTTTGGATCAACAAGGTTGTGTTCAGATTCCGGCTCCACCACTTACAAGCTGTGGGACCATGAGCCAGTTCTTAACCTCTCTGTGCCTCCGTTTCTTCATTTTTTTTTTACCACAATAAATTTAGTGAACATTCATTATCTCATATAGATCCAAAGTTAAAGAAATAGGGGAAAATAATTTTATTTTAAAAATGTATTTTTATTTTCTTAAACCCTTAGGATTTGCTCTCTGAACCACTTTCATACATAACGAACAGCAGTCTTTACCATGTTGTACATTATGTCCCTAGTGCTTATGTATCTTACTGGGAGTGTGTGTCTTTTTTTTTTTTTTTTTAATTTTTTTTGGCTGCCTTGGGTCTTCGTTGCTGCGTGCTGGCTTTCTCTAGTTGTGGCGAGTGAGGGCTACTCTTCATTGCGGTGCGCGGGCTTCTCATTGCGGTGGCTTCTCTTGTTGCGGAGCATGGGCTCTAGGCACATGGGCTTCAGTAGTTGTGGCACGCGGGCTCAGTAGTTGTGGCACGTGGGCTCAGTAGTTGTGGCTTGCGGGCTCTAGAGCACAGGCTCAGTAGTTGTGGCGCACGGGCTTAGTTGCTCCGCGGCAATGTGGGATCTTCCTGCACCAGGGCTCGAACCCGTGTCCCCTGCATTGGCAGGCGGATTCTTAACCACTGTGCAACCAGGGAAGTCCCTGGAAGTGTGTATCTTTTGACTGCCTTCACCCAGTTCCCCCTCTGCCCACAAATCTGATCCTTTTTCTGTGAGTTTGTTTTTGAAGTATAGTTGACCTACAACACTGTCTTAGTTCCTAATACACAATATAGTGATTCAGTATTTCTGTACATTTCAAAATGATCCCCACAATCAGTGTAGTTACAATATGTCACCATACAAAGGATATTACATTATGATTGACTATATTCCCCACACTCTACATTTCATACCTGTGACTCATTTATCTTGTAATTGCAAGTTTATCATGTACCTTTAATCTCCTTCACCAATTTCTCTCCTCTCCCCACCAACCTCCCTTCTGGCAACCACCTGTTTGTTCTCTGTATCTGTGACTGCTTCTGCTAAGTTTGTTCATTTGTTTTGTTTTTTAGATTCCACATGTAAGTGAAATCATACAGTATTTATCTTTCTCTGTCTGATTGATTTCACTTAGCATTATACCCTCTAGGTCCATCCATATTGTTGCAAATGGCAAGATTTCATTCGTTTTTATGGCTGAGTAATATTCCAGTGTGTGTGTGTGTACACTACATCTTTATTCATTCATTTATCGATGAACACTTACGTTGCTTCCATATCTTCTATTGTAAATAATACTGCCATGAGCATAGGAGTGCATATATCTTTTCAAATTAGTGTTTTCATCTTCTTCAGATAAATGCCCAGGAGTGGAATTGCTGGATCATATCATAGGAATATAAATTGGTGCAGCAACAATGGAAAACAGCATGGAGATTCCTCAGTTTCTTTATTTAATAAAATTTTTTTGTTTTATTTAGATATAATTGACATATAACATTGTATTAATTTTAGGTGTACAACACACTCATTTGATATAGGTATATATTTTGAAATAAGTACCACAGTAAGTTTAGTTAGCATCTACCAACCTCACATACTTACAGCTTCTTTTTAAAGTGAGTACGATAATAATGCTTCCCTCCTTTACTCATTTTGATGATTAACTGGCTCAGAGTAGTCTGAGCTAGGTTTTTCTCTTTTTTTACATTTTATTGGAGTATAGTTGATTTACAGTAGTTGTGTTAGTTTCAGGTGTACAGCAAAGTGATTCAGTTATACATATATATACATATATCCATTCTTTTCCCATATAGGTTATTACAGAGTATTGAGTAGAGTTCCCTGTGCTATACAGTAGGAGTTTGAGATTAACATACACACATTACTATATAAAATAGGTAACCAACAAGGATCTACTGTATAGCACAGGAAACTCAGATAGGTTTTAAAAATATGGTATTATAGACAAAAGCCACTCATCACGTACACTGGATCATAAAAGTATTTTGTCTTTTCATCTAGCACTTAAATAGCTAGGTACTCTCACTTCTCTGCAGAATTTTAATATCACAGGTATTCTCTATTTTATTAACTTCTGCCCATTCCTCTCTACTTTCATAGGATTTACTCTATTCTTTTTTCTTCCTTTGGGCACAACTCAGGAAACTTCTTCCTTTTTAATATATGCATTTGAAACTGTAGATTTCTCTTTCATTAACTGTTTTAGGCCAATCACAGATTTTGGTATTGGCAACCCAACATTTTCACTGTCACTCAGTTATAAACATAGCTGATTTTTTTCTTTGATCCAAGAATTATTTGAAAATGTATTTTTCAGTTTGCAAACGTATGAAGGGGGACCTTAATAGTCTTAATAATTTTTGGAAATACGTTAAGCTTTCTTTGTGGCTTAGCATGTGATCAGTTTTTATAAATGTTTCTTATGTGCTTGGAAAAGAATAAGTATCCTTTAGTTGTTGAGCATGGAATTTCATCTTCATTCAGTACCTTAATTTTGTTAATTTGGCTTTTCATATTTTCAGTATCCCATTCCTGGGCATATATCTGGAGAAAACCATAATTTGAAAAGATACATGCACCCCAATGTTCATTGCAGCACTGTTTGCAATAGCCAAAACATGGGAGCAATCTAAACGTCCATCGACAGAGGAATGGATAAAGAAGATGTGGTACATATATATATATATGTGTGTGTGTGTGTGTGTATACACACACACACACACACACACACAGATACAATGGAATATTACTCAGCCACAAAAAAAGAATGAAATAATGCCATTTGCAGGCACATGGATGGACCTAGAGATTAACATACTAAGTGAAGTAAGTCAGACAGAGAAAGACAAGTATCATGTGATATCACTCATATGTGGAATCTGATTTTTAAAATTGATACAGATGAACTTATTTACAAAACAGAAACAAACTCACAGATTTCAAAAACAAACCTATGGTTACCAAAGGGGAAACGTGGGCTGGGAGGGATAAATCAGAAGCTTGGGATTAACATACACACACTACTATATTTAAAATAGATAACCAACAAGGACCTCTACTGTATAGCACAGGGAACTCTACTCAATATTCTGTGATAACCTATATGGGTAAAGACTCTGAAAAAGAGTGAATATATGTTTATGTATAACTGACTCACTTAGCTGTACACCTGAAACTAACACAACACTGTAAATCAACTATAATAAAATTTTATGAATAAATAAATAGTGTGTCTATTTATATCAACTTTACATTTTCTTCTAGGTTACCTTCCGAACCAGAATTTATCACTGTAATATTAACAGCCAAGGCGTGATCTGTCTGGACATCCTGAAAGACAACTGGAGTCCGGCCCTCACCATTTCTAAAGTTCTCCTGTCCATCTGCTCTCTTCTTACAGACTGCAATCCCGGTAAGAGACTTGTAATCCAGTGTAGAATTGGAGCTACTCAAGGCTTGAATGTCAGACCTTAGTAATTTGTTTACCACCGCCAATACTACCACTAGCACTATTATTTTTATTCTTATTGATCTTAAATTTTCATAGTTTGTAACTGCTTTCTTTTTCAATTCAGTCTGGTCATTGGTCTTTCAAAAACATTATTTGCCAAGAAGGAAAAAGCATAGTGTGATAAGCATGAATGAAAAATCATTTTAGATGGGGAAGTGCATTTAAAGAATGCGTTACAGGGGCTTCCCTGGTGGCACAGTGGTTGAGAGTCCGCCTGCCGATGCAGGGGACACAGGTTCGTGCCCCGGTCTGGGAAGATCCCACATGCCGCGGAGCGGCTGCGCCCGTGAGCCATGGCCGCTGGGCCTGAGCTAATAATAAAAATTCAAATTGAATAGCTAGATGTTTAATTAGGTGCCTACCAGAAGATGTTCACTTGGGAAACGTGGGCTATTAAAATCTGACAGCCACCAGGCAGCACCACACAGACGTCACCATTTTCGCATCTCAATAATCGTGCATCCTTACAAGCTATTAGGGCCAAAAAACTCCTGAACTAGGAAATACCCAAAAAGTCAACGAGGAAATACAGCTTCCCAGGAAACCTGAAAAGAGCCTATGGCCAAGCCCTGAGGCTTGCTGGTGTGCTTAATACTGAAAATTCTTACTTCCTGTCTTCCTAGATGCACGATTACATGTCTTTGACCAGCTTCTTTTAACTAAAAGACTAACCAACTGCCAATTTTTTTACATATTTGGGTGTATTTTGGAAAATACAAAAATCCAAAGGTTTTTCATTGGGATTTTCATTGATGTTCTCAATGAGAAATTCTTCATTGAGTAGTTAATTAATAGTCTTAATGTTTTTTGAGATTCCATCTACCATGTTCAGGAATGAACTCACTAGATAAGTGAAGTTTTAGACGAGAGAAATGGCAAATGGGAATCGAGGTCTCTCTTAGGTCCCTGGCTGGTTAATAAAACGTGAAGAAATTATCATCTTTTCCATTTTTGTATGTTTGTTGTTTTTCAATAATAAAAATTTTTTTAGTGAAGGCATTTAAAAGCAATCTAATTAAATTGTGATATATGTAGACTATATATAACAAATTAATGGTTTTAACACCAAAAAGAAAATATAGTTGTGCAAGATCATTATAAAATATTTTTTAAATTAATTCGTACTTCATGCCAGATAGTGAAGTTCAATCATGATGTACTAGTTTAAAAGTAAACGACAAATACTTTGTTTTTTCAGTCTCACTATTCCCATTTCAATCCTGTTTATCTCTGTGACTGTATAACCTCATTTGGAGGTCTTGTCTTAAAAAGGCTTTTTGTGTGTGTGCTATTTCCTTTCGGAAATGTTGCAACGTGGGGCTACATCTGCCTCCCCACTCTCCAGAAAATACTTCTTCTGGGGTTTGCTGAAATTTGGAGACGAGGGGTTTTTCTGTTTTTTAGAGAAAAAATTTATTTTGAGAGGTAAGTCACTTATTCAGGAGACTTTTGGTGTCACGTTATCATGCCGTACACCTTAAACTCACAGTGTTATATGTCGGTTATAGCTCCATAAAACTGGGGAAAAAAGAAAGAAAGCAAAAAAAGACTTCTGAGACTCTACTATTTATGAGGCACTTCTGAGCCTCACACAAGGTGAATAAGAAGTCTTCACTTCTTATACATGGAATAAGGTGTCACTTCACACTTAGAGAAAACTTGGTGCTGAGAGGCAGTCCTTACCCCAGAGGGAACCACGTGAGCTGAAATGGACCCATCACCTCATTCTCTTCTCTATGGAGGTGACGCTCCCCCAGAGCCTTCTCTCAGCAGTCAAGAAAGGTTTCTGTTCCGTAAGTTAGAGTTTTTTCTGTGTCTCAGAAAATTAGAGACACATTCTGCAAAAAAAATTAAAAAATCACCCCTGGCTAAAGCAAAATCACATAAATAGGATAAATAGATTTTGAAAATTATGCTATGAATAGTAAGAAAAAACCTAAAGCTAGTAATGTTCCTTAAGTGTCACCAACTAGAGATAGCCTATCTGGTATAAGAATAGAATACTCTCTGTAAAATACATGGTAACAAACTAAGTGTTCATACTTTAACACACGTAAAAAAGGTTTCTAATCGGCACATCATTTACAGGTACGTTCACACTTCTGGGGTTTTAAACAAAGTTATCAAAAACAAGTCAAAAAAGCACATTGTTTTGTTCAGTGGATTTATTTCACACTGTTTTCTGGTACACTTCCTTCTAGTCTCTGTTGATTTTTCTCCCTAGATTTATGTTAAACTTCAATCTAACCTATTTTCAAACAGTCACAAATGTAAGTTTGATAGACTATGAATAAAGATTTTCTTACACTGAATCTGCAGACCTGTTTTAACACCAGAAGTGCTGTCAGCTCAGAAGCAGGCTTTGCATGAAGACACAGATTTAACCAGCTTTATAAGGGCTCCCACTCTTGTTCCTGCATGAACTGGGGGGTTTTTTTCATCTTTTTTCATATTTTTCTCATAATTTACATTTATCTCTTTCAAGAATTTTCGGTCCATTCAGAACAGATGTTTTGTGTTTCCGTGTGGGGCTGCACACCCTTTCTTGCATGGTATTGATAGTCAGCAGATATAGATTTAAAAACCAGCTCCACTGTTTATTACCTGTGTGACCTGGTACCAGCCATTTAACTTTCCTCACCCTCCGTTCATTATATCAAACGGACGTTATCCTCAGCTGCACCTAAATCACAGGATTCCTGTGAGTTTAAAATGAGATGGTGTATGTGAAAGCCCTCTGTCAGCATAATGGATTGTTCTTGATGTTATCTCTCAGAATATTTAGGACTCCAAATGGGCATCCATTTGATGTGATAAGTACCCACTCAGCTGCATTTAACTGAGAGAAGATAGTATTAAGTAATCTCTAACAAGCACCACCTCCTCAGCATGGACCCTCTTGGATTTTTTAATCTGAAAAAAAAGCCTAGTCCTGAATTAGTAGTGCCGAGACTATATTATCTCTTGGGAAGGATTATCTGTCAGGTGGCAGATGTCCAACCGTTACCAGCCAGTGGACGGGTGCACCAGGGGTAACTGTTCTGTTCCCAGCAGGTCTGTTCTAGGCAGGTCTCCCTGTTCACACTTCACAGGGGTGTTTATTGGGCCTGCCGTGACACTCTGCCTAGTCAGGCATAGCTGGCTGCCAGAGTATGGCTGTGACACACTGCTGGGGGCAAAGGGACAGCCAGAGGAGAGGAGGTTGATGGGCTCAGAAGGTCAGCACCAGCCTCCCGGCTCCTCTGCCTGTGGTCCTGCCTGGTGAACAGGATGTAATCCATGAATTGCTGAAGTTTACAGTAGGAAACACGTTTCCATCTTTCATGGCAGAGCCCCTGTTTGTAAACACTCTCTTCTCAAGCGGGTATAAAACTTAAGCTCTGTTCTATTTAATGTCCTCTTTCAAAGTTGGTTTTTGCTGTTTCGTGGTTGCCTTTTCAAACTCTTAGCTGTTTTAGCATATCCTTTATATGAAATCTGTTGATTTATTATTTAAAATCTGCCTATATAACGGTCTTCAGGCCTATTAATAATGGGTATTTTCCCTCATACAAAATGAACTATACTGGGAACACTGACAGTTATGAGATAAAATAAGGTCAACAGTTTTCCTGTCCCAAATGCTTTATTCACAGAGTAATGTCCAGAAATATTAGTAATTTTTTTTCATAAATCTGCGTAACATCTGGCATCATTAATCTCAGTTCTTTCTGCTCTACTACTGTTGCTTTCTAAAGTGTTATGAACTTGTTTGATTCTTTTGTTGTGGTGGTGGTTCCCTAAGTGCTGAAATGGAAGATGTTGGCATTTCATAATATGGGGAAATTCTGAAAAGACAACTTGGTAGTTATAAACTTTTTTGTTCCACACTCTCAGTTCATTTGTACCTAAGCCTCTGTTTCTGTGGTGTGTTCTTAATAGAACCATTCAGGCCTTTTTTTTTTTTTTTTTTTTTTTTGCTGCAAATCTCTACTGAGCTGCTAAGCTTTCCCCTTCATTCTGACTGTGACCCTCAGGCTACTAACTCCTCTCTGCCTCAGCCTTCTGGTCTGTATAATAATGTAGGCATAATGATAGTGCCTACCTTAGGAGACATCATGAGATTCTTGTGAACTGGTTTGATTCTAAATGTGATTCTGACACTGTATCATGCAAAAATTCCCCCCCAAAAAACATATACCACTTAGGAGATGATCGGAAATTGGAAAACCAAGTATTGGATATTGAGGAATGATTGCCAGAAATTTTTAGGCATAATAAAACAGAATTGTGAGGCTGAATTTTTTATCTGTCCTCTCCTTTTAGAGATCCATACTGAGTACTTTGCAAATACACTCTGTGTATTTCATTCCCTGATAATCTGCTTCACACTCCAGGCTGCCTGCGGTGAGCCTGGCCAGCAGGGTCCCGCGTCCATAAACAGCCGAGAGGTCGTCGTCCACCACTTTTCAAGCAGGCAGAACGCCCCAGGCTAGGTCACTTGAAGAAGCTCTGAGCACACCCACAATCGTCACGCTCCTCCCCTCCCCCGCATCATCTGCCGAATGAAATCAAGGATCGGGTGCTCCCAGTCTCAGATTTATGCAGATCTTTATTAGAACAACAAGTGGAGCTAAGAATGGCAGCTAATTAACCCTCCGCCTTACACAGCGATTAAGCCAAGGGTGCACGCAGCTGCAGCTTCCCTGGCGAGAGTTCCGTTCTTCCCAGATGCAGCAAACAGAGGGAGGAATCTGCTCCCCGGGACCCTTTGATAGGGTTCAAATGGCCTCCTCCTTCCCCAGCATCACAGCCCTTAGCTCCAGATCTCTTATGGCCTGTTTTTAAACAACTAATACAATCCTTATCCACCAATTGTCTCAGATACATTAACTTTGATTGTTACCAATTGCTTGTCTTTGCCCTGGTTATGATTCCATAGTAAATTGTGTTACTATTAAATATTAAACTTTTTGATAGTGACTGCTGAGGGGTGGGGACCATAAAATAGGATTAATTATTTCAACACAGATGTATTTGTGTGGATTATTCACACTAAGTTTGTGAGCTCTTAGGCTGATGCAAGGTACACAATGGAATTTAAGAGAATTCCGTTGCTTACAACAGCAGCGCAAACCTTGCTTCCGCATACCCCATTCTACTCCTACACTTGAGAACTGGCAGAGAACAGTTTATTTAACTTAAGTTTAGGGAAAGCTGTAAAAGTGATAAGCCTACCTGTTTTCAAAGCAGGCTATCTTAACAGGAATGCAAAAAAAAAAAATTGATTTTTCTAGAACAGACATTACAAATGGCTACGTAGACATCAGATATCTTCTGATACCTATGACTTTTTTTAAAGTGAGAAGCTTATAATGTAGAAATACACGGTACCACATACAGCTAACTTCAGACTGTTTTCCTTGTTTGTGAAGAATTGGCTTCTCTTCTAGAATATTACATGTTGAATTCCAAAAGCCATTCCAATCAGTACTTCCAAATATAGATGTAAATAAACTGTAATTTGTAGTCATTTATCTTCCCTGATGCCTTATACAAGAAAGAGAAAGCTGTAGTTATATGTAGTTAATTAAACTACCTGGTATTTTAAATACCAGGAGTTAAATGGGGACCAAAAAAATGTATAAAGGGCTTTGGGTTCTGGCTCAGAGTTCGCTGTAGACTCCTGGGGTCACTGCCCCGTCTTGCCCCATCGGTGCCCATAAGCTTACTCAGATCAATTTGGAAATATGCTGTCTAGGGTGTGGAGGTTCTAGAAGAACTGAGGCTTCATTGAGAAGGATGAATAAAACCAGGGAATGTGCATCATTAAAGAAAACGACGTTTCAGTTTTGCGAATGAAAGATGTTTCACAGAAATTATTCTGTACCATCATAAATTAGGTTAGAAAAAACCAGAAAATAGAAATTCTGAGATATTCACCTTGACCTATATATTTATAATTGTGACTCTTGAATGCTATTAAAAGGATTGTCTCCCTACCTTGTCACTCTGTAAAAAGAAACCCTTTATAGTTATCTTACAAGGTATACTGGCGTATAATAATGAAACTGAAAGATCCAGTTGTAACATTTTGTCAAAGGATGATTTTCTCGGAAATATAGAATGATAAAGGAAACTTAAAATTACCTGATCGTGGGTTCAGACTTTGGATTGCCATGTAGTGAAACAAGGGAAAAGGATTCCTCTTTGAGACAAAGAGTTGCCAGGTAAGGATTGGGGGCTTTAGCGTGTAGGTGAGAGATAGAGGTGCAAGTGTCCTAATCAGCCTTTGGTGTTTCTATTGATGCTTCATGTAGGCAAGTCTTTTTTTTTTTTTCTGCCCGTAGACATAAAATAAACTTTATTTTTAGAGCAGTTTTAGTTTTACCGCAAAATCGAGCAGCAAGTACAAAGTGTTTTCATATACGCACACCCACAGCCTCCTCCGCTGTCAGCATCCTGCACCAGAGTGTGCATTTGTTACAGTCAATGGACCTGCATATAGGCTTATCCCTCAGTGTGCGTAGATTACGTTAGAGCTCACTTCTGGTGTTGTACACTCTACAGGTTATGTCAAGTGCATGATGATATGTACTGTTACAGCACCACATAGAATAGCTTCGCCGCCCTAAGAATCCTCCATGCGCCACCTGGTCATCCCTTTCTCATCCCTAACCCCCAGCAACCACTGATCTTTTTCCTGTGTCCATAGTTTTGCCTTTTCCAGAAAGTCATATGTTGGAATCATACAGTATTTACCTTTTCAGATTGGCTTCTTTCAATTAGTGATATGCATTTAAGGTGGCTCCATGTCTTCTCATGGCTTGATGGCGCATTTCTTTTTAGCTCTGAAAAATATTCCATTGTGCGGTTGTAGCACACTTTATCCATTCACCTACTAAAGGACACCTGGGCTCTCTGTTATTTTCCATGGATCTATTTATCTATTCTTTCACAGTGCCACACTGTTTTGATTACTGTAGCTTTATAGTAAATTTTGAAGTTGGAAAGTGTCCGTCCTGTGACTTTGCTCTTTTTCTTTAATATTGTGTTGGCTATTCTGGGTCTTTTGATTCTCCATATACTTTAGATTCAGTTTGTCGATATCCACAAAATATCGATAACTTGCTGGGATTTTGGTTGGGATTGTGTTGAATCTGTAGGTCAAGTTGTGAAGAACTAGCATCTCGACACATTGAGTCTTTCTTTCCATAACACAAATAGCTCCATTTATTTAGTTCCTTTTTGATATCTTTAATCAGAGTTTTGTAGTTTTCCTCGTATAGATCTTGTACACATTTTGTTAGATTCATACCTAAGGATTTCCTTTTATCGGGTGCTAATATAAATGATACTGTGTTTTTAATTACAAATTCCAGTTGTTCATTACTGGAATATAGGAAAGTAATTGACTTTTGTACATCAACTTTGTGTCCAGTAGCATTGTTATAATTACTTATTATTTCTAGGAGAATTTTTTTGTCTCTCAGATTTTCTACCTAGACAGTCATGTCATCTGTGAAAAAATACAGTTTTATTTCTTCCTTCCTAATCCGCATACTATTTTTTTCATTTTCTTCTTTCCTTCTTCTTAGTTAGGACTCCCAGTGTAATGTTGAAAAGGAATAATGAGAGGGGACATTTTTGCCTCTTTCCTGACCTTGGTGAGAAAATGAAAACTTCCTCACCATTAAGTATGATGATTGCTGTAGTTTTTTTGTAGATTCTTAAAATCAAGTTGAGGACGTTTCCCTCTATTTCTAGTTTGCTGAGGGTTTTTTTCATGAATGGGTGTTGGATTGTCAGATGTTTTCTCTGCATCTATTGATACAATCACATGATTTTTCTTCGTTAGCCTGTTGATGTGGTGGTTTTACATTAATTCATTTTGTAATATTGAACCAGTCTTACATACCTGGGATAAATCCCACTTGGTGGTGATGTATACTTCTTCCTAGATATTGTTGCTAATATTTTGTTGAGGATTTTTGCATCAATGTTTATGAGAGATATTGGTCCATAGTTTCCTTTTCTTTTAATGTCCTTGTCTGGTTTTAGTATTAGGGTAACGCTGGCCTCAGAATGAGTTAGGAAGTATTCCCTCTGCTTGTATTTTCTGGAAGAGATTGTAGAGAATCGTTATAATTTCTTCCTTAAATATTTGGTTAGAATTCATCAGTAAACCCATATGGGCCTGGTGCTTTGTGTTTTGGAAGGTCATTAATTACTGGTTCAATTTCTTTAACAGGTATAGGCAGTAGGCAAGTTTTAATCTAACATAACCTTCACTTTGCTATCTTTCCTGAACAGCCAATGTGTCTAGGTTAAAAAGAACATTAGCTTCTTATTATTCTTTTGATAGATCATTGTCCAGAAATGCTGACCTCCAAAAGCTTTGTTGCTTTCATAGTTAAATATATCTCCTTCGTAGGTTTGGTTCTTTTAAAGATGGTAAAAACTAGACTTTACCGTATTTGTTGATGTATGGGATGAGATGCACTTAAAACGTGCCCATAAAGTTTCACCTTCATAACTTAACTTAAGAAAAGGGCCATTGGGGAAATTGCTCCCAGTGGTGAATATGAAAATACAGCCTGGGATTTATCATCTTCCTGTTTTTTTTCTGGCTTCCATTTCCTTACCTCTGACCCAGGGAATAGCTGTGACCAGGGAAGAGCTGTGCTCTGGCGTTCCTAAAGCAGGAAGATGAATCCCAGGGTCGCAACTGCAATTCTGCTCTCTTTTTAACCATTATGGAGTTGTCCACTCATCCTCTGTAAGGATTCTGATTGGTGTGTCCCACGACAGCATGTACAGTAAAAATCTCACCATTTCAGTATAATTAAGAAAAGGCCAGCCTGATTAGTTATTTTTTAATGAATTGTAGGACATTTTAAATGAGTGAAGACCGAATACTTTTAAGCACATATAGGGAACATTAGTAAAATGTTTAGACTGGATGCCCTGTAGACTCTGCTTTACCAAGGAAAGGGGTGGAAGTGGGTTTTTCACGTTCAGAAAAATACAGAAAATGGTTATAATGAACCCTAATATATCCCTCACCTAATACAGATTCAAAACTTACTTTTATTTAGGGTTGAGGTATTATTACAGGTTAGCAAGTACTCTTTTAGACAGGCTAACTAGTCTCAGATAATATTGCTTTCCACCATCCATTTTCACGGCAACCCTTTTTAAAAGGGATGAAACAGTCAACTTCAGGACGGGTTGTTGCCTCACAGTTATTAATATTCGTTACTGAAGGGTGCAGTGTGTGTTGCTGTGGACAGTAGGCCACTGAGTGAAGTCGTTTTTTTAAGGAGAAATGACGATAAACTATTTAAGTAACACACGTTTGACATCGTTACCATGCACTGTAGTGTTTTAATATGGAAACTTTAGAATTCTGAAACATAATAAAACACCTCTAATTGTCCAGAAATGCACTTGTGTGGACAAAACATTGGATGATTAACAGTTTGCCTTTTTAATTTGGATATTTGAGATCGTATTGTCTGGGGAGAAATATCATAATTATGGGAATTTGAAGAGTTCATGTAGCCCTACCAGTGTCTGGCACCCTTAACGGATCAGCCGTCATCTTTATACTTTTCCTTATTTTCTAACTCAGCCTTCCATTCAAAATTGGGCCTGGGAAGGGGCTGTCAGTAACGGCATGTGCAATAATTCTTATATTAAAAAGAAGATGTTTCTAAAATGTCAGACTAATTATTCCTACCCAACAGCAATAACTTCTTTCTCTTTTTCTTCTCTTTCTGTTTGTCCTTTAAGAGGTCCTGGAGCCTCATGCTTATTATGCGTGTTGAATTTCTGGTTGTGTCATGTTGGTGAAGAATCCTGTACTAAGCAGTACAGGACTTCCTTTAAACCACAGGCATATGTCTTTCCACGACAGGTGTGTTCCTGGGAAAAAATTATAAATCAAAATATTTTTGGTGTATTTGAAGAACCTTTCTGCTGCAGAGTAGCCTATGGAGGAGCGAAATGAAGCACTTTTAAACTTGAGTAATAAACACCCCCATTTGTTTTTTCTTAAAAATGCAAGCGTTTTTTCCCCCTAATTCAGCACTGCCTTTCCTTTGAGGGCATTTCCCCAAATTAGTCATATTGTTTGTGATATTCAGGTGCCTAGGCCAGCTGACAGAAGCCTGCCAGCCGTGTGCCCAGTGGGCAAGCATGTAGGTAGGACCTTTTGGGAGGACTTCACATCAGTGAAGAGCTTCGTGGCCACACCTTACCCCGGCGACTGACTCTTTTGTGCAGACTGGCTCTTGTGATGGAAACGTGTTCATCCACAGTCTAATTCAAATACATAAGGGAAATTAGGATGAATGGAGACGTAGAGGACATGTCTTTACAGTATATTGAGCTTTGGATGCCAGCGTTAGGTTTTTATAAGAAAAACTCTAGAAAAGATCACTCAGCTACAGTGCATGAATAAATAACCCTGTTTCACTCGGGCAGTGACACGTAAGAGTACCAGCCACCCTGGTCCTCTGTAGAAGGGTGCATTTACCTGAGGAATGTGTGTGGTTTTTATCTAGGCAAGGGTCACATAGGGCTGGTGTATAGTAACTTCAGCCTTATCCGGAATAGTTTTGAGCCTGCAGAGAACGCATGCTTTCAATGGAGTTACATTCCAAATACCGTGGAGAAGGAATTCCCTGGCAGTCTGCGGTTAGGATGCCGAGCTTCCGCCGCAGGGGGCCCGGGGTCAGTCCCTGATTGGGGCACTAAAATTCCTCAAGCCACGTGGCGTGGCCAAAAACAAAATAAAAACAAACCAACACAAATACTGTGGGTAGCTTAGAGTTGGGATTCATCACATCTGAGCTCAAAATAGCCTGCGTCTAGTTCGGTAAAAGTTTTTAAGTGAAAGATTACTGTTTGTGGGAGGGTTTTGTTTGCTTGTTTGTTTAATTCTCTGGAAAAGTGATTAAAAGTTGCAGTTATTCTAACCAGGCAAAGAAGCCTTTGATTTGCATGCGAGAGTTGCGTTTGGGGAACTCATTTCTAGCCATGGGTATATTCATAGTGTTCATCGTGGAAGAGGGTATCTAAGGTGAAAAAGAAGGGGGTTATAGATGCATGTACTCCTTGATTATGTATCTGTAGTGGCTTTTTCTTTTTTCAAGTGGAAATATCTTTAGTGTATTTTCTTGTAAAAATAATGCATGCTTCTTAGTTTTTTCTTAAATGTCCTTTAAAGGTAAGTATTTAATTTTCCTTGGAGGCTCTTTGCTCTGCAAACTCCAATTCAGTGGGACTCAGCAAAGTATATTTGTCAGTTACATTTGTCTCATTATAATATGGTGTAGGTTTAGACTCACTGACCTCAACTTTTTAGCCCTGGCTTTGACCCGCTTCTGGTTAGCATTCCCCGTGCATATTTTCTTATCCCTTAATTAATATAAATCTAGACATGGATTCGCTGTTGCTACACATTTTGTTATAAAGTCATCTCTTGCTGTCCCTGCAATAATAACCTGTAATTTATTGCTTTGGAAGTTGATCTCATTAAAAAGTTGCTGTATATATTAACTCGTGATGGAAATTCTCTTCGATCTACTTTTTAGAAAATGTCACTTGAGGGTTTTCCTTGTTAGAAATCAGCAGTGATCTATTTTTTCTTTAGAGAAACACAGAGGAAATGATGGGGTGGTCTGAATCAGTACTTATCCATTTCTACACTCTCCCCAAACTGAAGTCTTCCTCCACTAAAATCAATTAATGAATGTATTTCTTAGTGTCAGAATTTAGTAAATTGTCTGTTTTTGAGGTGTTTTCCTCCCCATAAATTGTCTTCAAATCTTTAACATCTGATGGTCTTTTGGGAATTGGGTAAAGCTGTTGAAATATCTGTTCTGTCCTTGTCAGTGAAAGGCTCTGAAAACACAAATAAGAAATTGAAAAGTGAAGCAGACCCTCGGTATAAATAAACACCATCTTTACTCGCATGGAAATGTGTCTTTTACTCAGAACTCTTTAGCCAAAGAATGATTTAAAGACTATCTTTCCTTTACTTGAGTAATCTCTGAAGAGTCGAGGACATTTAGGCTAGATCTTAATTAACTTTTTCTTTATTTCTTAAATGAAGGTCATTTAAAGATAAAGATTACAGTGGTGGAAAAAGGGCTCATTAATTCTGCTGAATCTAGAGTAAAGCAAGATTTGTTTTAAATGATAGGGAAGGAATTATGCAAGACTTGTATATTTTAGGTCACAGGTCTTTCCTATTCCCCTAGATAACCTCTCCCAGTGGGTTTTTGTTTTGTTTTGTTTTTTACAGTTTAGAACCAGTAATAAGTTTCTCACTCTTTAAAATGAGCCGCCTTTCCTTCTGTACTCCCGTCTTTTTTTACTTTGGTCATGAGGTAGCACAGCACTGATTTAATGCTTAGTCACATCACTCCATTAACCCGTATAATGAATATGCATACTAATTATACGTGCTGCTTTTCTGTACCTCTGTCCATGTTCTTTATTATGACTTACTCTGTTTCTGTTGTGATCATTTTATTGAGCATAACTATTGATATTTTATTGCCAATCATTTGACTCTGTTTGGGCAGAGTAAGGTATATATAAGAGATTAAAGTTCTGCTATGGTAGGTTCACGGGGAACATTGAGATTAAAGTTCTGCTCTGGTAGGTTCCAAGGGGAACGACCCAGCATTCGCTGTTTGGCTTTATTGAGAGCTTCAGTCAGGAGAAACGTAACTGCATCAGGCTCTGCTAAGTGGTTTCGTTCCAACAACGAGAGGTATTTTTTTCTGTCTGTTGTCCAGCTGTCCTGTGGTCTCTGGGTCTCCACACACATAGAAAGGTACCCGCTCTTAATGCCAGGCAAGGATTTGCCCCAGGTGTCTTTTCTATCACTTAGAATATGTAGAAATTATGAGATGATTACGGAGCTGGGAATAGTCTGTGTAATTCTCTTAGATCTTCACTATATGCCACTCTTTTCGTTTTGGGCTGCACCTCGCAGCCTATGGGATCTTGGCTCCCTGACCAGGGATTAAACCCGCGCCCCCTGCATTGGAAGGCGAAGTCTTAACCACTGGACCACCGGGGAAGTCCCTGAGTTATGGGGTGGTGGTGTTTTTCTCTATATGCCACTTTTGAAACTCCAAGTGCTATTTCTTGGTTGGTTAATTTCTTTTGCAATTCAGACTTCTCTCCCCATTCAGTCCGTGTCTGTAATGTCGTGGTTTGTTAATACTTGTTGGTGGTCGATGGGACCATTCTAACATTTACTGTCAGAAACACCTGTACCTGGTTTACGAATGACATAGCATGGATTTTACCTACTGTAAATTTTATAAGCGGATACATGTTTAAAATGTGATAACAGCGTGAAACACCCTCCAGGATGTTGACTGTCCCCCCACCCCTGCCTCCCCCAGTCGGAAGGACCCCCCAGCCCAGAGGCCATGGGCCCCTGATAGCTTTTCTCTCGGCCCAAGTCCCCGTGTGGCTGTCACATTCCCCGTTCAGGTGACCCTTCCGGGAGGACCACCTCTGAGCTCACTGACACCACCCTGGCACACCGGGGAGGCCCCTCTGTGATCACACCGGCTGTTAAAGAGTCTTTACGCACAGAGGACTTGTTGATAAAGCAGCTCTGTGAGCAGGCTGGAGGGAAGAGCGATGCTCTTGAGGGAGAGCCCTAGACTCCCTCCTCCTGCAAACAGAAGCAGCCAGTGTCCGGTGAGCCACACTCCCACAGCGGCCTGTTCATCACCGCCTTCGGAAGAGCGCCCCCTTCAGGGATCCTAGCAGAAAAAGCGGTCGAGGAAGAGAACGGACCACATCAGAGGTCGTCCAAAAAGTAGTGCAACCCAGATCACCTTTTGAAAGAGACAGATGCTGGAGCTTCACAAATGCTTTCTTCCTCACCTTTGACCCGCCCTCATTAGCCCAGGGGCTCTGCTGCACTTTACTTCCTGGGCTTCGTCATATAAAAACAGAGCACCTCTGCACAAACCCCGCCTGGGCCTCAGGCTCTGATTTGACTCCTCACTCAAGCGTGAAGGGCCCCCTATCCTCCGAAGCGATCACTGAGCTGGGTGCAGGGCGAAGTGAAGGGGACCAGCCACATACTTGTCTCTTGAGGACGGAGCTTTGTGGTGGGTGTCTCCTTGGTTATTCCTTCTCCTTTCTGCCTTTTCCTACTAGGCGGTCTCTTCTCTTTTATATGTATTTCCGGCCTCTTGGTTTTTCCGCTGATTCTTCTCTTTTTCTTTTCTTTTTTTATCCCTGTTGGTCACCTGCTGCCCTCCCTCTTTTTTTTTAATTGAAGTAGAGTACATTTGCAGTGTTAGTTTCAGGTGTACAGCATAATGATCCAATATTTTTATAAATTATACTTCATTTGAGATTATTACACAATATTGGCTGTATTCCCCATGCCAGACAGTATATCCTTGTAGCTTGTCTATTTTATACATAGTCATTTGTATCTCTTAACCCCTTCCCTTTTCTTGCCCCTCCCCCATCTCTCTCCCCACTGGTAACCACTAGTTTGTTCTCCATATCTGTGAGGCTGTTTCTGTTCTATTATATTCATTTGTTTTTTCTTTTTTAGATTCCACATGTAAGTGAAAACATACAGTATTTGTCTTTCTCTGCCTGACTGACTTCACTAACTATATAGTGTTCTCTAAGTCCGTCCACGTTGCTGCAAATGGCAGAATTTCACTCTTCTCTGTGGCTGAGTAAGGCTTCATCGTGTACATATACCACACCTTCTTTATCCATTCATCTGTTGATGGGCACTTAGGTTGCTTCCCTATCTTGGCTGTTGTGAATATGCTCTTATAAACATTGGGGTGCATGTATCTTTTTGAATTAGTGTTTTCATTTGCTTTGGATATATACCCAGGAGTGGAATTGTTGGGTCACATGGTAGTTCTGTTTTGAATTTTTTTAGAAACCTCCATACTGTTTTCAGTAGTGGCTGCACCCATTTACATTCCCCTAGGGTTCCCCTTTCTCCACGTCTTCGCCAACATTTGTTATTTGGTATCTTTCTGATGATGGACATTCTGACGGGTGCGAGTTGATATCTCATTGTGGTTTTGATTGCATTTCCCTGATGATTAGTGATGTTGAGCATCGCCTCATGTGCCTCTTAGCCATCTGTATGTCTTCTTTGGAAAAACGTCTACTCAGGTCTTCTGCCCATTTTTTAATCAGGTTGTTTGTTTTTTGATATTGAATTATATGAGCTCTTTACATATTTTTCATATTAACCCCTTATGAGATGTATCATTTGCAAATATCTTCTCCCATTCAGTAGGTTGTCTTTTCGCTTTGTTGATGGTTTCCTTCACTGTGCGAAAGCTTTTAAGTTTAATTAGGTCCCATTTGTTTATTTTTGCTTTTATTTCCCTTCTCTGAGGAGGCAGGTCCAAAAAGATCTTGCTTAGACTTATGTCAAAGAGTGCATTGCCTATGTTTTCTTCTAGGAGTTTTATGGTTTCCTGTCTTACATTTAGGCCTTTAATCCATTTTGAGTTATTTTTGTGTATGGTGTTAGGGAGTGTTCTAATTTCATTCTTTTCCATGTAGCTGTCCAGTTTTCCAAGCACCACTTATTGAAGAGACTGTCTTTTCCCCGCGCTGCTCCTCCCCTTAACTTTTTTAACCTTTCTTTCACCCAGCAAAATGTTAATTTAAAAAAAAGAAGAAATGAAATGAAAAAAGAAGGAAATCCAAGCTATCTTTTTGATTTATTTTTGTTTTGAAAGAGCTTTATTTATTAGTATCTCTATAACCAGATGACTTAGCTTGTAGTGTCTGTTGGCCTAGGGTAACCTTGGAATATTCCATTTCACTTCATGTGCCAAGTAGTGACTCTTGTTCTTCTGGTATGCCAGGGCAGGAGTGGCCCGACAGCTCTCAAAAGGGCTATCGTGTCAAGTCTGAAACTGTGGCTGAACACTGTGAGTGGTGTCAGAGCGGGCGCCGTTCGCAGCCAGTACATACCTTCTTAATACCATGGCCTCTTTCTCCAGCTAACCAGCTTCTTTTTATAATCTAGTCTGGAAAATATATTAAATACAAAGTCCTACGCTCTGTAAGTACCACTGCCAAAGCCGTATCGTGCACATAGCACAATGATCTCATTTTGATGTTCATAACATCTTTGTCCTGTGTGTGGATGGCATGTTTGAACACAATGAAGGTTATACTTTGCCACGTTAAAAAAAATATTAAGTCAAAGGCACCAGATTATACCGAGTTTTGAAGGTGTCAGGAAGACAAGAGTGTTGCCCACCTCTTTCTCTCACTAGATAAGTCGGTGTACTCATTTATGAATTGAAGACAGTGCTTCTGACCCTGACTGTCTTGCAGTGTTATTGTAAAGACACAAGGGGCTATGTATCTGTAAACACTTTGAAGACTGAGTATTGTTGTACAGAATGTATTGAACTGAAGGCCCATGTTAACTCTGCAAGGTGTGATGACCTTTGAGATGTCTAAAAAAACAATTTTGTTTTTTGAATAAAATCTTTAAATTGCTCCTTCATAGTTCTGTGAATTTGGAGTTTCACATGTGACAGAATTTACTTTCTAGAAGGAAAGTAACAGGAGGAATGAATTATAAATCAAGCTTGACTTAATGATTTCAATTTGCTTTAGTCTCCCATCTTTATAATCCAGGTAATTTAAATATTCATTGCTATCCTCTGTCATGTATTAAATGAAGTATAAATCTGCTTCTTTATTCCCAGCACCCATAATGCACAAACTGTATGTCCTCATGCAACCTCATCCAACCAAGAAACTCTCCAGGGAACTTTGTCTTATTTCAAGCCCAAGCCTTTATTAATCTTACTGCCACCCCTCATGTTTCTTTGCTCTTACCTTGTATAAAATATAAGTCTCAGGTCTAAAGACAGCTTAAAACATATCAGAACATTATATAGGATGGCAAACTGCACAGAGAGAAAGTTCCAGAGATTGAAAAGGGATTTGAGTCTGCGCATGTATCAGAAGAAGCCACCTGGGACCAGCGAAAGAGCCTCCACAGAGCAGTAGACACAGTGATTCCTGGAGCTCACGCAAGACTCCCTGTGAATGGAAACACCTTACAATAAACAGGAAGTCCCCAGAAGACATTGCCGTAATAGTAAGGGTAAATTAGCTTTGCAGCAAAGGCTACGCTGGACCTGCCCTAACAAAGTTGAAAAGCAAGCGTGAAAGGATCAAACTTTGCCTAAATAAATACATGCTAGAACAAAGTACAGCATTCTTTAAGGAAACAGAACAAATTCCACCACCCAACAGTGTAAAATTCACAGTGTTGTACATCCAAGAAAATAAGACTGGGCATTTTAAAAGCAGGAAAATGGAACCCATAACCAGCAGAAAAACTAATTCATAGAACCAGACCCAGAAACGATAGAGGTGATGGAATTAAGTAGGCAAGGACGCTACAATGGCTATTATAAATAAATTCTGTGTGCTTAAGAAGGTAGGGGAAAATGCAAACATGATGAAGAGAAAAACAAAGTGTTAAAAAGATGCAAATGAAACTTCTAGAGGTAAAAAAAAAATACAGTATCTGACATAAGTACATTGGTTGGGAGTAACAGCAGATTAGGTGCAATAGAAGAAAAGATCAGTGAAATTGAATGTAGTAATAGAAACTGTTCATAATAAAGCAAGAGAAATAAAAGCCTAAAAGAAATAAAATGAACAAAGCTAAAGTGAGCTGTGGGACAACAGGAAGCTATCTAACATACTTGTAATTGGAGTCCCAGAAAAGAGAGTCAGGAAAGAAAAAATTTTTGAAGAAATAATGGAACTTCCACTTCCAATAACAGGGACTGGATTTGCCCTCCCACCTAAAACGACCAAACAGATTAGACTGCATAAAAATTTTTAAATTCTATATGGCAAAAACGCCACAAATTGTTGACAGATACCAATCTTGCAACATATACCATGGGCAGAGAGTAGTTACTGTCCCTCATATAGGAAGAACTACAAATCAACAAGTAAAAAAACAATGACTGAGTAGGAAAAAATGGCCTAAGCAAGCAATTCATAGACCAACGAACTGTGACAAAGAAACACTGGAAAAGATGTTCAGACTCTAGTAAATACTGACTAAAATGAGATTTCCCTTTTTAATCACTGGATTGACGAAAGTAAAAAGATTAATGACATCCTATATGGGGAGTGTATAAGGAAAGACACAATTATACATTGTTTGTAGGACTCTAGATTGGGACACCATTTTTCAAGGACAATTTGGAGGTACCTGTCAAAATGTAAAATGCACATAACCCCTGGCCAGCAGTCTCACTTTGGTGAAGCCACCCTGTATAAATAGTCACATGTGCTCATGGATGTACATACTAGGAATAGTCCACAGCATTGTTATAGCACAGCATTTGCCATTATGAGCAAAATACTGGAAACGTTCTTAATGTGCATCATTACAGTATGGTTAAATAGATGCTTAATGTAGTCATAAAAAAGGAAAATGCACAATATGATGTACTTCGATCTATTTTTAAAAACTGACCTTACACACACACGTAAACACCCTCAGACATATGTGTTTGACTATAAATGCATAGAAAAAGTGTGGAAATACACATACCAAACTGTTAAAAAGCAGATACTCTTGGGACTTCCCTGGTGGCGCAGTGGTTAAGAATCCGCCTGCCAAAGCAGGGGACGCGGGTCCGGGTCCGATCCCTGGTCCGGGAATATCCCACATGCCACAGATCAGCTAAGCCTGTGCACCACAACTACTGAGCCTGCGTGCCTAGAGCCCATGCTGTGCAACAAGAGAAGCCACCGCAGTGAGAATCACGCGCATCACAACAAAGAGTAACCCCTGCTCGCCGCAACTAGAGAAAGCCCGTGTGCAGCAACGAAGACCCAACGCAGCCAAAAATAAAACTAAATAAATTTTTTATTTAAAAAAAGCAGATCGTCTTTGGGGAGTTAGAATTTGACAGTGTAAGGTAAGAGAGAAGGATTTTCATGATTTACTATTACATTTGTTTTACGGTTTGAATTTTTAAGTAAATAACTTAAAATTTTATATACCTAAAATTTTAAAATAAGTGTTGGTAAATTAAAATGAGAAAAGCTGAAGTTAAATTTTAGTTGATAATGGTTAAAATAGTATATTTTATATTATGTGACTTTACCACAATAAAAAAAAATTTAAAAAAATTTTTAGTTGATAGAAAGGCAACCTTTTAAGTTAGTTTATGAAGCATTATTGTAGTTTTTAATTAATATTTTCAAATTTATTCAGCTCTTTTCTTCTTCATATGTAAGTGCTTAAGAATTGACTAGCATGGCTTTTGCTTAATTAGAACCAAAATATTACCTGTTAAACTGGTCAGAAATTTATGTTGGCTGCAGTAGAAATGTGCAAATATTCAGACTTGCAGTAAGTTGTGGTTACTTTGTAAGCATTCCCGGTACCCTTCATAATTTTAAAGCATCAGTCTCTTTCCATTCACTCCAGTCACTGATGATTCATTCCTAAAATTATGAAGTTTCCCTCTTTGTCTTGAGGAATTAACTTCTTTTTTATAAATAATTAGTAATGTGTATATTTACTGTTCACTTGTACTATGTTCAATGTACAGAGAATTAGAAACTCATTAGGAAATAAACATAATAACACATTTCAGAATTACAGGGGAATTCATTTCCACTTGCTTCAAGGGGTTTTGGTAATGAAGTGTCGCCTCAGCTCCTCTTGGCCGTCAGCAAGGTGACTCCTCGGGACGGCCCCTTGGGAACAGGAAGCATAGGCACAGGCGTCACCCTCCATCTGCTGGGCACTGGGAAGAAATGTAACCTCCTGTTCCTGTTGTGGTCTTCCTAATAGAGAATTAGAATGCTTTAGCAGAACTTTTCATTTTTACTTCCAAAATGTATGTTACATAGTTATTTTAACATAGCACCCAGTGACATACATTGCCATCGTAGTAATCAACCACAAGATAGGATGGAAAATTTTTTTCACACCAAGAAGGAAATCCGTAAGTGGCTATGAGGTTTTCTTCTTAAATGTTCTCTCATCTAACATTCTTTACATAGTTATAGAGGCGGTAGGTGTCATGCAGTTTAAGTCACCAAATAAGTGACGGCATTATGATCCTTATGCTCTCATCTCTCCCCCTGAAAATCTGTTGACAGCGTAGATTTTCTATTTGTGGCCCAAGAGATAAAATTTAGGTCTGACTTCATGCCTTAATTACGCATGACCAGTTGGGCTTTCACCAGCCACTGTTTGATTGATTTCACTCCTGGTGAAAATAAATGTTTTTATGGCAGGAAGAAACTTAGACCAGGGTCTCAGTAAATCCTGCTTAGTACCAAGGTGTGAAGGCTGCACGTAGTACAGTGTCTGAACCGAAGGTGATCCTTAGGCACCTCCCAGGGACATCACTGGGCTCAAGGGGAAAAAGAAATGTCCTCCAGATTGTCCCTGGGAGGCCCAGAAATATCGCCTGTCAAGAATCACCATCCAACAACGATTTGAATGTACTTAATGCCACTGAATTGCACACTTGAAAATGGCTTAAAATGGTCAATTTTATGTTATGTGTATTCTACCACAATAAGAACACTTTTTCAAAGAATCACCATCCACTTTCTAAAAGCAGCTCCGTAGAGACACCAAACAACTTACACTAATGGTTAACCTGTCGAGTGACAGTCGGACCCAGGTTGGGAAAGACAGGAGAGGGATGTTGAGAAGCCCTTTCTGCCGCTGCAGCTGGAACGGAATCAACCCTGCAGCATGAACACCAGGCGGCAGTGAGGGGACTAGTGGCCGTTGACTTCTCCCCTTCTTTTGCTGGGTTTGGTGATGCGAATGGTGGTGAAAATGGTAACAACACAGCAGCAGCAGCTGGCCAATTTTGAACCTACTGAGTCCTGAGCGCTGTATTCGGTGCTTCTCATTTTGTTTAATATATTTTTATACAATTTTTAAAGGTTACTTTCCATTTACAGTTATTACAAAATATTGGCTATGTCCCCCATGTTGTACAATACATCCTTGAGCTTATCTTACACCCAGTAGTCTGTACCTCCCCCTCCCCTATGTTGCCCCTCCCCCTTCCCCACTGGTAACCACTAGTTTGTTCTCTATATCTGTGAGTCTGCTTCTTTTTTATTGATACAACTAGTTGTAATTTTTTGATTCCACATATAAGTGATATCATACAGTATTTGTCTTTCTCTGTCTCACTTATTTCACTAAGCATAATACCCTCCAAGTCCATCCACGTTGCTACAAATGGCAAAATTTTGCTGGTTTTTTTTATGGCTGAGTAGTATTCCATTTTGTGTGTGTGTGTGTGTCTGTGTGTGTGTGTGTGTGTGTATACACACCACATCTTCTTTACCCATTCATCTGTCAGGGGACAATAGAACATTCTCTAACACCATATTCAAAAATAAACTCAAAATTGATTAAAGACCTAAATGTAAGACTGGATACTATAAAACTCGTAGAGGGAAACATAGGCAGAACACTCTTTTTTTTTTTTTCTTTTGGTACGCAGGCCTCTCACTGCTATGGCCTCTCCCGTTGCGGAGCACAGGCTCCAGATGCGCAGGCTCAGTGGCCATGGCTCACGGGCCCAGCCACTCCGCGGCATGTAGGATCTTCCCGGACGGGGGCACGAACCCGTGTCCCCTGCATTGGCAGGTGGACTCTCAACCACTGCGCCACCAGGGAAGCCCAGCAGAACACTCTTTGACATATATTGTGGCAATATTTTTTTGGATCTGTCCTCTAAAGTAAAAAAAAATAAAAGCAAAAATAAACAAATGGGACCTAATTAAACTTAAAAGCTTTTGCACAGCAAAGGAACCACTGACAAAACAAAAAGGCAACCTACTGAAGGGGAGAAAATATTTGCAAATGGTATGAGCAATAAGGTATTAATATCCAACATATATAAACAGCTCATACAGCTCAACATCAAAAAAACAAACAACCCAATTAAAAAATGGGCAGAGCTTGAATAGACATGTTTTCCAAAGAGGAAATGCAGATGGTCAACAGGCACATGAAAAGGTGCTCAACATCACTAATCATCAGGGAAATGCAAATCAAAACACAACAAACGTTGGCGAGGGTGTGGAGAAAAGGGAACCTTCATACACTGTCGCTGAGAATGTAAATGGGTGCAGCCACTATCGAAAACAGCATGGAGGTTTCTCAAAAAACTACAAATACAGCTACCGTAGTAAGATCCAGCAGTTCCACTCCTGGGTATGTACCTGAGAAAAACAAAACCACTAATTTGGGGCTTCCCAAGGCCAGAGCAGGAAGGAGGGAGTAGTTAAAATACTTAGGTTAAAGTCCCTGCTCTTGAGGACATTCAAGTACAAGAGTCTGACAGTGAATGAGAGTCATCACTGAAATCCAGAAGTTGGGAGCAGCGGTGGTGTTCACCATGAGGCCCACAGTGACCAAGGATGGAAGGCCCCTGCCGCAGGATGCCTGCTCTGCCAGGATGTCCTGCAGGTGGAAGCCACTCCCCGCCAACACAGCCCTGTGGCTGGAATACAAGGTGCTCCTTTTAGGGAGCCCAGAATGCCTTTATCAGCATTTCTCCAGTGTCCACCCCTTAGGCTGGGAAGGAGACTCACAGCACAGCTGATTCAGCGGGTGGAGACGTGGGGGGCGGGGTATGAGGGAGCAGTGACTCAGCTCTTTCTCAGTCATCAGCCTCCCTGAGCAGGGTGGGTCCTTGACACCCAAACACATGAGACCCAAGAGGTGGATTCCGCAGTTCATTCCCCGCCCCTCCATCTGCCCCAGACAAAGGGGCCTTGTCTCCTTGAGGCCCCCAGTTCAGAGGACCCTAGTGACCTATACAGAGAAAGCATGAGGAGGAAGAAGAGAGCTCTGTGTGGGCAAGATCCCAGGCGCTGGGTTAAGACCAGTCACCCTCACACGCGACCTTGTTATTAACTGATTCATTCATCCCAAGAGCCCACTGCAGCAAACTCACATGCGTGTTATAAAAGGAGCACATCACACTCAGAATCTCCAGGAACACGATTTTCTTGGCGGGCTCAGGATTGGCCAGCTCGGAGTGAGGCAGAGGAAGCTACCTTTGTATCGATAGTTCTGAAGTACGTCGGCACCGTCATACAACAGGAGTGATATATAAATGCTCCCCGCATATGTTCCGTGCAGGGTCCATTTTTTCCTCAGCAGAACATCTGCCAGTTTTGACATCTGTTGAGTCCAGGGTTCCAGTGTCTTTTCCAAGGTCCCTCCAGCTACAGGACACCTTGCTCTTGGCATTGTACCAACTCTGCAAGGCTCTCTGTGAACAAATGTCCAGGGCTTAGCAGTCTTTTCAAATTATTCTTCATCTACCCCAATCTTTTAACAGTATTCCTCGACATACTCCCCTTCATACAAACTATTCTCAGATTTCTGAATGTAAAATAATGTTCCTGTTCACTTTTAGTCATTTAAAATTAGCCTATTAATAGCCTTTGCAATTATTGTTAATTACTGTAATTTTAGAGAATCCTCAGTCACTTGAGTCAACAGATATTTATTTTTAGTGTCGAAAGTTGGGAAGCACTGAACTAGGCACTGCAGGGGGTTCTACAGGGGCTACAATCACAATGGCAGGAATATTCTTCCAGCCACTTAGAATATAAGGGAGGGTGGGTCAGAAATTCGGGAAGTACAGAAATAGCGTGCTTCCTCGTTGGACTTGGAGAGGGTACGATTGAAGAGGATGAGGCACCTGGGGGAGGGTTATCCAGAGGGCATAGGACAAGGAAAAGAGGGGATGCGGATGTGAGGACGACAGACCAGGGGGCTTGTGTGTCAGGAAAAGATGCTGGAGATGGGAAACATGGCTGCTGTCACCGGCCCCCTGGCACAGGAGCAATAGCCTCTAAGAGTGTGCTGTGGATGGAGCTATGTCCTCCCCAAAGCTCACATGTAGGAGCCCTAACCCCTAATATGACTGTTAGAGATGGGGCCTATAAGGAGGCAATTAAGGCTAAGTGAGGTCATAAGGGTGGAGCCCTAATCCAATAGGATTAGCGTCCTTATAAGAAGAGAACTCGGAGACCTCGATCTTTCTCTCACTGCCCTGTGAGGACATGGGGAGAAGGTGGCTGTCCACAAGCCAGGAGGAGAACCCTCGCTAGAAACTGGATTGGACGTCTAGCCTCCAGGACTGTGAGAAGTAAATTTCTATCGTGTAAACCACCCTGTCTGTGGTACTTTGTTATGACAGCCCGAGCTGACTAGTACAGGGCGTAATCAAAGCTCCCGTCAGAATGTTGGTAAAAATAATCTGCAGCGTTTACCAGTTCCCAGGGGACTGTGGATGTCGACGAGACCGAGATTCCCTCAATTTACGGGGGACGCAACAGCGTCTACTGGCCTCGAAGAAGGATCTGGTGTTTGTTTTCTTTCAAACTTTAGCATAAGGGCAGGAATCAATCTTCTGCCTCCTGTTCTTTCTTACTCCTAACAGGATACCCAGCATTAGGAAAGGGTCATGGCAAACATCTGTTTAACTGAGTTAAGATGTCACTATTATCGAGCACAAGGTCAAGACGGTCTAAACAAGGAAGGTCACCCAGGAGAGGTTTGGGGTTTGGACACTTCTGCATTTCCAAGAACTCGGTGGTCAGGAGACAGCACGTGCCTCCATGTGGACGTTTCCAGTCTGCAGCTAAGTGTCTGCACAGCCAGGAGCTTGGGTTCTCTACCTTATGAATAGAGTCTGGATCACTATTTCTTCTTTACAATAACTTCTTTACAAATTGTACTTTTGCACTTTTAAGAATATCAGGTTCTGTGCCATCTCCATTAGCTGGCTTCACCTCTCCATCCATTTTCACCACATGAATGCGAGCACAGTCTGACATGCTCTCCAGCCATCATCCAAGGCCTTGAACAAGCAGCTATGGCCATCAATCATCCAGAAAAACACTGACCTCTAGTTGACTACAATTCTAGAAGTCCGCTTTCCTCCGTTTCCTGCTACTTCCAGCCAGTCTTTTAACTACCAACACATTTAATGGTTCCAGAAGAGTCAGTCATCTTACAGCAAAATGAATTTTCCAAAATGTATTAATGGTATTTTCCACTAATATAAAATTTTAATTGTTTTAATATAAAGAAAAAAGTTGTTTATTTTCTGAACTTTAATAGACATCTTCTTGTTGATTCATAACCACCTTGGTTATATCTACCCTAGGGTCTTACAGATCAAAGTTGAAGATGATTTCAGGGGAAGAAAATGTTCTCTTTTGTTTCAGTCATAAAGTTAGCATGTGGACGAATATAACACATTCAGTAAATAACTTGACATGTTTCCATTGTTAGCATAGCTCACAATGCACTCTGTATTTCCTCTTTATGGAATGATAGAAGCCTTTGGTCACATTTTAGTAAAGTAAAATGCTAGGTCAGGAAGCAATGGTATTCATTCTGGTCCTTGCTCTCCTCTTAGGGATGCTGGATGGAAAATAAAGGGAATAAATGGTACCTGATAGTTGAAGAAAAAGAAGAAGCAATGCTATTATAAACTTTGTATTTATAACCCTTTTAGAAAAAAAAGGATAACTGCACAGAATCACAACTTGGGGGCATGGAGTGAAGCAGTTTCCCATAACAGATCAGTGTCTAAGTGTTTTCAGTTTCTTGGCAAAATACTTCAGTATGCTGGTAGTCATAACCACGGGGCCTTTGTTTTGGTCAATGATTTTAATCTCCCATTTACATGTATAAACTGACATAGCTCTTAAAGTGGATCAGACATTCACCATTCAAAATTCAACATTCGTTTCTCAAGGAAATGGTTTGGTTTTCTAAATGCCTCTGTCCTTTTTTTTAATTCCAGTCATTGACACTAGTTCTTTGGATTCTTTCGGACGTGAGAAGGCTTTCTCAAAGCTGTACCAGACAAGACAAGGCTACCTCAAAAGTAAACATGGAAAGAAAGCAGATTAGAATTGTTGATATTGAGTCAGTGTTAAAAACCAGCTGATCCTAGATATAAGATGAAGCCAGTATTACGTACTTGCACTGTTTATATGAAGTTAAAGATTTACCCTTAAAATATGTAATGCACACGCATCGTTTAGAATTTTATCCTTTATGCCCCTCAGACGCCTTAACCATGTATATCTCAGGAATCCAGCATTTTTTCCTCTGTACCATCAAAATTTATACCTTAAATTAACTCATAAGAATCCTACACAGTTTTAAGACAAATACTACCATTCTGTGATTCTGAAATAGCACAAACAGAATTGGTATGTCCTGTAAAACTGTTCCTTTCTCTACCTATCAGTTATGTAGTCCCTACGATTGATGAGCTTCAACTTCCTAATCATTCACTCAACTATCCAAAGACAGAGAGCATAGCAAGCCTCACCCATAACTGTTTCCAGAGGTAAGTTCTCGGTTCTTTATCAGCAAGGTACTCTGTCCCTGTATTTCTGTACCCTCTTGTCCACAAATGAGGCTTAAGCAGTCTTCCTTGGAGTTTACAGGGATCTGACAAATTCCATTAGAAAGTCAATCTAGCTTTTTGTTTCTCTTGACACCAACATAGTAGGTCAGCCTGTGTCTGAAAGGAGCCTGTCAAAATGGCAGTCTTACTGCATTTCTCATTGTTAGTCTCTGGGGTGATACCCCTTGAAGGTCATATTATAGATGGTCCTATCAAAGGCATGTCAACAATAGTGACCGGCCAAGAGCTGGTTCCGCCTAATGAGATATGTCCTCCAAAGCCACTAACAGCTTGATGCCCTAACAAAACCTGGTTGCCTAAATACTCCACCGTGACTTCAGGCTAATCTCAAAACAAACCATGTCTGATCTGCACACTGATTCTCAGACCTCAAAAACACATTGCCTAATAGCTTTTATTCTCTAAGTCTAGGATGACAGCCCAGATAAATGCAAGTATGCAAACAGTATTTCGCTTTATTATTGCCACTCCTCTGCCTCACACTTTTATACCCCTAAGCAGACACACACACAGGCGTATCTATAAATGTATACATACATGTTTTCAGTTTGATGCCTGAGTCTCAGACTTATTTAAAACCAAGTCTGGTAAATGAGTCCAGACTGTGAGGTTTGGACCATTCTCAAATCAGTCTCCCAGAAAAGGCGGTTCAGGGCACCAGCTCATCAGCAGGTTTTCCCTAAGGTGGACTCACTTGTGTTTAGTTTATAGATTGTCATCCTTAGTCTAACTTGTAGGAGAGTGTAGGTGGATGAGAGAGATGGCATGTACCAACTTTCGGAATATGCCATCGTCTCCTCGCATCCATCAGCTGGATATTGCCCGTCCAGGATGAGCGTATTCTTTGGCCTGTTTCAGCACTTCTGGTCACTAAAATCTGCTCATCTACATGATATTTATTGACCAGTTCAAGCGCTGATGCCCAACTTTTATAGACACCTTCATTCCCATGATAAGTTAAGTACCGCTTCCTGAGAAATTCTAACGCGATCAGTCAAATAAACCAGAAATCGGAAGTCTCAACACAAGCGTAACGTGATGACTTGCTACAGGTATGGGCTGAACCTCTTACAGCTTCACAGACTTCAGTTCTGACAGAGCAAAAATAACCAGCTAATGAAATTAAGCACTAAAGTTTCATTATCTTGTCCCTAGAGATACAATTATTCATTTTTAGTTTGGTTTATAACCTGATTATTATAGATTGAGGGTTGGCTTGTTAGTACAACCCTGCACCTTCTAAGGAATCCAAGTGCGTTTCATTAAGCATTTAACATCACTCCCAGGGCAGGCGGTCCCAAAGAGCCACTGGTCATGGAAGGCAGGAAACATCTGTTCTTCTGCCCTGTAATCAGCCTTAACCATGACCTGCCACCCCACACTAGATTACCTGGGGGCCGTTCTGTGTCAGATATCATGTACTAGAGACTTGAACTTAGTGCAAATGAGAATTAGATTTAAATTACTGAGCTAACTTTCATTTCCGATTTTAAACAAAATTGAAATAAGAGATAGTCATGTTTAACCAATACCAGCAGCCCCGTCTGTCCTGCCATGAAGAGTTTATACATCCCTCCCTTTTTTTTTTTTTTTGGTACAATGTCGAATTAAGGACACAAACATCTACTTGTCACTCCAGTGAGAATTTTAAAGCCTGTTAAAATATTTCACATGAGTTGACACCAAAGTGGTTTGGTGCCACGTACCTTAGAAATAACCTCTCATTCAGTTAAATGCCGATGATGTTTAATTCTTTTGTTATCTTTCAGGGAATAGTTCTCCAGGATTATTTTGATTTGTTACTGATTTTTATGATTATCCTAGACTGAGTAATTTAAATATGTAAAGCCCTATAGGTACCTGCTGGACCTAATTTGCAAGGGAGAATACAGTCATTGTTCACGCAGGTAGCGGTTGTGTTCTCACTCCCGTCCCCTCCCCTCCCCACCCCATACCTCTTAATACGGAGCTGGATGTCTCTCCTGGTGTGCCGAGCACTTCATATTATTTTCTCTAATGATTTTCTCTTTGAAGCTCTTAACTTTCTGTTTTATCTGGAAGAACTAAAAAAATTTTTTTGAAGAATTCAGTACATTTCAAATTGATAATTTAGGGATATAAGCAAGAATCCTCACTAGATATATTCTATGAGGGAAATGTTGGTACGTAGATAAAATTAAAAGGAACATCCATTCTATTAATTTTATTGGCCACAAATAGTCATTGAGGTGTATTTCCCAGAGGGCTGTGTATTTTGTTTGGTTTTTCTAAACCTAAGTAAGACAACATGGTATATGTTAATGCCCAAAATTTGCTTACTGGCCTCTGACAAAATGGGGTAAAAATGGGTCTAGAGAGTTGATTGAACCTTTTTAAAAATATATAAAAATATATTTTTATAATCATTCTTAAAAACAATCACAGTGTGTGTATACAAAGAACAGTTTTTTAAGCAAGGAAAACATTACAGGTACAAAGGGTACCTAATTTTCAAGTGAAAATATAATTGTTCATGCAGATGTGGGTACATTCTCATCTAGGGGCAGTGGGTCTGTTCATTGCCTCCCCCCTCCCCTCCCCCCCAAAAAAACAGCTCTAGACATATAATCACTATGCAAATCTAGTCAGCATATTTACACTGGAAACAAATGTATCCAATTCTAGAAAAATAGGTGGAGCTGTTTGAAGCATTCATTAAATCTTTCAGGGCAAGGGGGTAAATTAAACTTTATAAAGCTGCTGTAAAAATAACTATTTTAGAAATTAAATACAGTTGTATCATTTACTGCTTGTTACTAGATTCCATTTTAACACCAAAATTTAGCTTCCAAAAAAATACTCCAAACGAGGCACTGCATCTGAGAACCTATGACGGTGTCCCCAACACGAGCATCTAAAAATTAGGGCCTCGGCGTGGCCCATTTCATGCCGCATCAAGAGTGGCCTTTCTATTTCCAAAAAGAATCCCACGGTTTAAGCAGTTGTGAATAAATACGGTGGTGGGTTAAAGCCCCTGGGGATGATGGGGGGGGTGGTCCTGTCAGCATCCTCCACAGGGTAGAAAGCATCGTCTCTTCCACCCATTAAAGGTCTGCAGAATCAGAGCCAAGAAGCCAGCTTTCTGCAACCAGTTTCCTCACTTTTCATGATGTATCTTGGAGAAAGAATTAAAATAGTATCATGAGTGTTACAGTGCCATTTGCAAAACTAAAGCATCAATGTGGGTCAAATTTTCACGAAAAATGATGCACTCATCCAGCTACGTGAGGAGTAATCGTGAAAACCAGGCTTATGAGAAGGGGAGGGCAAAGACACGGTTGTGTGTCACACCCTGCGCTGTGACCCTTCAGAGGCAGAGTCGGGGTGGCTTTCAGCTCTGTGATTTGAAGAACCCCAAACCCCTCCGAGGCAAAAGACAGAGCTAACTTATAAACCTAGTCCTTTGTTCCAACTGTTTTGTGTTAGTTTCATTTCTTTGTGCTAAATGGGGTCTCCGGAGTTCTCTTTGAAAATGTACACGCCCCTGGGAAAGATGACCCATTCGGGGACAGTCACACTGAGGTCAGATATATGGTCATCTCCTCTCAGAGAGAAAGATCTGGGAGTGTCAGGAAGGGGAAATAAATATGCCAGGGAGTGAGCCAAACGGAGAGGGAGGCAACCAAATACAAGCCGGATTTCCCCGTTTCACCAAGGGGTCCTGCAGTCGCTTAGAGAGAGGCTTGATTCTGTGCGGGTTTTTCACTTTTTTTTTTTTTTATGAAGTATGGTTGCTTTACAATGTTGTGTTAATTTCAGGTGTACAGCAAAGTGACTCGGTTTTATATATATATATAAACACACATTCTTTTTCATATTCTTTTCCATTATGGTTTATCACAGAGTACTGAATATAGTTCCCTGTGCTATAGAGTAGGGCCTTGTTGTTTATCCATTCTCTATACAATAGTTTGCATCTGTTAATCCCAAACTCCCACTCCGTCCCTCCCCCACACCCCTCCCCCTTGGCAACCACCAGTCCATTCTCTATGTCCATGATTCTGTTTCTGTTTCATAGATAGGTTCACTTGTGTCATATTTTAGATTCCACATATAAGTGATATTACAGGCTGTTTGTCTTTCTCTTTCTGACTTACTTCACTTAGTATGATAATCTCTAGTTGCATCCATGTTGCTGCATGTGGCATTATTTCATCCTTTTTTATGGCTGAGTAATATTCCATGTATATATGTACCACATCTTCTTTATCCATTCCTCTGTCGATGGACATTTAGGTTGTTTCCATGTCTTGGCTATTGTGAACAGTGCTGCTGTGAACATAGGGGTGCATGTATCTTTTTGGATTAGAGTTTTGTCTGGATATATGCCCAGGAGTGGATCATATGGTAGTTCTATTTTTAGCTGTCTGAGGAACCTCCACACTGCTCTCCACGGTGGCTGCACCAGTTTACATTCCCACCAACAGTGTAGGAGGCTTCCCTTTTCTCCACATCCGAGAGAGGCCCAATTCTGAATTACTGGACTCTCCTGAAGAGTGAGAAAGTTGGAGAGTTTGGGTGTATGTCCTTGTCCCAACATAGGCCTGGCACTTTTTTAAGGTGACAGAGGCTTGCAGCCGTGCTGAGAAGTGTTAAGGTAAGAATGGTCAGCAGGTTACAGAAGCCAGTGCAACAGGTCTTGTTAGGGGTAACTCAAAACCTGTTTAGGGGAGCAGTGGCCAGCAGAGGGCTGGGATTTCCACGCTGCGGAGGTTATAGGGGCCATGTGGCTCCAGAGAAGTTGGCTTAACTCTGCGAGGGTTTAAAATGCGGATTAGAAAAATCCCACAACGAGCAATTTGCTCTTTTCTCCCCTCCCACATATGGGACAAGATGGTTCTCCTAAGTAGTTCATTACTTTGGAGGAGTGAATGTGTCTGCAGTTACTTTGGTTACGTGCTTCTGCCCCCTCCGTTCTTCCCTCCTTTCTGTGTTTTCAGCGCCCGCCTCATGAGATCAGTGGTTCCTATTGTCTTCATCCTCAGAGATTGGTCTGCCAGGGAAGACTAGCACAACCGTGTAGACTCACCCAGTTGTTATCAGGAGTTACTGCTCACAAGCCTGTTAATGTGGAAACCACTTCGTACTGATGAGTTGTTTTAATACATAGGACAGCACTTTACACTTCATGAGCATAAAGTTGGGAATCAAAAATCTTCCTCTGTGAACAATGATTTCACACTATTCTATGTTATACTGTTCTCTCACCTTGTTTGCCTCTTTTGAAAACTTCTGTTTCCTCCAGAAACAGTAAGAACTAAAGAAGAGGGCAAAACATTGGAGCAGCCCCTATTGAAGATACAAGTATGATTAAGATACAGAAAAAATAATTTAATGGGTAAAAGACATCTGTGACATCAAGCAGGTTATTGGCAAAAAAGCATCTTTATGCATCGTTGGCCTTGCCCCTGGGGATCTCCTGGCAGGGGAGAGGGGACAGTGGGAAGTAGAAGGTTTTAAAAGAGGGACCTTGTATGACCAGGTTTGTGTCTTTAAAAACTAAAGTTTAGTTTATTGGGGAGTGGAAAGACTGAAGACAGGGAGATGTTCAAGAAGGTACTTTGATGGTCCAGGTAGGAGATCACAGAGGCCATAAGGAGGTAGAAGAGGGGAAGAGCCAAAAGATATTTGGGAATCAGAATCCCCAGCACTTGGTTTCCTAATGACTATGACAGCATCACTGGTGACTGTGTGAACCTGACTGTGCCTGGTCTCCCACAAATTCCCAGGCCAAGCCTGGTGTGCAAGAAGGATGCATTCCAAGATCAGTGAATATTATTTAGTCAGTTCATGGTACCCAGGGTGTCAATCCTCGTGTCACCCATCCCCCATTTCCTGCTAGCAGAAAAATGGAAAACAATGTTCACAATTTACTACCTATGACATACTAGAATTTGTTTGACATGGTTCTTTACCTATATCAGAGGGATACAGTAGGAGTTTGAATCCTAGAAATAAACCTTCTCACTTGGCTGAAGCAGAAGTATGGAAGAAGCAGTATATAGAGAGAAAGTTTGGTCTAGTGGTAGAACATGTTGCCCAAGGGGTTAAAACAAAGGAGGTTCAGGGCTTCCCTGGTGGCGCAGTGATTGAGAGTCCGCCTGCCGATGCAGGGGACACGGGTTCGTGCCCTGGTCCGGGAGGATCCCACATGCCGCGGAGCGGCTGGGCCCGTGGGCCATGGCCGCTGAGCCTGCGCGTCCGGAGCCTGTGCTCCGCGACGGGGGAGGCCACAGCAGTGAGAGGCCCGCGTACAGCAAAAAAAAAAAACAAAAACAAAGGAGGTTCAAGTTCAGGCAAGATGCCAATAAAACAGGGAACAACTGAATGCAGACTAAATATAAAAATCTTTTAAGAATTCAGACTATATTACAAAGCGACAGTAATCAAAACAGTATGATACTCTCACAAAGACAGACAATGTAGATCAGTGGGACAAAGTAGAGAGCCCAGAAATAAACAAATGCACTTATGGTCAATTAATCTACAACAAAGGAGACAAGAACTTACAATGGAGAAAAGACAGTCTCTTCAGTAAGTGGTGCTGGGAAACTGGACAGCTACATGTAAAAGAATGAAATTAGAACATTCTTTAACACCATATACAAAAATAAACTCAAAATTGGTTAAAGACCTAAATGTAAGATTGGAAACCATGAAACTCCTAGAAGAAAACATAGGCAGTACACTCTGACATAACTCGCAGCAATATTTCTTTGGATCTGTCTCCTAAAACAAAGGAAATAAATGCAAAATTAAATGATTGGACCTAATTAAACTACAAAGCCTTTGCACAGTGAAGGAAACCATCAATAAAACGAAAAGACAGCCTACTGAATGGGAGAAAATATTTACAAATAATATGACCTATAAGGGGTTAATATCCAAATATATAAACAGTACATACAACTCACTATCAAAAAACAATTAACCCAGTTAAAAATGGGCAGAGGACCTAAATAGACATTTCTCCAAAGAAGACATACAGACACATGAAAAGATGCTCAATATTGCCAACCATCAGGGAAATGCAAATCAAAACCACAATTAGAATCACCTTACACCTGTCAGAATGGCTGTCATCCAAAACACCACAAATAACAAATATTGGCAAGGATGTAGAGAAAAGGGAACCCTTGTACACTATTAGTGGGAACGTAAACTGGTTCAGCCACTACGGAAAACAGTATGGAGGTTCCTCAAAAAATTAAAAGTAGAACTACCATATGATACAGCAATTCCATTCCTGTGTATATATCTAAAGAAAATGAAAACACTAATTTGAAAAGATATATGCACCCCAGTGTTCATAGCAGCATTCTTTACTGTTGTCAAGATACAGAAGCAATCCAAGTGTCCATCAACAGATGAATGGGTAAAGAAGATGTGAGGTAGATATACATGTACATATAGATATAGGTATAGATATAGATAAAGACACACACACACACACACACACACACACACACACACAATGGAACACTGCTCAGCCATAAAAAAGAATGAAATTTTGCCATTTCCAACAGCATGGATGGACCTGAAGGGTATTATGCTGAGTGAAATGTCAGACAAATACAGTTAGTGTATGATATACTTATATGTGGAACCTAAAAGATACAACAGACTAGTGAATATAGCAAAAAAGAAACAGACTCACAGATATAGAGAATAAACTAGTGGTTACCAGTGCAGGGAGGGGCAAAGTAGGGGGTTAAGCGGTGCACACTGCTGTGTATAAAATAAATAAGCTACAAGGATATATTATACAACACAGGGGATATAGCCAATACTTTATAATAACTATAAATGGAATATGACCTTTAAAAATTGGGAATCACTATGTTGTACACCTAAAACTTATATATTATACATCAAGTATACCTCAATTTTAAAAAATAAGAATTGAAGGCTTCAGGGACCAAAAGGAGATAGCAGGGAAGCTTGAAGACAAAGTAAGAGGTCAGTTGTAGGAAGTAGCTCACATTGTATGGTTTAGACTCGAAGCAGAGATAGCTAAATATTAAATCACAAAATAAATTTACACCAGGGCTGCCCAAATGCTTACTATCTCACGTCAGTGACTTGGGGAGCTGCGGATCCCATAGGGATAAATGTCATTTAGGCTCAAGCATGGGAAGGAAGATGGATGTCTAGCCAGAAACCTGATACCTCCAACAAACTAAGTTCCATCCTGACCAGTGGAATTACTCGTTAACTCATTTATTACACAAATACATATTGAACTGTCATCTCCCGTGCCCCAGACACTCTGCTGTTTTTGTGATATAAGACTGCAAAAGAGAAATAGAGACACAGACATAGAGAAAAGATGTATGGTTACCAAGGGGGGGAGGGGAAGGTGGGATGGATTGGAGACTGGGATTGACACATATACACTACTATGTGTAAAATAGATAACTAGTGAGAACCTATCGTACAGCACAGGGAACTCTACTCAATACTCTGTGGTGACCTAAGTGGGAAGAAAATCCAAAAAAAGAAGGGATGTATGTATACATATAGCTGATTCATTTGCTGTACAGTAGAAACTAACACAACATTGTAAAGCAACTATACTCCAAAAAAAATTAATTAAAAAAAAAAAAAAAAAGACAGCAAAAGAGGCCTTGCCTACCCTGAAGGAAAGGGAGGAGTTGGGAGGAGGTTTAGAGCAAGGCCTCAGCCCAAGTCAAAGCCCAAACTCTGAGGGAAAGTCATTCCTCAGCGCGGCAGTGTCCACGTGACTCACCAGGCCGCCTCGGCTACACTGCCAGCCCTCAACGGCAGACAGAAGGATCCAGTCACCTGACACCACTGACGTTCTGGTCCAGCTGTGGCCCTGAGCTGGGTTATTTATACCTCTGGACTCGAGTCCAGATTCCCCAATGCGGCGGAGACTGTGGACATGTGTGATGCATCTGGGGCACAACTGCTGTGTTCACGCCCGCTCTCACACGATCTCCTGTCCTGCTCTCCGCACGGAATAGCAGTGTGAACAAAAGAGGTGGTGTGAGGGGGAAATCGATACATTAGAATACTAGTTTTTAACGGGCGGACTACAATTGAGGACTGTGGGATTAAAATGTATTTTTTTACATTGAAGAAAATGTGTGCACTACAAACAAGTCTCATTAGATTATTGTTGTCATTTTGACTTCCATCAGGGTTAGAAGTAGAGGGAAGACAGGATCAGGATAATCTTTGGTCTCTCGTAGACACAGACCGTGAGAAAAATACTCCAACTTCAGAGAATTTATTTTCCATGGTTGGCAGGAACATAGGTTTGTAGGGAATATGGTATATATTTTTTTAACTGGACACTTGGTAGGTAGAGGCCAATGGGTGTAAGCTATTCTGTCTTTATAATCTGACATCCTCAGATGCTAACACGTGTTGGTGAGGACATAGAGAATCGGACCCCTCACACGTTGCTGGGGAGGGATGTGAAATTCTCTCTGGACAGCATTTTGGCAGTTCATCTAACAGTTAAGCATAGAGTTCCCATATGACCAAGCAATTCCACTGCTGGGTATAGACCCAGGAGAAATGAAAACAGATCTATGCAAAACTTGTACACAGACGTTCACAGCAGCATGTGGGTATTCGCAGTATCCAAAAGGTGAAAACAACCCACATGTCCATCACCTAAAATAAAATGTGGTATATTCACACAATAGAATATCATTTGGCAATAAAAGAGAATGAAGTACTGTTACATGCTACACCATGGGTGAACCTTGAAAACATGATGCTTTGTGAGAGAAGCCAGTCACAAAAGACCACATGTTGAATGATTCCATTTATGTGAAATGTCCAGAATAGGTAAATAGAAAGATCAGTGGATGCCTAGGGCTGGAGGGTTTAGAGGAATAGGATACAAGGTATCTTTTGGAGGTGATGAAAATATTCTAAAGTGGATTGTGACTGTATAACTCTGTGGATGTACTAAAAACGACGGAAGTGTGCACAATAAATGGGTGGATTATACGGTATGTGAATTATATCTCAATAAAGCTGCTTTTTTAAAAAATACAGCTTTGATATCTCGGCATCTTTGACTCTTGCCTACTTGCTGCAGCTATAGCTTTTTGCAGAGGTATTGGGTTGCCCCAGAAGTTTGTTTGGTTAGCGAATACGTTGTTCAGTGAAGTTCTTGGTGAAAATGAAAAGTGCCTTTTATTAGTACTTAAAACCGAACGAACTTTTCGGCCAGCCCAACGTTTTGGAGAAAGCAATGTGAATCTCTGGTGCCTTAAGCAAGTCCAATACCGTAAGGATATTTTCTGAGAGTTCATTAGGAATTATTGTTTAACTAAGCCTGGAATTGCAATCCAGTAGCTTCTCAGTAGGGATGCCCCATCTGTGCTGCTCTGTGGATGGGTCTAGTCTAACAGACGCTTTCTATTTCAAAACACACATTGATTTAGGGTACATAGCACTGCTGTGTAGGCTGATAGGACGAGTTTTGACGTTTGGAAAAATATTCTATCAACAGTATAGTTTAGGTTGTAGCCAGTGTATTCGTATTGTTTGTTGAGCCATCGCAACTCAGGGGGCATTAATATGGACTGGCCTTAATTTTCTCATTCACTGCTTTAGGCCACATTTAGTTGAATTTTGCTTTTCTATCCCTTAACAATATTTAGCAGCATTCGGGTTACTTTCAGTTAATAGAAAAGTCAGTCTTGTTGGTTTTTAAACTCTCCTCTCATACTGATTTAAATCTCATTTCCTGTTTCCACTCCGTCAGGGTGGAGCAAGCAGGTCTGGTTCTCAGACACCTCTTCTCTCCCTTTCCAAGGCCTGACTCCTAGGCTGTGGGGTCAGATAAAGGATGAGGGCGGCATCCCTGTACCTGATTTTCTGCTTCCTTGGCAAGCAGCATCTTGCCGTCCATGCCTTCTGGGTGACAGGTGTCAAAATGCTGCTTCACGTGCCGTAGTCCGAGGTCTCACTTCCCAGTCCCCTGATGTAGAAGACCCAGCCCCGGCTCAGCTTCCTTGGCTAAGCCCTTCCCCATGGGTGTTGGTAACTTTGAAATGGGCAGTGGCTAGAAGGGGTGGTTGTATGCACATATGTACGTACACAGATTTATTATACATTTTACTGATGTAAAAATGTACACAGTTTACAGATAATAAAATATACAGTTCTCTTTACTGCAAATTCCATATAGCTGATTCATTCTCAGAAGACTTACAGTGACTTTTAGCAAATGAGTGTGGTTCTAACAGGAATGTTGGGCGATATTTTCATACATAGTTACGAACTAAGACCAAAGTAAAACAAAGAAAAAGCGTGTCAGAACTTCACTGGTTAGTGTCATGAGCAACTTCTTTCTGAATCAGATAATGGTCTCATGTGCTGGAAGAATATATCCTCCAGTTTTTATGCTCTTCACTGTGTAAGGATCTAGACATGATACACTTTTAAGTTTGATCTGCACTATTAGCATTTTCTCCATCACTTTCTTAACCACAGACAATCAGCAAAACAGTAAATCAAGTCCTAATTTGTAGCATTTGCTGATTTCAAGCTACTTATGTGACCTTCCTGAGTGTGTAATTGGGACAAGATGCACAGTAGCACATGGTGTTTTTCCACCATACGGATAGAGAAGACCTTAAAAAAAACTATGATGATAAATAATAATAGCCGTAAAATAATTAAGAAATGATAAGTTTTAAGTATTGATTACCTGTATAAATTACTTAATTGTAACTTTATGTAATTTAATATTTGAGAATGGCTGTGTTTCTTTTTTTTTTTTTTTTTTTTTTTTTGGCTGTGTTGCCTCTTCGTTGCTGCGCACGGGCTTTCTCGAGTCGCGACGAGCGGGAGCTACTCTTCATTGCGGTGCGCAGGCTTTTCATTGCAGTGGCTTCTCTTGTTGCAGAGCACAGGCTCTAGGCCTGTGGGCTTCAGTAGTTGTGGCGCATGGGCTTAGTTGCTCCGTGGCATGTGGGATCTTCCCGGACCAGGGCTCGAACCCGTGTCCCCTGCATTGGCAGGCGGATTCTTAACCACTGCGCCACCAGGGAAGCCCCCCAGCTCCTCTTCTCTTAGCGAGTCCTGAGGAAGGTATTAATGTCTCTTTAGAAGTTGGGGTACTTGATTCCTCTTTTAGCATCGCTAGTTATTAATTCTCAGGTAATAGCATATCTTGCTAGACTGATATGCAGTTTTATTTAGCATTTTCGAAGTTAAATCTAGTTGGATAACATCCACCACTTGGTTTAAATCATAGGCATGGTAACGTTCTCCCTAAATCGCTTTATGAGCCATGACCATCACACGCAGGCACACACACACTCTATGTATATGTGATTTTTTTTTTTTTTTCAGGGTACTTAACCACCTTTCTGGTCTGGGTTAGGCCTATAATTAATGGTCTGGTTTCCCCACATTCCAAACTACAAAAAACCTTAACTTTGTCCTACTCACTTGATTTTTAATTAGTAGACCCTGAGGAATTCAGTCATTCCTCAATCTTGATAACATTCTTCAAAGAGACATGAAATTCCTCTACCCTGGGGTGAACTAGCTTTCATTGCTCCAAGTCTCAGCCTAAAGATGACAGTGCTCCAAGTAAAACTTTAGTGAAGGAAAGAAATGGGGACGCGTGAGAACTTATCCTACCAGATATCAAACATACTGTAAGACAGTAGCAAGAAAATAGGAGTAAATAAAGCAAAAGACAGATTCATCGAATGCAAGAATATCAAGTACAGAATCAGGTCCAGATACGTATGGGAATCATCTGTGTGATAAAGCTAGCATTGCACAGACGGTTACTGTATGTCAATGTAGGAGAATACTTCTGAAATACTGGAGTGGAGAAGGCCTTTGTCAAATACACATGACATCACACTAAAAAATACTAAGGAAAGATTGACTTATTTAAGTACTGAAAAACGTTAAACTTGTAATGGCAAGAGACATTATAAACTAAGTTAAAGGACAAAAGACTGGGAGAAAATATTTCCTCCACATACAATAGATAAATAGTATTTTCCTTAGAGGTGCACTGAATTTATTTCTGGCTGAATACTGAACAGCCAGCATTAAAACCAATAAACAACCTAAGGCAATGTTGAATGTTCCCACCATAAAGTGATCTTCTGAGATACAAGAATAAATATGAAATTTTGTTTTAAGAATTTAAGTAATGCTATAATATTATTATTAAAAATTAGAGGGAACCCCCTGGTGGCCCAGTGGTTAGGACTCCACGCTTTCACAGCCGTGGCCCAGGTTCAATCCAATCCCTGGCCGGAGAACTAAGATCCCACAAGCTGAGCGGCCAAAAAAAAATTTTTTTTTAATTTCATGAAAAAAATTAGATATGTTTTTAAAGTTTGTCATGATGATGTTGCAGTATAACTTCTGAGCCCTGCCAGCTGCTAGGAGACTCCTCTGCACACTTGCAAGACTTAGACAGATGTTTTCGCCTGATGAAAAGCATGTTTTTCTTTGGCTGCCTGTCCCACTGTGGGTTACTCTTAGTGGAGATTTTGCTATGAAGTCAATAAGCTTTCTTTTTTCTCTAATGATAACAGAAAGGTGAAGACTTACCTCCTCACCCCCTAGACTTAAAAGATTTGGCTCACGGCGATCACTGTGCAGTGTCCCTGCAGGTCCTCCCACAAACCGGAGCTGTGTGCAAAATGCTTAAAGACGGTGTCTTCTGGGTGTTTCAGAAGCCAACAGAAGCCTTATGCCCTCACATTTGTATCTCTAATATGTTTGCATTCATTTCCTGACTCACACAGTCATTGGATGCACTGCTTTCTCTGCCAGCAGCCACTGGTTGTTACAAGTGCTTTACTCTCAGTATCTGCCGTGGACAATTGTAAGGCCTGTTTCGTGCCAGAAGCCTTCTTCCTCACGATAGCTGCGCTCCCATCTCACTTTGAGCGTTTGTGTGAATACATGTGAAGACGGTTCCAAATCTTTTCCTTGTATGTCATATTGTTTGTCTTCAACTGAAAGAGATTTTCAGTCCCAAGTTAACATTCATCATGCTTACCAATATTTTAAAAACCAGTATTCCGATATTAGTAATAATCCAAAAGATGATCTGTATTTATTAAATATGATGGTAACCTGATCTTTGATCTCCACAAGTTCAGCAAAGCTCAAAATAACATCAAAGGAGGCATTTGTCTGTTCAGTCCTCCAAAGACTAAAGCAATTTTGGCTGAATGCTGAGGCCAAAGCCGAACTTGCAGTGCATGCTTAATATTTATAATATATAAAATACTCCTTCATGCTAGTAAGGAAAAAATAGGCAAAAGGCATGAACAAGCACGTCACAGGAGAAGAAACACAAATGGCGAACAAACACAAGAATATGTTAACCCTCAGTAGACATCAAATTATATCCAGATACAACGACAGGGATTTTTTTTTTTTTTTTTTGGTTACCTTGACAAAAACAATTTTTAAAGATTGGTAATGCAGTGTTAGGGAGAATGTCCAGAAATAGGATAAATTGTACATCCTTTTATTGAAGGGCCGTTTGGCAGTATTTGGCAAAAAGTTTAAATGTGTACTGTACTCTCTGGCCCAATACCATCACCTAGAAGAATCTACCCTCCAGGACGACACAAACCTATGCTCAAAGATGTATACAAGATGGTGATACTAGTCCTGATAGCAAAACATCAAATCTAATGTATCAATAAATGTGCATCAGTAGGGGATGGAAAAATGAAAGCTGAATAACTGTGCAAAGGAATGCCCTCTAATTATTAAAAGTAATAAGCTAGGTCTATTTCTAGTATGTTAGAAACACAAGTACTGTATATTGGTCCAGAGGAAAGTGCAAGTTGCAGAATCATGTGATTCCCATTGGGTTTAAATATAACTAAAGAAAACAGTCTGGAGGAGTGAGCATCCAACCATTAACAGCAGTTACCTTGAGATGGTGGGAAATTGAAGGGAAGAAGATAGTATTCTTTACATCATACATGCTTCTTTATTATTTGAATTTATTATAATGGGCATCAATTACTTTTTAATTTTATAGAAGATTTAAATAAAACTAGGCTAAACCAAACCATGGAAGAAAAGTTCCATGAAAGACACACAAAAGAGCTATTCCTCATGGCAAGGCAGAGCCACAGAAAGCCTCCAGTGACTTGGTGAGTAAGTGCTCATCATGGAGATGGTGGGACAGCTGGAGAAGCGGTGGTTTATAGCCTCGAAGAATCCAAGACATGGCAAAGTGCTAACCACAAAGTTCAATAAGAAAATAATTAAGTTAGGACCTCCCTGGTGGCACAATGGTTAAGAATCCGCCTGCCAGTGCAGGGGACGTGGGTTCGAGCCCTGGTCCGGGAAGACCCCACATGCCGCGGAACAACTAAGCCCGTGCGCCACAACTACTGAGTCTGCGCTCTAGAGCCCACGAGCCGCAACTACTGAGCCTGCGTGCCACGACTACTGAAGCCTGTGAGCCTAGAGCCCGTGCTCCACAACAAGAGAAGCCACCACAATGAGAAGCCCGCACACCGCAACAAAGAGTAGCCCCCTCTCGCCACAACTAGAGAAAGCCCGCGTGCACAGCAACGAAGACCCAACGCAGCCAGAAAGGGAGGGAGGGAGGGAGGGAGGGAGGATTCCTGCTTATATACAAAAAAATTAAAAAATAAATAAGTTTAAAAAAAAAGACAAGACAAGAAAGCTGTCACACTCTCCATCAGGTCCCCTTTACTGACTTGCTAGTCGTGTATAGAGAAGAAACTTCTATGGTGAGCCAGCATATAGTGCTACAGAGGGACACCTGCCTTATGGAGTAACTGCTCCTTCTGGCTGTTATTTTGTGTGTTCCTTACTTACTTGTCTTACGTTCTTCTCCATTCATACATCGCAGTAAACATGAGGTTAACGAGAGGGAAACGGAGACAGAGGGACCCCGGCAGAGTCCCATGAGGGCAGGAGTTTGCTTATTTAGCACTAGTTCTGCAGGACCTGGAACATAGTAGGGACTCAGTGATAGTTGACGAATGACTGAACGCGTGGGCTCCAGCCCCATGGGAAATGTAGACTGTACAGCAGACAGACAACTAAAAGGCAGCGTTCTCAGCACAGTGATAGAGGTGCGAACAGACAAAACAGAAATGGGACACATAAGCCTGCTACAAAGCCCCTAGAAGCATCCCCAAGGAGGCTATGCCTGAGCTAAATGTTGAGAAATTCGTAGAAGCCCATCAAGCAAAGGACGTCGCAGAAGCAAAGGTGCAGAGAGCTTATTGGAGGGCTTATTGGAGAAGCTGCGAGTTGTTAATTCTGGTTTAAAGCATGGGTGGAGAAGGCTGGAAAGATTAGGTCTAGATCATGATGCTCTTGGGAGCCATGCTAAGGACTTTGTTGGTTTTGTTTTTGTTTTTGTTTAGTTTAGTTTATTGAAGTATAGTTGCATTACAGTGTTGTGTTAATTTCAGGTGTACAGCAAATGATTCAGTTACATATATATACACACATTCTTTTTCATATTCTTTTCCATTATGGTTTATCACAGGATATTGAATATAGTTCCCTGTGCTCTACAGTAGGACCTTGTTGTTTATCTATTTTATATATAATAGTTTGCCTCTGCTAACCCAGCCTCCTAATTCATCCCTCCCCTATCATCCTCCCCCATCATCCTCCCCCTTGGCAACCACAAGTCTTTTCTCTGTGTCTGTGAGTCTGTTTCTGTTTCATAGATAAGTTCATTTGTGTCATATTTTAGATTCCACATAGAAATGGCATCATATGATATTTGTCTTTGTCTGACTTACTTCATTTAGTATGATAATCTCTAGGTCCATCCATGTGGCTGCACATGGCATTATTTCATTCTTTTTTATGGCTGAGTACTATTCCATTGTATATATGTACCACATCTTCTTTATCCATTCATCTGTCAATGGACGTTTAGGTTGCTTCCACATCTTGGCTATTGTGAATAGTACTGCTGTGAACAGTGGGGTGCATGTATTCTTTTGAACCATGGTTTTCTCCAGATATATGCCCAGTAGTGGGATTGCTGGATCATATGGTAGCTCTAGTTATAGTTTTTTGAGGAACCTCCATACTGTTCTCCACAATGGCTGTATCAATTCACATTCCCACCAACAGTGCAAGAGGGTTCCCTTTTCTCCACACCCTCTCCAGCATTTATTGTTTGCAGATTTTTTGATGGTGGTCATTCTGACCGGTGTGAGGTGATACCTCATTGTAGTTTTGATTTGCATTTCTCTAATAATTGCATGCTAAAGACTTTGGATTTTATGGATTTTATCTGAAGAGAATGTCTTCAAGAGGACAATAAGATTTATATTTCTTTTAAGGTGCACGTGAATATTCATTTTCCTGTCTTCATTTTGAAAATGATAGCAGAAGTTTTGTATGTGCCTGACAATAATCAGTTCATTTCATTCTTAAAACAACTATAGAGCAGTTCATTTCATTCTTATAACAACAACTGTAGCAACTTCATTTTGCAGTTGAGAAAACCGAGGCACGGAGAAGTTAAGTCCTTTGCCTGACATGACACAGTTATCGGTGGAACCGAGGTACAAAGGCAGGCAGTCTGGACCCGGAGCGCACCCCCTTTTCCATCATACTGGACTGGTTTTGTCTGTGTTTCTTTGAGAATATATGTGTTGTCTTAAGAAAAGGGAGTCAGCATTTCTTTGCCATGTGATTTCTCCCATTCCACCTACCAACCAAGAGAGAATGTTCCCTGGCCTCGCAAATGGAATCACTGGGCGGCTCGGCCATCTGCCCGTCGTTCTCTGCTCCCTCTAACCACGTAGCTGCTTCTTACCCGCTTTAGTCTTTTTTTTTCTTTTAACATCTTTATTGGGGTATAATTGCTTTACAATGGTGTGTTAGTTTCTGCTGTATAACAAAGTGAATCAGTTATACATATACATATGTTCCCATATCTCTTCCCTCTTGCGTCTCCCTCCCTCCCACCCTCCCTATCCCACCCCTCCAGGCGGTCACAAAGCACCAAGCTGATCTCCCTGTGCTATGCGGCTGCTTCCCACTAGCTATCTACCTTACGTTTGGTAGTGTATATATGTCCATGCCTCTCTCTCGCTTTGTCACAGCTCACCCTTCCTCCTCCCCATATCCTCAAGTCCGTTCTCCCTGTCTCCCTCCTTTCCTGGACGGGCTGTGAACCCTTCTGGTTTCCAATGTTTCCAGTATAGCCCCCGTCACGGGTGAGCCTTCAGATGGGGTTGCAGGAGTCGCCTGAGCCTTTCTCTTCTGGAATCAAAGGTGCAGGTAACACGAATCTCCAAAAAAGGGGAGGGGGCAGAGCACTGAGATCACCTTTCACTCACTCGCAAATAACCATGCTTGCTGTTCAGGCGCCTGGCGCTGTGTAGGGAAGCAGAGGTCAGACAGGAAAGTAGAGGAGAAGGAGGAAGAAGATGTGTCACCCGTCATCGCTATTTCATCCCTGGCGTATCTGTATCCAGGAAATGTGAAACCCAATAACAAGATTCAATCTTACTTCAAGTCATAATTATAAATATACTACAAAAGGAGTATCTCATTCCACTAAATTCACTGCAGTGATCATTGGATATACATTTATTGCATAGTTTCTATTCAGTTACTGGTAGTCTTAACTTTTTTCTGTTCAACAAAACATTTTAGCATTTAAGAACTATTTGATTGATAACACATGATTTTTAAATTCCTTCATTTTATACCTTTATTCCTTCATTAACACTTTAAATTTAAGATTTGCATAAATTTACAAAGATGCTCACACAATAATGTTCTTCACAGCATTTTATAAAGCAGAAAAAAAAAAAAAAGGAAAGAACCCAAATGTCTCTAAACAGAAGACTGGTTATTAATTCAGGTTAATATTTTAAATGATGTGCAGGAAATATAGTCAGTGTTTTATAAGAACTTTGTATGGAGTATAATCTATAAAATTATCAAATTACTGTGTTGTACACCTGAAACTAATATAGTAATATAAGTCAGTTATACTTCAATTAAAAAATTAAATCAAATAAAAATGATCAAGTAGGATATAATTATTGATATAAAAAGTTATTCACCATACAGTGAGTTTTTAAAAGGTTCCAAAAGCAGACTATGATCTTTTATTTTAATTGTAGTTTAGAAAAGAAGTCTGGGAAGATGTAAGTCAAAATGTTAACAGTACTTCTCTCAGTGAATTTGCAAACGGTTTTCACTTACAACTTTCTGTCCTGTGTACTGTGTGAAGTGATTTTTTGAAATTGTTAATTATTATTTTTATATTTAGCATGTATAATTTTGCAGATGGAAAAATATTTCTCTTTTCAAAATCGAACTTGAAAAGGTATTATACAAGGAACTCAGAGGAATTTCCTGCTAATTATTTAAGCGTACCAAAAAATGTCTGCACAACGCATGTGAGTTTTATCAAGAACACTCTACCGTGTTTTTGAGGTTTTCCCCTCTGCCCCTGTTGAAATAGTATAGATGCTTTTCCCACCCCACTGTCTCCTTCTCCCTCTCCCTCCTTTGAGCTGAAACAGCAGACTCCTGTTCCCAGTATGCCCACTCTCAGTGAGGGTAGATTTGCACTAGAACATTCATGTCACTGGTCATTCTTCTGACATTAAACCTGTCCTTTACCTCGAGCAGTTAAGTCAGGAAGTACAGATGGCTCTTCAGCGCACATCACTAATGTAGAGTGTGTTTAACCCAGCAGCTGTCTTGAGCGATGTAGATGTAAGCTCTGTTGAAGGTGCCCAGGTTCCACCCTAAGGCTTTGCATTCCAGAAATTGAAACAAGATGATTTGTTTCAAAGGTAGAGAAATGTGACTCAGACCTGTCTTTGGCCCTTTTTAGACTCTATAGTCTGAACTGAAAGACAGCATTTTTTTTTAAAATATCTTGCCAATCCCAGGTGTTTAGTGTCTACATCTGGTACTGCTGATTTCAATCATCTTGAACCCTGGCTCCGTTAGTTGAAGTGATAGAGTTTCACCATTTGGCAAGTGAAGGACAAGAATCACAGAGTAGGCAGAGAGGCAGACATTCCGAACACACCCATTGACTATCATTGTTTGTGATGTAAGTGAATATAAGAAACTGGCCTCTCCCTAGAATAATTGTAACAAACTTAGCACAAGTCCAAGAAAACTTAAGTGAGGTTTGTTAAAACTTAAGCAAGTCTTGGGGACTCCCCTGGCGATCCAGTGGTTAGGATTTGGCGCTTCCCCTGCAGGGGGCCCAGGTTGGATCCCTGGTCAGGGAACTAAGTTCCAACAAGCCTCTTAGCACAGCCAGAAAACAAAAAAGAAAAAACAAACAAACAAAAAAACATGGTGTGGGCTTCCCTGGTGGCGCAGTGGTTGAGAGTCCGCCTGCCGATGCAGGGGACACGGGTTCGTGCCCCGGTCCGGGAAGATCCCACATGCCGCGGAGCGGCTGGGCCCGTGAGCCACGGCCGCTGAGCCTGCGCGTCCGGGGCCTGTGCTCCGCAGCGGGAGAGGCCACGACAGTGGGAGGCCCGCGTACCGCGAAAAAGGAAAAAAAAAAAAGTGGCGTAATATAATGTTAGAACTGTAACAAAATTAAAAAAATAAAAGCAAAGTCTTGTCGGGAGGACTTTCACGAGCTTTGTTATCCTCAGCAGCAGCAGATCGCTAAAAGGTGGACTTCCTGTTATACCTTGGTTATCGCGAAGGTGTGACCTTGGATGTCTTACTGGGTCTTAGCAGACTCTCAGAATCTTCCCGAGTTACGAGGTGGTATTAGACCACAAACCCACTTCCATATTCTTTACCTATTTTCTTTTTTTCATATTTAACGTTAGCTTTTGCTAATATTTTTCCTTTTCCCTTTTGGTTCTTTCTTATCCACGTGCCCTAATACACTCAAATTCTCAACACCAAAAATTACAGGAAATAAAACTCAGGGAAGAAGTGAGATTAGAGAATGGAGGGAGACGGGTGGATTCTGGGATCTCCAGAAACCTAAATTACGTTTTTTTTGTAGCTGCTTTGAATTGTTTTCATTAACCGTTGATCCCGTCTGGGTGGAGCAGTGTCCCGGGAGACCTGCAGTCAGGGCCCAGCTCCAGCCCTGACGACCCCCATCCTTAGGCTGCAGTTTCATCCCGTGCCAGCCCTCCCGTGTTAAAGTTTTAGGACGTGGTAGGTCAGTGAGGGTTAGCTGTGACTAACATCCATCGCTGTTTATGTAGTAGAGAGCTCTGTGGCTTTGATATTCCCAAATATAGAGGCAGAAGCAGCCTGTCGCCCTGTGTCAGTGGGTCACTAACCTGCTGCTGGACCCCTGCCTGGGCAATAACCCAGGTCAGGGAGTTGGCCAGGCTTCCCCCGCCCCCTTCCCCCAGGGGATCGTATCCAGGACCCTGCAGGCCCCGCCCACAGCCCACCTGCATCTTCTCTGTGAAATAAACATCTACCTGAAAACCAGGGGAGCAAGAGGGGGAGAAGCATATGTATGGTGGGGACAGAGAGAGTCACGCTCGTCCGGAGACGTGACAAGAGGCAGCAGTCAGAGCACAGGTAGGTGCTCCTCGGGCGGCGGGGGTGAGATGCGGTCTCCGGGGCAGGTCACTTGCAGGTCATGGCGAAGGTGACCTTGTTCCAGGGCGCAGCATCTCGCCTCCCTGCCCACGCCTTGAGCCAGGGCCAGCTTTCCAGACACTCCTCTCTTCCCCGGCTTTGAAGAGGCCAAGCTGCTGGTGTTGACTGACCTCTGACTCTGCTTCCTTTCCAGCTGACCCGCTGGTGGGTAGCATCGCCACACAGTACATGACCAACAGGGCGGAGCACGACCGGATGGCCAGGCAGTGGACCAAGCGGTACGCCACATAGGGCCCTGGCCCGCGGCACACTCACCAAGTGCATCGGGGCCCCGCACCTCGGCTCTGCTTGTCTTATTTTTATCACCTTTTGAACCGTTTTGTGATGGAATGTCATCCATCCCCCACCCTCCCTTTCCTTTGCCCCCCACCCCTTCCCGTTTTATTCCCTGTTTAATTTCTATTAACTTGAAAGATCTGGGTTTGTTTTTTTTTAATCCCACCTCCACGTGGATGGGAACTTTTGTTTTCAGTGCAAACAATGTCAGATCTGTAATAATATGAGCTTTCCTTCAAAGCTTCATATTCCTGTGTGGTTCTGTTATTTTGTTGTTCGTTTTCTTTGGATCCTTTTTCCCTTCCTGTGATCTTGGGGAAAACACGAATTCAGAATTCTATCTCGTTTCTACTCCAATGTAATGCTTAGGGTTAAGTTTTTTGTACTGAAGTCTTTATCGGTGGGTGCATGCTACTGGGAACCAGATTTTTGTACAAAAGCTTCAATCAGAATCACTGTGCATTACTGAGACTCTGTTTATCACTAGCCTTCTGTCCCCACACAGAAGACTGCTGGATTGAACAAAATAATATGTATTTTGATTTACTTAAAGTGCTTGTAAATTTCTTAGGGACCTGCCACTTTTGACTGTGGATCAGTTGATGTACACTTGTATTATTAAAGCACTCAATAAATCACTGTGGCTGATAAACGCGCGTCTGGCAACCCGGCGTTTGCTTTGCATCCTGGTGACCAGCAGAGTTCTCCGTGCAGCGAGGCTTGTCTAATTCAATTACGGATTCAGGTGTATTTTTTTCACCTCAAGCCTCTCATATTTCCTTGCAGCTGATTTGCTTGGCATGTGGAATTTCCCCAGCTGTCAATAGCCTGATGATTTTATGGTCGTTTCCAATCACTCTCGTTTTTGCATATTGGCTTCACATTACTTTCTCACGGACATCTTTTCTGTTACAGCCTTCTTGATGCAATAATTCAGATATGTGACTCCACAAGGAGGGTCCTAGTGAAAGTGAGGTCTGAGCTGATCGTTGTGTGAGACCACTTTGGGACTTATTTCTCTCTTCTTTTTCCTCTTAAGATTGTTATAGTGATTGCCCTTGAGTTTGGAGTTTGTTTTTCCACCATAATTTTAGTGGAGGAAGTAAACTCAACTCATATCAGTCATGGTCAGCACATTCAGTGACAAGAGTATGTCTGTCTGGCTTTGAGCTTCAGGCTATTTTAGGTTTGCAGCTACAGGAGGCTGAGGAAACTTGTGTGTGGTGCAGCTTGAAAACCACACTGACATGCTGTTTAATATTCAGGGTTCTTTGTGTTACAAGGCCCGTTGGAAACTCCTGCTTCTACTAATTATAGTTACAAGCCCACCATACAGCCTGGTCTCATTTAAGGAACATCTTTCCTGGTAAATAGGATTGACAAACGTAAGTCATTTACCTCTAAATAGTTCTGACGTCAATTTTAATATCCTTATCAGAAACATTTTAAATATCTGATTCAGAAGATGCAGTTTTCATTGGGTTTTAGTGGTTCAAAAGAAATCCTACAGAAAATACGTTTAAATGTTGAAAGTGGGACTTTCAAACCACAGTGCCTAAGGATTTTTTTAATAACGATTTTACCATTCATTTTATTTGAAAACAGGTTCCAGCTTACAGAACACCATACGGCCTCAGTTACAGCTACTCAAATCTGTAGTTGTAACTAGAGTAACCACAGACAATGTGTATGAATGGGCACAGCTGTGTTCCAATAAAACTTTATTTACCAAAGCAGTCAGTAGCCAGGTTTGGCCCGTGAGTTGTAGTCTGCCACTGCCCGTTACAGACCACCATAGACTGAGGGGAAAGAGTCAGATAACTATGTGTTTAACATTTCTTTCCTTAAAATGTTATAAATTTAATTAACATAATACAAGACTGATTTTTAGAAAATTACCCAGAGTATTTTACCACCTACAGACTTTCTCACCACCGAGGTTTATATGTTTAGTTTAATACTTTAGATTAAAATATTCAACCCTAAAAGCATTGAATCATTTTAATATGAAATTTTATTAAACTTATTTTTTTTTTTACTTTTGACTGATTAAACCAGACTCATGATATTAATGCTGACTTTTATAGGGAGTATTTAAATTCCGTTTGCCTTTCTTCTTTTAAAATGTCAGCACCATTGGACACACATTTTAAATGATGTTTCTAATATATTACATCTACATCCCCAATCTGGTTGTACTTTGGATCATTTTAAAACATGTGTTATTTAGGAGACAGAGATTATAACACCTCTAGTAGGAAATCCTATCAGAAATCCGTGTTTGCTATTCCATGATCAGGTTTTCTATCAATTTGATATGAAGAGTCTATACAACTTCTTTCCCCATGTTATGAACTCCAAGGACTTAATGACAAACAAATGTACCTTCCCTTCAAACCGTGAAAGCTGGAAAAACTCCAGAGAGACCAGGAAACTCTTAGTTGAGCCTGTTAAGTCTAGATTCCAGATTAACATGGTAATTTTATTTGACATCAGAGCAGGCAATACAATTCTAATAAGTTTTCGATAACACTTGTGAAATAAGATTTGACAGTAGCTTAGCTCTCAGAAAGCTAAATGGTTTTGCTAATAATTATGGGGATAGCATTGACTTTGTACCCTATTATTATTTAACTTTCCAAACATACTATTGCTAGTTGTATTTTGTAGCTTTGTTAAATAAAAAGTTGGCAGATCCTTGACTGAGGGAGGACCACTGGTAATTGAGAAAGTAGTTTAAAATGGTATTTATTGATCTTAAACAATTCAGAATGTTGTGGCCTTAATTTGTCGTAAAACTGCAAATAAATAGAACAGTCCTCATGTGTTCTTCTGCAGGAATCCATTGAAGATAGCAAATGCAGGAGTAGTCGATCTTTCCTTCTTATTCTAAGATTAGAGAGTAAATCTAAACGTTCATCCTGAAATACTGGTTTGGGAATTAGGGAGAAAGGAAATATTTATTCAGAAGGTACTATACACCAGGCCGTACGCGTTACCTAATAAAAACCTTCGCCCAGCCCTGTAGGGTGTAGGTGGGTGTCACGGTCCGAACGTTCGTATCCCCCAAAATTCGTGAGTTGAAATCCTAATCCCCAAGGTGATGGTATGAGGAGGTGGGGCCTTTGGGAGGGGATTAGGTCATGAAGGTGGAGCCCTCGTGATTGGGATTAGTGCTCCTAGGAAAGAGACCCCAGAGAGCTCCCGAACCCCCTTCCATCATGTGACGACACAGTGAGAAGCTGCGGTCTGCAGCCGGGAAGAGGGCCTTCACCAAAACCCAACCGTGTCAGCACCTGGCCTTGGACTTCAGCCTCCAGAACTGTGAGCAATATATTTCTGTAGCTTATGAGCCTCCTAGTCCGTGGCTTATATAGCAGCCTGAAGAGACAGAGACAGTGGCCCTGGGTCCTGCACAGCTAACAAAGTACTGAAGTGAGAGTTCCACCAGGCATGTGACAGCGGAGCCCTTGTTGTCAACTACAAAACCATACACACCTTTCTCCTAATGACGAGATCATACTATCAAGATAAACTGGCCTAATTCAGTCTTAGAGTCCAGGGGCTGTACAGTTTTAGGTGCTGGGGGTCTTGCCATCTTCAATAAATGGGAAATAAGGTTGTAGGAAGTGTGGCCCTGGTGTTAGATGGGAAACCAGGCAGTACTTCCAATCTTAGAGCTGCTGCCTTACAAACTACCCAGCCCTGGGGAGACATCACTTGGAAGAGTCCTGAACTTCTCTGCATCTCAGTGCTGTGATGAAAGTGCTGTTAACTATTACCAGGCACGGCAATTCTTTGAATGTCTCCATAATAATTTGTGCTTTAGAAAGAGATGCATTTGTAGAGAACAGACTGGTGGTTGTCAAGGGGGGGGGAGGGGGGGAAGGATGGAGTGGGAGTTTGGGATTAGCAGATGCAAGCTATTATATATAGAATGGATACACAACAAGGTCCTACTGTATAGCACAGGGAACTGTATTCAATATCCTGTGATAAAACATAATGGAAAAGAATATTTTAAAAAGAATGTATGTGTATATATATATATATATGTATGTATAACTGAACCACTTTGCTGTATAGCAGAAATTAACACAACATTGTAAATCAACTATACTTCAGTTTAAAAAATTGATTAAAAAAATGAATGAACCAACAGCGATAGTCCATACTTTATGCAGATTGAAAAAAAGAAAAACGAGATATGTTTGTAATTACTATGGAAAACAGTTGAAATTGTACAAAACAGCCCTACCAGAGGATCCTGACTTAGCCATGTATTTTATTTCAAGGTGGCTTTATAACCTATTAACATGTCCCCTCTGTACAGGGCTCTCAGGTCTGTGGCATGGGCCTCAAGCCACACAGGCACGTCCCGTACCCTAAACTGGTCCTGTAATTGTCCACAGAGGAAAACTGGAGCACTCCGAGTTGTCTGCTGAGCATGGCATTTCCAGCTACATCAGATCTGGGAGCTCTTGGAGTTGAGGCCGGCCTCTGAGGACCTCCCATGACAGCCATGCATCTCCCACATCCAGGCTTCGCCTGGGAAGCTGGCTGGTCCCTTGGGCCTGGAACACTAGGCCCCTTTCACACTCGAATTCCACCAGGATCACTGGTGATGTGCATTAGGGTGACCCGCTTACCCCAGTTTGGCTGGGACTTTCCCTCTTTTAAAACAGAAAGTCCCATGTCTCAGGAACGCCCTCAGCCTGGGACCCCCCCAGGACTGTTGGTTACTGGAGCTTTCATGCCAGGACTGAATTTCAGCCTAAGGTCTCACGCATTACACAGGGCTGGTTGCACTCACAGAAATGCCTTATTTGAGAAAGTATTTTACTCAATGGACAGAGATCCTGTTAGAAAAGATGTGCCCTCCACAGCTTGAGGAATTCCTGTATATTCCACCCTCTCTGGCTTTCACACCCAGCCACGTGCACTCATTCCCTCTGCTTCTGGAGGCAAATGAGTGAGTGAAACCAACTGCAGCCTTTCTTTGCAACTTCAAACGTGACTTCAGATATGTACGCCTTTCTATGAGGAGTCTTACTACCAGTGGTCTGAAGCATAATCTGCCTTTGTAGAGGATTTTTTTAAGGGAAATTCCTGAATTTTAAAAATCTCTCATGTATGGGACCCACACAGGAAAATGGAGGAGATAATGGGATCACCTGTCTTTTTTTCTTTTTTTTCGTGAGTGGATTTTTTCGAAATTTTCACTGGAGTTGAAAATTTAGTTGAGTTACCATGTTGTGTTAGTTTCAGGTGTACAAGCAAAGTGAATCAGTTATACATATATACATACATCCACTCTTTTTTAGATTCTTTTCCCATATAGGGCATGACAGGGTATGGAGTAGAGTTCCCTGTGCGACACAGTAGGTCCTTATTAGTTATCTGTTTTATATATAGTAGTGTGTATGTGTCAATCCCATTCTCCCAATCTATCCCTCCCTGCCTTTCCCTCCCCCCGTAACCATAAATTTGTTTTCTACGGCTGTGACTCTCTTTCTGTTTTGTAGATAAGTTCATTTGTATCATTTTTTTAGATCCCACATATAAGTGATACCATGTGATGTTTGTCTTTCTCTGTCTGCACCTGTCTGTCTTATGACCTGCTTATAGGTCCGCTTAGTCCAAGTGGGGGTAACCCCAACTGCCCCAGAATTCCCAGTGTCAGGGTTTTCAGTTTTAAGAAAAACCTTATCCAATAACCTTGGTATCTTTTGGGGCTGATGTGACATGACCCCTGATCCCTGCTCTATTATCCCCTCCTCTCACTCACCCCTCTTAATTAGATGGGAGGTCAGAGTTCAGGATGACAGTCACATCCTGGTCGGTAGGAAATTTTAGGAACTTTCTGAGAACTTCTATCAAGCTATCCAACAGAAAAGTAACAGGTGCTTTACAGCTGGGGCTCCTGGACACATTGAGAAACCAGGCGAGATTCTCCTGCTTAATCTATAGCTCAAGGACAGCACAGAGGGCCAGAGGGGCCACACTCGCCCGCTCCAGCCTGCCTCTGCTGAGGTTGCCTGGAAGCAAGATGATCACATTCTTCGAGGCCTGTTCAGCCTCCAGCTTGGAACTACTGGCAAACGTGTAAATGAAGATGTCCCGCCATGAACTTTGACGGTGTCAGTCTGCATCCTGTAGACGGACAGCTGACTCTGTTCCTCAGCCAACAGCGCCCGAGTACTAGGATTTAAAAATCAAAGCAGGAGTCACGTCCCCAAGATGGTGGCATAGGTCGTTCCTGGCTTCCCTCCGCCTCACGAGAACATCTCACAACTCTTCAAGAACAAGACAGCACTGAGAGAATCCCAGAACATGGGGTGAGGCTGAACCACTCCTGCGGCTCAGAGACCAAGAAGGTAAGAGAAGCGGCCACGTGCTGCCCGCATGCCCCTCCCAGGCCAGCACAGCTCCACGAGGCGGGGTCAGCCCCGAGCCTGGGTTCCTCAAGTGGGAAGAGAGAGCCCGGGATGGACAAACAGCCTCCGCAGCATGGTGGGCCCTTTAGTGGGGTCCCTACTCTGCTCTCGGCCCACAGGGACTGCAGGGGGATCGGGGGGCTCAACCACGAGGAATCTGGCTGTGATGCGGATGGGGAAGGGGCTTGCAAGAACCAGCTCCCGGATCTGGGGGACCGAGTTCCTACCTGCAGGGCCCAAGCCCTCATCCCAGGCGGCGGCTTTGCTCACCGCAGACCCAGGTCAGGGCTGCGCTCTGACCGCGGAAGTCGGCAGGGTGCAGATCTTCCTGGTTCGGATCCTCTTTGCCCACGCCCAGGTAAGGGGCTGAGTTCCAGCCCCACCAGAGGCCGTGGACAGTGCCTCCCAGCCCCATCTGACCCGAAGGGCTGGTGGCAACCCCTGGAAGCTGTGCGGCCCAGTGGTGCTCAGGCCAAGAGGCAGGCGGGCAGAACGGAGCTCCCCCAGGGCAAAGGCAGTACCGGGCCTGCTACACTCAGGCAGGGGAATCCATTCATAGCCAAGGCGGAGGGCAGCTCCTGGCCCCTCCTCCTCAGAAAGCCTGTTGTGGAAATTGACAAGTAGCCTGGGAAGGCCCCGCCCCCTCCTGCTCAGGCAAAGGAGCTGAGACATAGCCACACCCACTGTGGAAAGTGTCTTCCGGCCCCGTCTAACCAGTAGGGCCCACAAAACCCCCTGAAAGCCGTGACGCCCAGTGGCGCTCAAGCCGAGAGAAGGGCAGACAGAGCCAATGGTTTGCAGAGCAAAGCCAGTGGCCCAGTTCAGCCAGGGGACTTGGGGCGGGGCGGCCGGAGTGAAGACACCAAAGAGCTTTATCAGTTTTAGAGCTGCGGCTCTCACTGCACCCAGGCAGAGAATCTAATGCGCAGCCCTGTGTATCGCTGAATACAGCCTTCAGCCTGTCGGACCAGGGCGCCTAACCAGGGCACGTGGACAGCTGCAGAGCCCATTCACCCGCCCCGTGTAGACGGGCCCTTACACGGAGAGCGCAGCCCGTGGCTTCCCCCGTCTGCAGGGCAACATCAGTGGCCTCACCTGACCAGGGGATTCAGTGCACACTTAGGCCTGATTCAGGCCGCCAAACAACCAGCTGTGCAGGCCCTGGCCTGCTGCCCTTTCAATGCAGGGAGGCTAATTCATTGCTCTATCTACTATTTGTTTTTGTTTTTTTTTTGGAATATAGTTGATTCACAATGTTGTGTTAGTTTCAGGTGTACAGCAAAGTGAATCCGTTATACATATATCTACCTTTTTAGATTCTTTTCCCGTATAGGTTGTTACACAATATTGAGTAGAGCTCCCTGTGCTATACAGTAGGTCCTATTGTTATTTTTTATATAGTAGTGTGTATATATCAATCCCAATCTCCCAGTTTATCCCTCCCTGCCCCTCCCCCCTACAAACAGATGTAGGTTTGTTTTCTACATCTGTGAGACTGTTTCTGTTTTGTAAACAAGTTCATTTGTACCATTATTTTAGATTCCACATATAAGCGATATTATATGGTATCTGTCTGACTTCACTTAGTATGACAATCTCTAGGTCCAGCTGCATTGCTGCAAATGGCATTATGTCATCCCTTGTTATGGCTACTACTGAATATAGAGTCAGTCCTGAGCATCTAGTGAGTCTGAGCAGAGAATTCAGACAACTGCGGAGCCCACGCTGCAGCCTCACTTGCTGAAGGTGAGGGTTCTCAAGCGTATAGTAGCACTTCTTATCTGTAGACTTTTCTAAATCTTGGTCTTCTGACTGGAGGTGAAATTCTTTTAGAAGTACTAGTGTGAAAGGCTTGAGATTCTAGAAAGCTGTGAAAATTGTGTGCCTTTGGGCAACAAAAGTAGATTTCTGTAGCAGAACATTTAGGGCTTCTGTTTCTCCTTCATCAGCTCATTTTAATTTTGTTTGATGAATAAAAAGAGTGATCGATGGGTACAGGATTCTGTATCATCATCATCATCGTTGTCATTATCATCACCACAATGACGACCCCTCCTTCAGCACAGGGCATGGAACACACTGTGTAAATATATGTATGTGTACGTATAATCTCATTTAATCCTTGCTATTATCCCCCGAGACGTATATTATCCTCATCATGCAGATGTGGAAACTGACCGGGATTTTAATAGATCCAAACTCCTGGACTTCCCTGGTGGCACGGTGGTTAAGAATCCTCCTGCCAATGCAGGGGACACGGGTTCGAGCCCTGGTCCGGGAAGACCCCACATGCCGCAGAGCAACTAAGCCCGTGCGCCACAACTACTGACCCTGCGCTCTAGAGCCCACGAGACACAACTACTGAGCCCGCGTGCCACAACTACTGAAGCCCATGTGCCTAGAGCCCGTGCTTCACAACAAGAGAAGCCACCGCAGTGAGAAGCCCGCGCACCGCAACAAAGAGTAGCCCCCCGGTCACCGCAACTAGAGATAGCCCGCATGCAGCAACGAAGACCCAATGCGGCCAAAAATAATTAATTAAATTTTTAAAAAATTGATCCAAACTCCTGTAACTACTAAGTGGCAGAGCTGGGTCTCAAACCCACATCTGTGTGTCTGTGAAAACCAGGCGCAGAAGCAGCACCTCCCAGCCTGAGGAAACGTGATATGCATCGTTGTGGATTTACCAGTTAGAGAAGGAAGAAATTATTGGGTTTATACAACCAGAATCCTTGAACCTTATGTCCAGTGGACCTCAGGTAAAGCAAAATATTGTATGTAGCTCCACCAGGTCTGAAAGCCCCTCAAAAGGAAAACAAGGAGAACAAAGCAGGAGGAAGTGAGAGGAATCCTCACAGTCAGTCTGGAGAGCACAGAACCAGCCACTCAGCCAGCCAGCCAGCCAGCCACAGAACCAACCAGCCAGCCACTGAACCAGCCACCCAGCCAGCCACAGAACCAGCCACCAATCTAGCCACCGAACCAGCCACCCAGCCACACAATCAGCCACTAAGCCAGCCAGCCACACAACCAGCCACCCAGCCACAGAACTTGCCACCCACTCAGCCACGGCACCAGCTCCACAGCCCTTCTTTTCTTCCTTCTGGCAACAGGTTTCTGCTTTTTTCTTTCTTTCTTTCTTTCTTTTTTTTTCAATCTGCATGGGAGGATTTCTAGTCATTTTGTAGCTGAATTCAATAGAAAAATAGTGTTTATCACTTCACAGCCAATTTGGCCAGAACACATCTCTATTCCATGAAATAACGCATTCATACGTTTACGATTCAGAATTGCAGACACATTCCTTGTGTCCAGTGGTGTGTCAGGCTGGATGAAATTAAATATTACTTTCCTTTTTCTTTGCTGTGGATTCACTCGAGTTGCCCTCCTTAGGTGGCACTGGTGCTCTTGGGAGAAATGCCAGCCTTCAGAGTAAAGACCTGGCCAACCCAACCTCATAAAGCTGCAGTAGACCCAAACCAAGATGGGGGGGGCGGGGGCGGGAACAGTAGGTGGACCCCTCTCACATGCGCGCACGCACGCGCACACACACACACACACACACACACACACAAAATCTGGCTTCCTTTCTGCCACCTTCCTGAATCCTCTTACTCAAACCCACTCACTAATCATCAAAGCCAACAGCATCCCCTAGCAGCCCATCTTCAGGCCTCCAGAGCCTTCCATGCTCTAACCCTCCTTCCAGAGCTTCCCTTCCCTCTCAGCTCAGGTTTGATCCCCACCCCAAAGGCAGCCTTTCACCCTCGGAATGTCTCCGAGCCCCAGTTTTCTCGCCTTCTCTCTCATGTGACAATCTCATCTCGTCTGCTTTCTGGTGACCTCGACGTCACTCACCTGGCATCTCTCACAAACATCAGCTCTCAATTTCCAGCTTCCCTCAGAAAATGGTTACCTGGATATCCCACAGCACAGCAAACTGTATTTTTTTAGGTTGAACTCGTGCACTCAATATGCCTGTGTTGCATCCATAAACCATGGCCAGCTGCAGGAGAACTAGAGATAAAAGACAAAGTGCATCCTGCCAGGAACCAAATCGGCCTGACACCACGTACGTTTGTCCCCCAAAGGGAAACAGTCGCGTGACTGCCCTGCCGCGTTCCGCTCCAGAAGGAAGCACAGGCAGAGAGCATGGGCTTGGAACCAGGTGAGCTGGGACCTGGGCAGGTCACGTAGCCTCCCTCCCCACGTGTGCCTGTCTACGTGCTGGAGAGAAAAACACCCGCCTTGTTCCTCTCCTGTGTTCTTAACCCAGAAATAGGAAAGGGTTAAAATTGAATTAAAAGAGGAAGAGAAGGGGCTTCACTGGTGGCGCAGTGGTTGGGGGTCCACCTGCCGATGCAGGGGACATGGGTTCATGCCCCGGTCCGGGAAGATCCCACATGCCGCGGAGCGGCTGGGCCCGTGAGCCGTGGCCGCTGAGCCTGCGCGTCCGGAGCCTGTGCTCCACAACGGGAGAGGCCACAACAGTGAGAGGCCCGCGTACCGCTAAAAAAAAAAAAAAAAAAAAGGAGGAAGAGAAAAGTACACCTGAAACGAACACAACATTGTAAATCAACTATACTCCAATAAAAAAAAATCGTTTTTGATGTAAAAAATTAAAGAGGAAGAGAAAAGAAAATGAGTTAGAGGGCACGGTAGAAACACTGGATCAGTGGAGAGTCAGGGGTTTTTCCCAAAGTTATTAATCCTGGTGAAATTTATTTCAGATATTTCACAGGTGCTTCTGTTTAAGCGACCACCCCGCCTTCCTGTCTCTAGCAGGACACACGAGAAACTAACAGCAGCTGCTTTCCAGGGAGGGGATCCGGGTATTATAAGTTAGAACTGGTAAGAAAACGTCTTACCATCCACCTATAGCCCTGTGTGAATCTTAACCATATGCAATTACTATATTTTCAAAAAATAAAAGCTACCAACCAAACAACACAAAATTCTCTCCAGCGAACAGTTGCAGGGGGGCGGGGGGCGGGGGGAGCTAGGCTAACCATCTTCACCCAAAGTACACGTCGTCTTTGGATAAATAAACCCAAATGAGCTCATAAAGATGCATGGAAACACCTGGTACAACCTCATCACCCACAAGACGGAGCCAAGATGCCGTGCAAACCTCATTTTTTGGTTGTTAATTATTATTTAATATTGGAGTATAGTTGCTTTACCCTGTTGTGTTCGTTTCAGGTGGTTTGGGGTTTCTTGTTTGTTTGAGGTTTTTTTTTTTTTTTTGCAAACCTCATTTCTGACCGACTGTGGGATGCCAAGAAGTGGGCGCTGGCTCGGGCCCTGGAGGCTCCAGGCCACCGAGGGGTTAACTGAAGTCAGGTGACAGGATCAGGTTCCAGCCTTGGCCCTGGCACTGACTGGCCTTCACCTCTCTGGCGCTTCACCTCTGGGACCACAGGGGCCCAGGAGAGCCTCTGGAGGATGACAGGACTGGCTGCAGGTGAAATCCGGGAACAGTGTGCATGGTGACAACATGAAATGGATAGAGGGCTGGCATGATGGTCCTTAGAATGCTCAGGGAAGCAGAGGAACGTAATTCTTGTTCATCAGTGACTGAGCGCTTTGCGGGCTTTAGTCTATCCAGTGTTCACAAACGTTTACGAGCTGAGGGCTGTTTTCGCCGCTGGTTTATAGGTGAGAAAAATGAGGCTCAAAAGGGTTCATTGACTTGCCCAGCATCCTACAGCTGGGAGTTGTGGAACTGGAATTCAAACCCAGGCCTTCCAACCCCAAAGCCTATAAAGTTTATTCAAAGATGTATTTAATAACAATTTAATGTCAAGTACCCTTGAATTCTTTTTTTTTTCATTTACAGTATTTCAAACTTTTTAAACCTACCATAAAAATGCACAGATCGTGGACGTTGATTTTGATGAATTTTGACAATTGCATCCATTTGTGTAAGCACCACCCAAAACAAGATGTAAAACATTTCCTTGATCCCAGAACATTCTTTTAAGCCTTTTTCCTGTCAGCTCCTCTCCCGACCCCCAGGGAACACATTCTGATTTCTATCTCTGCGGTTTGCCTGCTGTCAATTCCCTACGATTGGAGTGTGTCATCTGCTGTGTCTGGCTTCTCTCACTCAGCACGTTTTGCGAGATTCGTCCACGTTATTCAGAGTATTGATAATTCAAAGCACTTTTTAACTCTGATCCCCTGAGGGGCAGGTGAGTACTGTGTCGGTAAAACTTTTTTAGAGTATCAGTGGGCTGTCCCTCTTGGCTTTCTGAGAAGCTAACCTTCACCCTAGTCCAGGTGCCTGGGAGGAAATTAGCATCGGCTGCAGAAGGAAATCCAGGAGAAAGCCCCAGGTAACCACCGCCTTTTCTCGATCATGATGGTTGAATTAACTCTGCAACATAGTGGCTCTCAAACCACATTTTGGACGATAGCTTGTTGTCATTGTTGTTTTTTCCAGTGCAATAACTTTTAGCCAACAGCACACTAAATAAATATGTTGAAATCGGTGATATTTTGACCTCCAGGCAGGCAAAAACACATCAGCCGTTTAACCAACATGACAGCGTCTCGTCAAAGAAGACCGTATGGCACGGATTTGAATTGTTCATCACGTTTGCACGAACCCCGTGTACCGGGCGAGTAAACCTGGCCAGGAAGATGCAGAGCAACACGTCCTATGACTCTCGGCTCTCGTTACCTCTGCGCGATTCCCACATCTCCAAGAACCCGTGTGCTCAGCCTTTATTTCTCCCTAATGATGTTTATCTGTATACTCCTTGAAGTGCACCTTGAGAGCAAAGTAATTGTGAGCCCAAAGGTTGAAAACTTCGTGAAGAAAACATGAAGCAAGAAGGACGAACTTATAAGGCATGATTCCCTCCCAGCCTCCTTCCCTCGACCCCTTTTGGTCCTTTGGTGAGTTCAGAAAAGACCTTTGTTACCTTACATTCTATGTCCAAACCAGATTTATATACCTTCATGCGTTATTACTTGTATGTACTTATTTTCATTGTACAATTGACAGAGTTTTCTACCTGTGAAAACGGTTGAAGTATCTCAGATTAGGAGAAAATACATCGTGATTTTTTTTTCCCACTAAAATTGATGAGAACAAATTTCTCATGAATGACTTTTCCCTTAGTAGCAAAATTTCAGGAGTGGATTTAGGTGCTTCAGCAGGGACGGGTGGGTGTAGATTTCTGAATTTCCAAACTGGGATTCTGCAGCATGACGATCACCTTGAATTGTCTAAAATCCCTTTACACTCCTGGGGTCTGACTGTGGGTGGAGACTTTCATAAAAGCAATGCAGGCGGAAAGGGCAGATAGAAGAACAGTGGCTCCTTGGCCCGCCCGGAGGTGGGAAAGAAAGGAGGAGAGAAAAAAGAGATAAAATTCGCAAAAATGTCAACCATTACCAACCAGTGATCTTGGCCTCCTTAATCAATAGAAATTGACAAGAGGCCAGAGAAGAAATTCAAGCAAGGCTTTATTGGGGCCCCTGCTGCAGCAGAGGCCGGGGCGGGGGGGGGGGGGTGGTAGTGAGAACAAACAACAGGTTCCCTTGCTCACTTGCTCCCCTAGTTGGGTGGGGTGACGAGCTGGTGAGGGGAGGGGTAGGTCTGGGGGTCGGGCCGGAGGTGTGGCTTAGGTGGTCTGCCCGCCCCCTTTGGTGGTATCGTGTGCAGGGGGCATGCGCAGCGCCCTGCTTTTGCTCCTGACACCCTGCTTTTGCTCCCGGCTCTTCAGAAGTGGCAGTTGGGTTTTTGGTCTTTTTGTATCTTCTTGTCCATAATTTGCCCCAACTGTGCATGCACGCAGCTGTTTTTAGTGCTTTATGGTTTCTTTGTATTTTGTTGCTGGAGGAGACGTTTGTCCAGGTGCAAGCACTGCAGCAGAGGGTCCCAGGTCCCAGGTCCCAGCCTGTCTTAAAACCGGGCATTGGCTCCATCGAAGAAAACCAGGTCAGGCCCAAAGGAGGGAGGCCCTGGCAGCTAGCTCCCCGGAAGCATCCTCAGATGCCACTGCTGGGGCCCGTGGCCTGGCGAGAGCCCGTCTTTCAGGACCAGAGGTGCTGCCCCAGGCTCAAGATCCTTGGTCACAGCGGCACAGACCTCAGAGGACATTCCCCCGGGACCTGGAGAGAAGGACCTCACCCTAAGGACCCCACCTGCAGGGCAAGCCCCCGACACCCTAGGCGGGCACTCACGATGTGCCCTTTCTCCGCTCCTAATCCACAATCAATGCCCCCAGGACAGCGCCCCCTGCAGGTAACCATAGACTCTGAGCACACAGTTGCAGGGCAGAGGGGGTGTCCAAGGAGAGTGCGAGGTGTGAGCCACAAAGCCCAGCTCCAGGAGGCCGCAGGAAGAGTGACCCAGGTCCTAAGCAACAGAGACATCAGGGGACGGGGTGTGTGTGTGTATGTGTGTGCGTGTGCGTGTGCATGTTCCCGGGGAGGGTAAATGAAAAGTGACCTAGGAAACATCTACCATTTGCAATGTGTGGACCTTACTTGGGTCTTCATTTTAAACAATCTGTTAAAAAAATTATTAGACAGTAAGGGAGATGTAATGATTTTAAGGAATTGCTCATTGGCTTTGGTGTGATAATAGTATGATGGTTATGTTTTTCTAAAAGAATCCTTAGAGATACATGCTGAAACATTTGGGGATGAAATGATATAGTATCTGGGATTTGCTTCAAAGCGATGGCTTGGCAGGGAGTTGAAAGGAGAACAGATAAAACACCAGGGGCTGTGTGTTCACACCGTTAAACCCAGGCCATGGGAACACGAGAGTTCTGTTACTGTCTGGTCCACTTTTGAATGTGTTTGAGGTTTCCCATAATATGACGTAAGGAAAGGTGGGAAAGAGGGTGGTGGAAGGGAATGGGACCCAGAAGTGGAAGAGAGTTCATGAGGACCGGGGAAGAGAAGGAAGACCACGCACACACACACATACACACACACACACCCAGAAGGAAGAAAGGACAGGCTCCTAGGAAGGGGGGCACGCTCGGGGCCCAGGCACCAGGCAGAGGGTGCAGGATCCCGGGGTGTGAGCTCTGGTGGTGGCCGTGGGATTGGTCCTCTGAGCCAGCAGAGCAGGAGATGGAACAGCCACCAGGGATGGGCCTGGGCGGGAGTCCTGCTGTCCCACTTCTGCCCCTGAATGCAGACGGCAGCTTGGTCTGCATATGTCCGCATTATGACCTGTACCTGCTGGCGCCACCAGGGCAAGACAGATGCAGCCAAAGAAATAGAACAGAGAGAAAGGTTTACAAGCCCCGAGAAAATTAGGTACAACTACAAAGGATTCCTGAAGAGACTTGGGGGGAAGGGCAGGAAGCGGGGAGAGGAGCTGGGAGGAAGGGGGGTTAATTTTACTCCCCGACTAAAACAGTGCAGCCGAGGGGAGGTCCACTCGCCTCACGCAGAGCCTGGAGGGCGTGTGGAATCTCACGTCTGGAGTGGGTTTAAAATAAACGCCAATGGGGGCTTCCCTGGTGGCGCAGTGGTTGAGAGTCCGCCTGCCGATGCAGGGGACACGGGTTCATGCCCCGGTCCGGGAAGATCCCACATGCCGCGGAGCGGCTGGGCCCGTGAGCCATGGCCGCTGAGCCTGCACGTCCGGAGCCTGTGCTCCGCAACGGGAGAGGCCACAACAGTGAGAGGCCCGCGTACCGCAAAAAAAAAAAAAAAAAAAGAAAAAGAAAAAGAAAAAAATAAACGCCAGTGAGGGGTTGTCCTGTTTTGGTTTCTACTATTTATATATTTAGGATTCATTCACTACCAGTTTCTAAGAAGGAATTTAAAGACTCTACTAATAATAATCTGCATAGTTTCTTGGGAAATGTTTTGGTTTTGAAACCTCAGTCAATGTTGCAGCCCTGGAACAACTTACTGCTAATTCTGGTTAACACGAGGATGTGTTCACCACAACTCAATCACTCAGGCTCCGAAGGGTGCTTTCATTTTTTTTTAATTTTATCGAAGTAGAGCTGATTTACAATGTTGTCTTAATTTCTGCTGTCCAGCAAACTGACTCAGTTATACATATATATATTCTTTTTCATCTTCTTTTCCATTGTGGTTTATCATAGGATATTGAATATAGTTCCCTGTGCTCTACAGTAGGACCTTGTTGTTTTTCCATTCCGTATGTAAAAGCTTCCATCTGCTAACCCCAGCCTCCCATTCCATCCCTCTACCAACCCTCACCCCCTTGGCAACCACAAGTCTGTTCGCTATGTCTGTGAGTCTGTTTTTCTTACATAGACATGTTGATTTGTATCATATTTTAGATTCCACATATAAGCAATATCATATGATTTTTGTCTTTCTCTGTCTGACTTCACTTAGTAGGATAATCTCTAGGTCCTCCACCCATGTGTCTGCAAATGGCATTATTTCATTCTTTTTTATGGCTGATATTCTTGTGTGTGTGTATGTGTGTGTATTATATGTATATATATCAATCACATCTTCTTTATCCATTCATCTGTCGATGGACATTTAGGTTGCTTCCATGTCCTGGCTATCGTAAATAGTGCTGCAATGAACATTGCGGTACATGTCTCTTTTTGAATTTTGTCTTGTCTAGGTATATGCCCAGGAGTGCGATTGCAGGATCATATGGTAGCTCTATTTTTAGGTTTTTGAGGAACCTCCATACCTTTCTTCATAGTGGCTGCCCCAGTTTACATTCCCACCAACAGTGTAAGAGGGTTCTGCAAAGCGTGTTTTAAATAAGATGAGAGAGAAAAAGAAATTAAGGGAGAAATTGTTTTTCCATCTGCATTTTATACGGCCTGAAAATCTAAGGCTCAAGAACTTGAGACTGACAGTCGGAGAAAATGAGCTTGGGAAACACCTCCCCTACAGAGACATCGAGTGGTCCACTAAGCCCAAAGAGCGAGTTCTAAGCAAGAAGGGGTTAAAAAAAAAAAAAAAGAAGAAGAAAGGGTTCAAGTTCACAGAATAATGTTGAGTGTCCACCAGACAAAGACAGACTTTGCTTTCCTCTGATACAGATTTACCAGTTGCGTGGTTTTCTTTCTGATTTTTCAGAGAGCGTGACCTTTCCCTTAACCCTTTTTTTTTTAGTATTCTTTTTTTTTTAACATCTTTATTGGAGTATAATTGCTTTACAATGGTGTGTTACTTTCTGCTTTATAACAAAGTGAATCAGTTATACATATACATATGTTCCCATATCTCTTCCCTCTTGCGTCTCCCTCCCTCCCACCCTCCCTATCCCACCCCTCTATGTGGTCACAAAGCACGGAGCTGATCTCCCTGTGTTATGCGGCTGCTTCCCACTAGCTATCTACCTTACGTTTGGTAGTGTATATATATCCATGCCTCTCTCTCACTTTGTCCCAGCTTACCCTTCCCCCTCCCCATGTCCTCAAGTCCATTCTCTAGCAGGTCTGCATCTTTATTCCCATCTTGCCCCTAGGTTCTTCATGACCATTTTTTTTTTAGATTCCATATATATGTGTTAGCATACAGTATTTGTTTTTCTCTTTCTGACTTACTTCACTCTATATGACAGTCTCTAGGTCCATCCACCTCACTATAAATAACTCAGTTTTGTTCCTTTTTATGGCTGAGTAATAGTCCATCGTATATGTGTGCCACATCTTCTTTATCCATTCATCTGTTGATGGACACTTAGGTTGCTTCCATGTCCTGGCTATTGTAAATAGAGCTGTCATTGTTGGTGAGGTCCTACCACAGATGGATGGCAAAGCCATGTGCCTGTCTCTTCATGTCAAAGACAACCCTCAGAATGGGAGAAAATATTTGCAAATCAACTGACAAAGGATTAATCTCCAAAATATACAAGCAGCTCATGCAGCTCAATATCAAAAGAACAAACAACCCAATCCAAAAATGGGCAGAAGACCTAAACAGACATTTCTCCAAAGAAGATATACAGACTGCCAACAAACACATGAAAGAATGCTCAACATCACTAATCATTAGAGAAATGCAAATCAAAACTACAATGAGGTATCACCTCACACCAGTCAGAATGGCCATCATCAAAAAATCTAGAAACAATAAATGCTGGAGAGGGTGTGGAGAAAAGGAATCCCTTAATCTTTGACATGAAGAGACAGGCACATGGCTTTGCCATCCATCTGTGGTAGGACCTCACCAACAGTGACAGCCCCCAGGGACTGCGACCTCCAGGGGTGTGACAGCCTGTCTGGGTTCAGCCCTCTGGGGATTTGAAATGCAGCCTGATTCTTAGGGCCTAGGCTGTGCACAGAAGAGAGAGTCGTCAGTGGGTTTGGGATGCAGGCAAAGCATCCTGGCTGGCATGGGTTTAGGGTGCTTATTTACCTCTATGAGTTTATGAAGATTAAATGAGAATATTTAGCTTAAAGATTTAGCCCAGTGTTGGGCACCTGTTAAGTACTGAGGAAATGAGGTATATTGTTGTTGTTATTATTCATTGCTATTATTGCTAGCATTGTTATTTCATGGGCATAACGAATGAGCTGGCAATCCTAGCACGGATTCCAGCCAGAATTTGACGTGGCCAAAATAAAACCAGACTCGCAGCCCAGTGAAGGAGGCTGAGCCCAACAGGACCTAGAGGTGGCTCTCCAGCTGCAGCCAGCTCTGATGAGAAAGGGCTTCTAGACAAAGCTCCTTGAAGCTGGTGCTTGCTGTGTCCCTAAGCATAGGGACAGCCCCCAAAGGTTGTGTTTTCTAAGTTGTGGATGGCCAGTCTGCAATATCCGTATTGGGTGTTTTTTCCTCTGGGGCCCCCCAAGGCAGGCCTGCTTCAGTCCTGATAAGGAATTCCAGAGGAGTCGGTGGTCTTCATTTGAGAAAGGGGGAGCTGGTTTCGAGGCCAGGCAAGTGAGTGTGAAACTTCCTGCCAGTGCACGGGGATGAGGTAGGGCGGGAGGTGCCAATTTCTGTAGGTTGGTCACCTGCTGCCGTTCTGTAACATATCAAGGAGTCAGAATCTGGTGATTTTATTCACTGAAGAAGGCAAATCAGAGCAGGTGCGTTGGCGGGGGTAGGAGCAGCTGGGTCAAGAGAGAAAAACCCTGCCCCTCCTCAAATCTCAGGGTGGGCTCAAAGCCAGTGTGGCCAGGGAGGCCCGGGGACCTGCTGTGGAGCACAGGGAGCCCTGCTCGTATTCTGTAATAACCTACCTGGGAAACGAATTTGAAAAAGAATAGATGCATGTATACGTATAACTGAATCACTTTGCTGTACACCTGAAACTAACACAACATTGAAAATCAACTATACGCCAATGTAAAATGAAAATTACATTTTAAAAAATCCCTGTGAAGTAAGATCTATCATGTGCTCTCGTTCTTATAAAACAAAATCTACATTTTCAATGTTTCTGCCTTCCTCTTTAGCCCAAGATATGTTGGAGCCCTGTAAGAAATTCTTTTTTTTTTTTTTTTTTTTTTTTTTTTTTTGCGGTACTCGGGCCTCTCACCGTTGCAGCTCCTCCCGCTGCGGAGCACAGGCTCCGGACGCGCAGGCTCAGCGGCCATGGCTCACGGGCCCAGCCGCTCCGCAGCATGTGGGATCTTCCCGGACCGGGGCACGAACCTGCATCAGCAGGCGGACTCTCAACCACTGCGCCACCAGGGAAGCCCAAGAAATTCTTTTATTCACAAAAGAATGCCCTTATAACTGTTAGAAGCACTTTAATTTTATTAGTGATACTGCTTTAGAACTTCTATACGGCTTCGTGAATTCCGGCTTTGAAGCTGCAATTTCTGAAATCTTACTTTCTCTATTTAAACATCAGTTTCAAAAATAATCTTTTTCAACATTTAAAAGATCAGAGGACCTGTTTAAACCCCTCTTTAAGACAGGAACATGATTCAGTGTCCATCCCCCTCTTCCACAGATGCCCCAAACTATAAAAGAAACTTCTTGCCTTTTCATTTTGAAGAAGAAGTTATTGGAAGAAGTGACTATTCCAGTCATTCCAGGGAGCAATTTAGAAAGTTGTAGCATTTTTCCCTCCTTGGGGTTTTGCCAGAGGAGGGGAAAAAAAGTATCGTTAATAGACGTTGCAGCTGTCACAACCATCAGAGACTATGAGGGAGGGGTGCAAGTTTGAGTGCAAATGTGTTCTTTTTTTTTTTTTCTTTTTTTGAATTTTATTTTATTTTTTATACAGCAGGTTCTTATTAGTTATCTGTTTTATACATGTTAGTGTATATATGTCAATCCCAATCTCCCAATTCATCCCACCCCACCCCCACTTTCCCCCCTTGGTCCATACATTTGTTCTCTACATCTGTGTCTCTGTTTCTGCCTTGCAAACTGGTTCATCTGTACCATTTTTCTAGGTTCCACATATATGTGTTAATATACAATATTTGTTTTCCTCTTTCTGACTAACTTCACTCAGTATGACACTCTCTAGGTACATCCACAGCTCTACAAATGACCCAATTTTGTTCCCTTCTATGGCTGAGTACTATTCCATTGTATATATGTACCACATCTTCTATATCCATTCATCTGCCGATGGGCATTTAGGTTGCCTCCATGACCTGGCTATTGTAAATAGTGCTGCAATGAACATTAGGGTGCAAGTGTCTTTTTGAATTATGGTTTTCTCTGGGTATATGGCCAGTAGTGGGATTGCTGGATCATATGGTAATTCTATATTTAGTTTTTTAAGGAACCTCCGTATTGTTCTCCATAGTGGCTGTATCAATTTACATTCCCACCAACAGTGCAAGAGGGTTCCTTTTTCTCCACATCCTCTCCAGCACTTGTTGTTTGTAGATTTTCTGATGATGCCCATTCTAACCAGTGATACCTCATTGTAGTTTTGATTCTCATTTCTCTAATAATTAGTGATGTTGAGCAGCTTTTCATGTGTCTCTTGGCCATCTGTATGTCTTCTTTGGAGAAATGTCTAATTAGGTCTTCTGCCCATTTTTGGATTGGGTTGTTTGGTTTTTTAATATTGAGCTGCATGAGCTGTTATTTTGGAGATTAATCCTTTGTCCATTGATTCATTTGCAAAAATTTTCTCCCATTCTGAGGACTTTCATCTTGCTTATAGTTTCCTATGCTGTGCAAAAGCTTTTAAGTTTCATTAGGTCCCATTTGTTTATCTTTGTTTTTATTTCCATTTCTCTAGGAGGTGGGTCAAAAAAGATCTTGCTGTGATTTATGTCAAAGACTGTTCTTCCTATGTTGTCCTCTAAGTTTTATAGTGTCCAGTTTTACATTTAGGTCTTTAATCCATTTTGAGTTTATTTTTGTGTATGGTGTTAGGAAGTGTGCTAATTTCATTCTTTTACATGGAGCTGTCCAGTTTTCCCAGCACCACTTACTGAAGAGACTGTCTTTTCTCCATTGTATGTTCTAGCCTACTTTGTCTTATATTAGTTGACCATAGGTGCGTGGGTTTATCTCTGGGCTTTCTCCCCTGTTTCATTGATCTATATTTCTGTTTTTGTGCTGATACCATATTGTCTTGATGCCTGTAGCTTTGTAGTATAGTCAGAAGTCAGGGAGTCTGATTCCTCCACCTCTGTTTTTTTCCCTCAACATTGCTTTGGCTATTCGGGGTCTTTTGTGTCTCCATACAAATTTTAAGATTCTTTTTTGTTCTAGTTCTGTAAAAAAGGCCATTGGTAATTTGATAGGGATTGCATTGAATCTGTAGATTGCTTTGGATGGTATAGTCATTTTCACAATATTGATTCTTCCAATCCATATCCAAGAATATGGTATATCTCTCCATCTGTTTGTGTCATCTTTGATTTCTTTCATCAGTGTCTTATAGTTTTCTGAGTACAGGTCTTTTACCTCCTTAGGTAGGTTTATTCCTAGGTATTTTATTCTTTTTCTTACAATGGTGAATGGGATTGTTTCCTTAATTTCTCTTTCTGATCTTTCACTGTTAGTGTATAGGAATGCAAGAGATTTCTGTGCATTAATTTTGTATCCTGCAACCTTACCAAATTCATTGATTAGCTCTAGTAGTTTTCTGGTGGCATATTTAGGATTTTCTATGTATAGTATCATGTCATCTGCAAGCAGTGACAGTTTTACTTCTTCTTTTCCAGTTTGTATTCCTTTTATTTCTTTTTCTTCTCTGATTGCCATGACTAGGACTTCCAAAACTATGTTGAACAATAGTGGCAATAGTGGACATCCTTGTCTTGTTCCTGATCTTAGAGGAAATGCTTTCAGTTTTTACCATTGAGAATGATGTTTGCTGTGGGTTTGTTGTATATGACCTTTATTATGTTGAGGTAGGTTCCCTCTGTGCCCACTTTCTGGAGAGTTTTTATCATAAATGGGTGTTGAATTTTTTCAAAAGCTTTTTCTGCATCTACTGAGATGATCATATGGCTTTTATTCTTCAGTTTGTTAATTGGTGTATCACACTGATTGATTTCATATATTGAAGAATCCTTGCATCTCAGGGATAAATCCCACTTGATCATGGTGTATGATCTTTTTAATATGTTGTTGGATTCTGTTTTCTAGTATTTTGTTGAGGATTTTTGCATCTATATTCATCAGTGATATTGGTCTGTAATTTTCTTTTTTTGTAGTATCTTTGTCTGGTTTTGGTATCAGGGTGACGGTGGCCTCGTAGAATGAGTCTGGGAGTATCCCTTCCTCTGCAATTTTTTGGAAGAGTTTGAGAAGGATGGGTGTTAGCTCTTCTCTAAAGGTTTGATAGAATTCATCTGTGAAGCCATCTGGTCCTGGACTTTTGTTTGTTGGAATATTTTTAATCACAGTTTCAATTTCATTACTTGTGATTGGTCTGTTCATATTTTCTATTTCTTCCTGGTTCAGTCTTGGAAAGTTATACCTTTCTACGAATTTGTCCATTTCTTCCAGGTTGTCCATTTTATTGGCATAGAGTTGCTTGTAGTAGTCTCTTATGATGCTTTGTATTTCAGCAGTGTCCATTGTAACGTCTCCTTTTTCATTTCTAATTTTATTGATTTGAGTCCTCTCCCTCTTTTTCTTGATGGGTCTGGCTAATAGTTTTAAGTTTTATTTATCTTCTCAAGGAACCAGCTTTTAGTTCTATCGATCTTTGCTATTGTTTTCTTTGTTTCTATTTCATTTATTTCTGCTCTGATCTTTATGATTTCTTTCCTTCTACTAACTTTGGGTTTTGTTTGTTCTTCTTTCTCTAGTTCCTTTAGGTGTAAGGTTAGATTGTTTATCTGAGATGTTTCTTGTTTCTTGAGGTAGGCTTGTATTGCTATAAACTTTCCTCTTAGAACTGCTTTTGCTGCATCCCATAGGTTTTTGGATCGTCATGTTTTCGTGGTCATTTGTCTCTAGGTTTTTTCTGATTTCTTCTTTGATTTCTTCAGTGATCTCTTGGTTATTTATTAATGCGTTGTTTAGCCTCCATATGTTTGTGGGTTTTTTTCCCTGTAATTGATTTCTAATCTCATAGCGTTTTGGTCAGAAAAGATGCTTGATATGATTTTAATTTTATTAAATTTACCAGGGCTTGATTTGTGACCCAAGGTGTGATCTATCCTGGAGAATGTTCCGTGTGCACTTGAGAAGAAAGTGTAATCTGCTGTTTTTGGATGGAATGTCCTATAAATATCAATTAAAATCTGTCTGGTCTATTGTGTCATTTAAGGCTTCCATTTCCTTATTAATTTTCTGTCTGGATGCTCTGTCCATTGGTGTAAGTGAGGTGTTGAAGTCCCCCACTATTATTTTGTTACTGTCGATTTCCTCTTTTATAGCTGTTAGCATTTGCCTTATGTATTGAGGTGCTCCTATTTTGGGTGCATATATATTTATAATTGTTATATCTTCTTCTTGGATTGATCCCTTGATCATTATGTAGTGTCCTTCCTTGTCTCTTAACATTATTTTAAAGTCTATTTTATCTGATATGAGTATTGCTACTCCAGCTTTCTTTTGATTTCCATTTGCATGGAATATTTTTTTCCATCCCCTCACTTTCAGTCTGTATGTGTCCCTAGGTCTGAAGTGGTTCTCTTGTAGACAGCATATATATGGGTCTTGTTTTTTTATTCATTCTGTGAGCCTGTGTCTTTTGGTTGGAGCATTTAATCCATTCACATTTAAGGTAATTATCAATATGTATGTTCCTATTACCGTATTTTTAACTGTTTTGGTTTTTTTTTTTTTTTTTTTTTTTTTTTTTTTGTAGGTCCTTTTCTTCTCTTGTGTTTCCCACTTAAAGAAGTTCCTTTAGCATTTGTTGTAGAGCTGGTTTGGTGGTGCTGAATTCTCTTAGCTTTTGCTTGTCTGTAAAGCTTTTGACTTCTCTATCGAATCTGAATGAGATCCTTGCCGGGTAGAGTAATCTTGATTGTAAGTTCTTCTCTTTCATCACTTTAAATATATCATGCCACTCCCTTCTGGCTTGTAGAGTTTCTGCTGAGAAATCAGCTGTTAACCTTATGGGAGTTCCCTTGTATGTTATTTGTCATTTTTCCCTTGTTGCTTTTAATAGTTTTTCTTTGTCTTTAATGTTTGTCAATTTGATTACCATGTGTCTCGGCATGTTTCTCCTTGGGTTTATCCTGCCTGAGACTCTCTGTGCTTCCTGGACTTGGGTGGTTATTTCCTTTCCCATGTTAGGGAAGTTTTGGACTGTAATCTCTTCAAATATTTTCTCGGGTCCTTTCTCTCTCTCTTCTCCTTCTGGAACCCCTATAATGTGAATGTTGGTGCATTTAATGTTGTCCCAGAGGTCTCTTAGGCTGACTTCATTTCTTTTCATTCTTTTTTCTTTATTCTGTTCTGCAGCAGTGAATTCCACCATTCTGTCTTCCAGGTCACTTATCTGTTCTTCTGCCTCAGTTGTTCTGCTATTGATTCCTTCTAGTGCATTTTTCATTTCAGTTATTGTATTGTTCATCTCTGTTTGTTTGTTCTTTAATTCTTCTAGGTGTTTGTTCCTTAATTCTTCTAGGTCTTTGTTAAACATTTCTTGCATCTTCTCCATTCTTTTTCTGAGGTCCTGGATCATCTTCACTATCATTATTCTGAATTCTTTCTCTGGAAGGTTGCCTATCACCACTTCCTTTAATTGTTTTTCTGGGGTTTTATCTTGTTCCTTCATCTGGTACATAGCCCTCTGCCTTTTCCTTTTGTCTGTCTTTCTGTGATTGTGGTTTTTGTTCCACAGGCTGCAGGATTGTAGTTCTTCTTGCTTCTGCTGTCTGCCCTCTGGTGGATGAGGCTCTCTAAGAGGCTTGTGCAGGCTTCCTAATGGAGGGTCTGGTGGTGGGTAGAGCTGGGTGTTGCTCTGGTGGGCAGAGCTCAGTAAAACTTAAATACACTTGTCTGCTGATGGGGGGGTGCTGGGTTCCCTCCCTCTTGGGTTGTTTGGCCTGAGGCGACTCAGCACTAGAGGCTACAGGCACTTTGGTGGGGCTAATGGCAGACTCCGGGAGGGCTCATGCCAAGGAGTACTTCTTAGAACTTCTGCTGCCAGTGTCCTTGTCCCCACAGTGAGCCACAGCCACCCCCCGCCTCTGCAGGAGACCCTCCAACACTAGCAGGTAGGTCTGGTTCAGTCTCCTATGGGGTCACTGCTCCTTCCCCCGGGTCCTGATGCACATACTACTTTGTGTGTGCCCTCCAAGAGTGGAGTCTCTGTCTCCCCCAGTCCTGTCGAAGTCCTGCAATCAAACCTCACTAGGCTTCAAAGTCTGATTCTCTAGGAATTTCTCCCCCCGTTGCCGGACCCCCAAGTTGGGAAGCCTGATGTGGGGCTCAGAAGAGTGTTCTTAAAGAGAGTGCTGCCTAAAACTCAAGATATAAGTCACATACCATAAAATTCACCTTCTTAAAGTATACACTTCAGTGGGTTTTAGCATGAAGTTGTGCAACCATCCCAACTAATTCTAGAACATTCCACGATTCTAAAAAGAGGCTGCATACCCATTAGCTATCACTCTGCATCCATCCCACATCCATCCTCACCCCCAGACCCTGGCAATCACTAACCTACTTCCTGTCTCTGTGAATTTGCCTGGTATGGATATCTCATATAAGTGGAATCATACACCATGCGGTCTTTCCTATCTGGCTTCTTTCACTCAGCACGTCCATGTTGTAGCATGTATCCGTACTTCATTCCTTTCTGTGCTGAGTAATCATTGTGTGGATAGACCATATTTTACTTATCAGTCGATAGACATGTGGATTGCTTCCGCTTTGGGTCTGTTATGAAAAATACTGCTATGAGCCTTCATGGACGGGTTTTTATGTGAATATACATTTTCAGTTCTCTGGGGTGAATACCTAGGAGTGGGAATTGCTGGGTTGTATGGTAACCATATTTACCTGTTTGAGGAACCTCCATACTGTTTTCCACAGTGGCTGCACCATGTTACATTCCCACCAGCGATGTGTGACGGTTCCAGTTTCTCCACACCATTGCCAACACTTCTGATTTTGATTTTAGCCATCCTAGTGAGTGTGACAGGGTTATCTCATTGCGTAGATCTTCAAGGAAGGTTTGCAAATAGGATATAATTGTTTTTCCGCAGGAGACCAAACAACTCACTTCTAAACCCTTCATTTTAGCATTATAAGATGTGTCTTCTGTTTGGGTTACGATATGAATAATGACTGAATAAAGATGACTAGATCACGAAGGCTGTCCTCTTGGGCACCACTTCCTTTGCTCCCATCTCAAACACAGCGCTAAACACGCCCTGCCAGCCCCTCATGCTGACAGCGGGGCTGCCACCATGCGACTGAGCCCTCCACTTAGCCAGGGAGGCCAGGGCCAGATCATAGCACTGCCTCGGATCCTGGCTCAGCTCTGCTTCGAGCCCACCTTGCTGAGAGCTGCCCGCATCTGTGGGGGACTTAGGAGATGAAGCAGGACTCAAGTCCCCTGTGGTTTTTCAACCACATCAAAGCGGGGATGGGGCTTTCTAACTCTGAGCTTCTGCTGTTCCGTGTCCCCTTCCAAGGCCCAGATGTCCTCCTGAACCTCCAAGACTTCAACTCCTTTCTGGAGATGGGCTAGTCTTCCTTAGCCCCCAGCAGGGCCATCTGCATTCATTTCCAGCAGGTTGAAGGTTGACCAGCCCAGAGTCAGCAGTTCAAGGGCTCGAAGATAGAACTGTCTCTATTTGTCGTCTCCTACTAAAATGAGCTCAGCTCTTGAGCCCTTGTTTCTGCTGAAGGCAGAAAACCTAATCTGGCCAATGCAAAACAACTGGTTGCTTCCAGCATAAAAATCCTGCCCTATTGGGTACTTGCTCCTCAGGTGACCGAAGTGACGGAAAGCTGCCCCAGGGTGTGCCCTCTGTCCCGCCAACCTCTGTGTGGCCTCTGTGGCCATGGCTGGACCACCAGGACTGTCCCCGGAGGGGTGCCCAAGATCGCTCAGAGCTCCCCAGCAGGATTCTCCGGGAGGGCTGGCATCCCGGGCCACAGCCTGGAGAGGCAGGTGGTCATAGCTTTGCTCTCAAGTCCCCTGACCTGTCTGAGGTGTCCACGCCCCCACCTGTTTTTGGGGGCTCACTCTGAGGCAGAATCCCAGAACACTGCACCTTCTCGGGGACCCCGCCTCGAAGCTCAGATCCTGTCACCTGCGAGTCGTGCTCCTCTCCCGAGGTGGCAAAGCCGTGTTTCCATCCCCGCTCCTCCTTGGTGCTAGACCTAGCCAGGTGGCTCTGGACGCATGCTCTCTGGACCAGTCCCAGCAGTACCCTGACCGCCAGGGCAGGCGCCCTGGAGGGGACCTGAGTCTGGGGTGGACCAGCCCCCACTGCTCCCAGCCAGTGTCTGGGGGCGGCTCTGCTCCCAGTGTCCTAGGCCCACCACATCCAGCTCCTGACAGTTTGAACCAGGCCTGGGGACTTCCCCGGCGGTCTAGTGGTTAGGGCTCCACACTCTCACTGCCGATGGCCCGGGTTCAATCCCTGGTCGGGGAACTAAGATCCCACAAGCTGCGCGGCCAGGAAAACAACAGCAACATCAACAAAAACAAAAACAAGGAAACAGGTCTGGGATTCAAAGGTGCTTTTCTTTCTTAAGAACTAGGCTTTCAAAACTTATTTCCACTTTACATATTCAGAGCTGAGAGCCAGCTCAAAGCCACACTTTATTTTTCAACTGCCTTTATGAGAGGCAATTGACCACAATCAACTGCGTGTATGCAAGTGTACCATTTGATAAGTTTTGACTTGCGTAAACATCCGGGAAACCATCTCCACAATAGAGATAATAAACCTACCCCGTCGCCCCGAGAAGTTTCATGTCGTCAGGATTTTTGCTTCTAGTATTGATGGGTTTCTCTTTCCACACAGGGCAAGCCCCGGCCCATCTCTGTGGTTTTCCTGGTAAGGGGCCGCTTGGGCAGGGAGAGGGAGGGGCTTCCAGGAGAGAAAATCCACTGGGTGATAAAGCAAACTCAGGACAGAGTCCCTCTGCACTGGTATTTTGGACGGAAGACTAGATTCTGAACGCCCCAGAGAACAGGACAGATACCACCCCGACCCTGAGCTCAGGTCCAGTGCGGAATCCGTCATTTATGATGACCGGGATGTGTCTCAGCAGAGGCTATGCTGAGGAGAGAATAGCAGGGGAGCCAGCCTACTTGGGGCTGGGAATGGGTGCAAGAGTTGGGCATTCAGGCCAAGACTCGGAGGGTGGGCTTGAAGGGACTGGGTGAGCCCCAGGCAGGGCAGCAGCCGGGCTCCTGGCCTGGGAGCTCAGAGAAGGCCTCAGGGTCCAGGAACTCCCCTTCCAGCACTTCCTCACTGTGTCATTCATTGTGGACAGTTTTGATATTCTCTTGTATCATTATTTAATTCTCACAGTGCTGGTGAGGTTTTTAATATTTATCTCTGTTCAGGCTGTGGGCTTGCGAGCACAAACTCCTCAATTTGGTGCGTAACGTGTGTCACAGTTCTGTGTTTCACTACGTTAAATTTACTCAGCTCAGACTCCACCCCCACGTTCCACAGAGTGGAGGGATTCAGTGTCAGACTCGAGGGAAACTGTGCCTTAACCCCCCGCTCCCCACAGTCCTGTGAAGGAACTGAGGATCTTACACAATCCAGGACACTCTGGTTTGGAGGCCTGATTGAGTGTTACGGGATCGAGTCTCACCCCCCTCGCTTCGTGTTGACATCCTAACCCAGTGCGATGGTGTTGGGGGTGATTAGGACATGAGAGGGGAGCCCTCGTGGTGGGATTAGTGCCCTTGTAAAAGGGACCCAGAGAGCTCTCCCACTCAGCCTCCTCCTGCCATGGGACGAGGTCAGCTGTCTACCCAGGAAGGAGCCCCCAACCAGACACTGGATCTGCTGGCACCTTGACCTGCCTTCCAGCCTCCAGAAGTGCGAGGAATAAGTGTTTGTTGTCTGAGCCTACCAGTCTATGCCGGTTTGTTAAAACAGCTCCAACTGGCCAAGACACACAACGACTCGTGAACCCACTGTCAGAGCCAAGGTGATCTTGCATAGGGGAGGGTGTTCTGCCCATCCTGGGCCAAGCTTGCGCGCGGGGTCTTTGCTGAGACTGGGAGTCCCACTGCCTTGGATCCAGGCTCCCTGGCTGCACCCCAGAGCCTCCCCCTGGGGCCCCCGTGCGGAGCAGGTGTTACTCGTGATTTCCTCTAGAGCAGCACCCACTTCCCAGTCTCTCCAGCTCTCTCTCCAGGCCGGCCCCTTCCCCTTTTCTCCATGCCCTTGCCCTCTGAGCAGACCCTTCAGAACTTTCCCTGTAGGAGCCTCTCCTCCTCGGCTGAGGTGAGCATGAGATGCTGATGGGGGCCAGGGCTTCCTGAGGGACTCCTTCTAGCCTACTTCCCTCAGCCAGGGCATTATTCTCCATCCTCGTGGAGTTGGCTTTTCACCCAGTTCCCTGGGTTCTGTCCTGGGTTGCTTCCTTAGGACGGTAACTCCCACAGGCCAGGAGATAAGCTTGGGAAGGAATGGCAGCTTCCTTGGAGGGTCTCCTGCCTGCCTGCCCTGCCCTGGGGAGGAGTGACTGTCTTCAGCTGAAAAGCCCTTGGATGAGGATTCAGTAGGACCACTGAGGGCTGACTCTACGGCTGGCCCCCAGCCCAGCCCCTCCCCCCCGAGACCGGCCAGTGCGCTGCACACCTTCATAGCCCCACATGGGGTGCAGACCAGAAAAGCTCTCATCATGCATTTGCATCAGAGAATATCTGTTGCACTGAAGCCCGTTCCTGACTTTTATTCAGGGCCCGTCTCCGTGTTCTTCCAAATCCACACACTCTTGAGAGTAAAGCACTACTGTGTAGTTCGGGAGGGACTCTTGGCGGCTTTACAGGTGAGCAGTAACAGCGAGGGGGGGGGGAGGGTGTCAGTGGCGGGCCCCTCTGGGCGGGGCTCCAGGGCACACGGGGCCTCTACCTGCTCTTGCCCTCACCTGATCGCTTCCCTCTCGTTGATTCAGAACCTCCACTTCTTTTTTTTTGTTTTTGCTCTCTTTCACAGACATCCCTTTTCTCTAACTCATCACCTTCCTGTCATCACAGCCACCACTCACCTTCTAAGCGTTATTTCCAAGCATGCCTCACGCATCACAAGTTGATGTTTGCAGAACCGGCCACCTTCACGTCAGGCAGCTCTGAGGAAACCCCACCTAGACTCAGAGTCCTTAAATGGGACCTTTCTGGCGACCTGGTTTCCACCCCGACGCCCCAGCCCCACTTTACCTAGAGAGAAAAAGGGCCCAGGAAGATGAAATGACAGGTCCATCCTGGCCAGCAAGCTTCCTGTCCCCGCAGCTCCTGCCACAGCCTGGGCCAGGCCCCTGCCCACAGATGTGGATTAATCGAGGATTAATCGACAGAAGTGCTTGGAACGCCATCAGAGGTGGGGACCCAGGACCAGTGAGATGCTCACCGCACAGGTGCTCCCAGGAGGTGCCTGGAAGGGATGGGGACAGGGGCACAGGGAGCGGGCAACCGTGCAGGGGCCACCTCTGCGGACCTCGGCCTGACCCGAGGGAGCTGCGGAGTGCAAGTCACCTTGCGCGTCCTCAGCCCAGAGCAGGGGAGCCAGTCCCCCAACCCGCACACCGTCAGTCCCGGGACAGAAACGCCTGTGAAACGCACATGTGGGGCATAAACCAGTACATCCCTCTTCTCTGTTGCGCATCTGCTGCTCTCTGCGTATTTGGGGAGGGGCTCCAGTGGCCTCAGGGCAGCTCCCTGAATATCACAGACGTCCGGGGTGGCGGTGGGGGGGGCCCTTGTGGGGGCCGCGGTGGGGCAGCTGCGCTCACCCCCAGGGACCAGCCCTGCCCCCGCCCCCCCCCCACCCTTTTCCAGGCCTTGGCCGTTTATGCCACGTAGCGCCCCGTGAGGTTGGGACCGGTAATGCAGTTCCCATTCTACAATAGAAGAGGCCGTCAGGGCGCACGGAAGTTAAAACACTTGCTCCAAATTGCTTAGCTAGTAAGTGTCAGGGGAGGGTTTCCAACCAGATCCTCCAGACTGTCAGCTCCTAGCCACCCAGCAAACGTCAGGACAGCGTGTAGAGCATGACCCCTAGGGAAAAGAAAACAAACCTGGTTATTTGTGGGTATGTGTGCGTGGGTGGGGGAGGAGCTAGCCAGTGCTAGCTTACACAAAAGACTGCGGAGTGTGTGCGTGCGTGTGTGTGTGTGTGTGTGTGTGTGTGTAAAATTCCATTTAAATGAAGCTCTAGAACAGGCAAAAATAATCTGTGGTGGAAAAATATCAGGTTGGAAAGGGAGCTAGGCTCTTTCCGGAGTGATGTTTCTGTTCTATTTCTTGTTTTTTTTTTTTTTTTTTTTTTTTTTTTTTTTTTTTGCGTTACGCGGGCCTCTCACTGTTGTGGCCTCTCCCGTTATGGAACACAGGCTCCGGACGCGCAGGCTCAGCGGCCATGGCTCACGGGCCCAGCCGCTCCGCGGCACGTGGGATGTTCCCGGACCGGGACACGAACCCGTGTCCCCTGCATCGGCAGGCGGACACTCAACCACCGCGCCACCAGGGAAGCCCAGCCCTCTTGTATTCTTGATGATGTCTGCAAATGACTCTGAAATACGCCCCTCCAAAAAAAAAAAAAAAAAAGAGTTGATGTGGCCCTTTGGGGGAAACCCTGAAAGCTTTGACTTCTGTCTCATTGGAGAAGTTTGGTGCCGTGCTGATTTCCTCCTGTGTCATTTAGTGACCAACCTTGTTTGATTTACCCAAGTATTTTCTGAGTCTAATTCTTTGTTGGAGGCTAGAACTGACATTTGTTAATGTGATGGTTAAGTGGAATTAAATGACATAATGCAAGGCTGGCATCTTAAGTGCTCACTTAATATTGTTATTATTTCCTAACAAGTAAAAATAGTTGGATAAGATGACCCCTGAATTCTCTTCTGTTTTTTAATATTTCATGATTTCAACTCGAAAGCCACTAACATAACTCACTGAAAACTCTGCAAACAGTCTTTTATCCACAGTCACAAAATACAAAGTGCTCTTAATTCATCTGTCTGCAAACTTGGCCTGAATGGCTGGGAAGCTATTTACAGTTCTTACGTATTTCACAGCAGAAATATTCATGCATTAAAAAAAATGAATTGATGGCTGAATAGAGGCATAGGTACACAGATGCACAGATATGTGATAAAGCAAGTCAAGTAAAATACTCATCTGAGAATCTAGATGGATATATAGGTGTTCACTGCAAAGTTAGTTTTTCTGTGTATTTGAATTTTTTCATAACAACATGCTGGGGGGAGATGTAGTTATCTCTGGAGGGTCCAGGGAGGAGATGCTGGTGGATGAAAGGGCACCTTCTTTTACTCTATGTGCTTCTTAATCGTTTCATTCATTTTTACAAGCACGTGCTATTTTTGTGATTATTTTAATTTAAGAACATAATAAAAAGTGACGTAAGATAGGATCTCTCCCTTGTGGAGTTTCGTGTGATGGGATATCTAAGACACACACACACCTTTCAGTATATTGTTGTCGCCAGTAGAAAGGGATTGTCCAACAACATACATGAATCAGTGACTCACGCGGATTAGAAGCCAAATGCACCTTGTGCCTGCTCAGTCACCAACGGGCATCGGGACCTGGGCCTCGGGTCCCCAGACTGTGAAATGAGATTGATTTGGGGATTCTGGGGTCCCCTCCAGCACTGCCACCAGACATGCCTGGATGTTTGTGGCAGTAATGTTTGAGAAGACGGGAAGAGGAAAAACCCTGAATACAGGAGATTGAGAGACTTACACTTTAAAATAAATAGAATTGCTAGCAAGCCAACTCCGAGGGAGGAATACGCTTCAGGATGGCTGTGGTGAGGGATTCTTCATCTTCGGCCAGCAGAGGACACCTTACATCACTCCTGCTCCCGTGAGTGTCCCTGTCCCAGTGCGACTCTCTGACAGGTGGGCAAACCTGCAATCTGTTCTGTAAATAAAGTTTTATTGGAACCTCCACTCCAGGAGACAGTGGGGGCAGAACTGAGTATTTGTCACAGAAGCCCCATGGTCTGTAAAGCCTAAAAGATTGACACTCTGGACTTTTACAGAGAAAGCTTGCCAACTGCTGCTCTAAACATTCACTTCTCTTCTGGTGTGATCAGCGCTGAATATACGTGTTCAGTGTATTTTGCCAAACTTTCTTGCAGTTCACAGAGCCCACCTCAGGATGGAGGGATGATGGGAGGAGGGCCAGCTGAGCAGTCCGGGGCCTGGGTCCTTGGTCTCCCTGGCACATCACATACAGCCCCTTAGATCTCCCAGCAGAGCCCCAAAGTCCCCTCTAGGCAGCCCCGTAGACGGGCTGTCACTGAACCCACAGCCCCATGTGTACTTGGCCGTGGCCAAACCATGACTTCCCCCGGTGAGCGAGTTCTCAGTACTACAGACCCCACAGCTGCCGGTGGCCCAGACAGCAGGATGTCCTCAGAGAGTGGGCGTCAAAGGTGACCCTATGACCCAGCTTCCAAATCACCCCTTTGACATAGAAAGAAAGGACTGTGTCCTGAGCACTGTAAGGGGAAATGACATCATTTCCGCCGGGTGGTCCTCATTCTGTTTCCATCTCTACTCTCCTATTTCCTTGATGGCTTTTTCAGAATTGACAGTTCAGTCCCCATAGCTGTAAGGAGGTATTTGTGTGAAGGTACAGCTTGTGACAGAAGAGGCGCCCGCAGGAGAGGGGCTGTCCTCAGGCCTCAATCCCTGGAGTGCTTCCAAGGTGTCGTTACAACCTGCCAGTGAAGGTAATAAACAAAGGAGGTCATCGACTGGAGAAAACGCAAACTCCGCTACAGAAACAACGCTCTTTTGTGGCTGCCTTTTGTTCTTTTTCTTTACACTAGTGACATCCAGCAACAATTTCTTATCAGAGCCAGAACTGTGAAATGAACTACATTTGACATCAGATCCACCAAGATTGATAGAGAGTACAAGGCAGTAGACACCATGGGACACAGAGAGGACGAAGACACAGTGCCTGTCCTCAAGCAGGGTATGGCCAAACACGGGGTGTGGGGCAGACACAAGAGGGGTCTGATGAGAGCCGTAAGGCGGTGCCGGTGCTGAGCGGCTCAAAGGAGGGAGGGGGTCACCATCAAGTCCAGTGATGGTCTGGGGGAGAGCAGAAAGGCCTGGGGTGATGGGCTTTACAGGAAGGTTGGTTGGTCGGCTACTGTCACAATAAATGCTGCATCACACCCCCAAAACCTCCTCCACATGTCTGCAGGTCAGCCCGAGTTTGACTGATCCAGGCTGGCTTGGCCGGGCAGCTCTGCTCACACTGAGGCTCTGCTGGGCTTGGCTCCCCTCTGCGGGCGCTTAGAGTACCCCACATCTGTGCAGTCTGGCCAGTTCCCATGGTGACACATAGACACAAGAGGGCAAACCCAACTGCCCCAGCACATCTCAAGTCTCTGCTGTGTCACTTCCCCTAACATCCATTTTCCAAAGCAAGTCAGATGGTCAAGGCCAAAGTCAGGGATGGGGAAACAGACTCCACCTCTGGTGGGGAACTATGGCAAAGCGAAGAGAGGGGAGGGACCGGGGCCAGGACTTCAATCTGCCATGAAAGCACCTTCTGGGCATAGGGAGACGTGCACCTAATTGCACAGAAGCCGGAAAAGGTGAGTCCTGTCGGGAGGCTGGCAAGAGGCAGGGTCTGACCACAGCACTACAGGAGTGCTGAGAGAAAGAGTCCCACGAGATGCTCTGCACATGAAACAAGGCGTTTATAGGGTGTTTTAAGGTGGGGAAATCTGTGTGTTTGAGTCTTTCTTTGGAGTTTTCCGCTGTGTGTCGGCATAGTCAAGACTCTGACGAGTCCTTCAGGAAGTAAACCAATTCCACTTGGTTTAAGCTCAGGGGGCCTCAGATGCTGTTCTCTCAAGAACAGCGGAAATGGCACAGGACTCCTTCTGAGAAATGCTGCATCCGCCGGTAATATGCACATATGTAGCAAGGACTGGAAAGTTCACGTGGACCGTATCACGTTCTTGTGTAACAAGATGAAGAGATTGTACTTAACTTCTTAGGCGGTGGGACGCCTTGAGAGCTTTAAGGACTCATTGGAAGTACATCCTACCTACTCCAACCCTTGTCTCACAACATTTTTTATAAACACAAACTTTTATTTTTTTTTTCAAACTTTTATTATTAATAAGGCTTCCTTAGGACTAAAATCAGTAAATAAATCATGGCCTAAAGCTGTGTTTCCAAACTTTGGTCATCGTGGTCTTGATTCTATGCACCACCTGTACTATTGTTCATTTTCTAAACCTAACTTAGTTTTAACTTAAATATGCTTTAAAGGGGAATTTTGGTTTAAAACCACTACCTGTCTGTAGATGGCTTGAGTGTGGGCTGGACTTGGTAGTGGCTCACTTCTAGGGATCAGAAGGAAGCAGAAGTGATGGTCTGAAACTTCAGAAACCAGATCATAAAAGGCAGTGGGACTTCCTGTCCCTCACTCTCTTGAATCACTTGCTCTGGGGGAAGCCAGCTGCCACGCTGTGAGAAGCCCCACAGAGGGACCCGGTGAGAACTGAGGCCTCCTGCCAATAGTCAGTGAGGAACTGAGGCCCCCAGCCAACAACCATGTGAGAGAGCCATCTTAGAAGATGCTCTTCCAACCCCAGTCAAGCCTTCCAAGGACTGCAGCTCTTGCTGACATCCTAACTGAAACTCCAAGCCAGAACCTTCCAGCTCAGTCACTCCCAGATGTCCGACCCTCAGAAACTGAGGGAGATGAGAAATGTTTACTATTTTAAGCTGCTAAGTTTGGGGGTTATTGTTATGCAGCAATAGATAACTAACACACAACTCTAAATGGAAAACCAGGACCACTTGCTATAAATAGAAAGTATCCTCAAAATAAACAAAATAAAGCCAAAACAATGTCATTGAATTTCATTAGATACTCTTGACTACCCAAGTCTCTGAACATGAACCAACCTTCTCTTTCTTAAACACAGAGATTAGCATGTGTTAAAAACACCCTAGCTTCATATAATGAAAGACTATTCAGCAATAAAAAGAAACAGACTACTGATAAATGCAACAACATGTGTGAATCTCAAAAACTAAGTGAAAGAAACCAGACACAAAGGACCACATATTGTATGATTCTATTTATAGGAAATGTCCAGCAAAGGCAAATATGTAGAGACGAAAAAGCAGATCAGCGGTTGCTTGGGAATGGGGTAGGAAGAAGGATTGACTGCCAGTGTGTACAGAGGAAATTGAGGGCACTTTGGGGATGATGGGAGTGGTTTTTTTTTCCTTGGTCGTGCTGCATGGCATGCGGGATCTTAGTTCCCCGACCAGGGATCAAACCTGTGCCCCCTGCAGTGGAAGCTCGGAGTCTTAACCACTGGACTGCCAGGCAAGGCCTGGTGGGACTGTTTTAAAACTGCATTGTCGGGACTTCCCTGGTCCCCAGGAAAGTGGATGAATATTATGGTATGTAAATTATGCTTCAATAAAGAAAGATGTTAAAAAGTTAAAAAATAAAAGATGGAAAGATGACATTTATTTTCACTCTATGAGTCTCTATATGCCTAAAGGCAGCACCTCACATAGCACCAGGGATGACTTACCATGCTTTGGGCAGCCCCGGTTCGCTGCTGGTGTGCGTGGTGCCTGAGCCCACCCTCAAGGCCAGAGGGGTTTGGGGTGATGTAAACCTTCCAAGGCCAGGCATCCACTGCCACTGTGTTTCTAGCACCAGGAAACCCCCTATTTCCAGCTCTGCCAACGACTCCACGGGCAAACAGCCCTTCTTCTGTTCCTCCGAAAGCCCTTTTGTAGTCAGAGCAAATGATATGTCAAAAATCTGTGGTCTACTTTGAACAATAAATAGATCCCTCCCTAGCAAAAAAAACAACTAAAAAACAAAAACAAATTCGCTTTGGTGTTCGTGGCAGAATTCATTAATGGCCTCACTTCATGCCCCCTCCCTGTACCCATGACCTTGGCTACGGGACTCTGCAGTTCTTTTCACTTGTGGTGAGTCAATGTCCCTGTTCCTTGACTTTAGGTTGGGTCATATGACTAGCGTGGGCCAATGACGTGTTAGCCTGTCGTGGCAAAGGCTTGAGAAGCACTTGTGAGATAGATTTGCCCTCTTGTTCTTGGAGGAAAAGCCAACAAGACCTGTTGAGAGACTGGATGTGTGGGTGGAAATGAACAGTGAGTCCAGGTTTCAGGACTGAGCAGCTAGGTGGATGGTGACGTCATTGACTCAGATGGGAAGGACGTGGGGTGGGCGAGATTTGAATGTGGGAGGATTAGGGGAGAATCAAGATCATGGTTGGGATGAGTTAACTGCCTATCAAGAATGTGAGGGACGTGGGGCTTCCCTAGTGGCACAGTGGTTAAGAATCCGCCTGCCAATGCAGGGGACATGGGTTCGATCCCTGGTCTGGAAAGATCCCACATGCCGTGGAGCAACTAGGCCCGTGTGCCACAACTACTGTGCCTGCACTCTAGAGTCTGCGAGCCACAACTACTGAGCCTGCACTCTGGAGTCCGTGAGCCACAACTACTGGAGCCCATGTGCCACAACTTCTGAGCCCGCATGCCACAACTACTGAAGCCTGTGCACCTAAGAGTGCGTGCTCCGCAACAAGAGAAGCCACCGCAATGAGAAGCCCGCGCACCGCGACGAAGAGTAGCCCCCGCTCGCCACAACTAGAGAAAAGCCGCATGCAGCAACAAAGACCCAATGCAGCCAAAAATAAATTAAATAAAAATAAATTTTAAAAAAGAACTTGAGGGACCTGAGATTTTACCATCTTTGCCTGCCAGTTTTTTGCATGCTGACAGAAGACACAAAGACACTGCACTGCACTGTGTTCTGGTGCAGGTTTTCATGCATATTTTTATATATAAACCTTTCTAAAAGGCCAAATTTGGTGCCAGGTTTTATATGCAGGTCACTATAATGTGTATTACATCCCCGGGTTCAATGACGGTTTTCTTTAGACTTGTTAATTAAAAAGAAAAAAATTGTTAATTAAAAAAAGGCAAATGTTTTTGAAAAAGTGACCCAGAGTCTGGGTCAGAGACAAAGGACAGTTTATCACTTACAGCAATAGCAGTAGCCAGAGTATGGGCACTTATCCTCAGGACAATTTTACATCTTAGAGGCAGCAGGTTCGCTGGCTTCTCTCCAAGTTCACTGCTATCGCCCCCTGGAGGCTTCCTGCTTCTTGGTCCCTACACCCCACTTTCCACAACACAGCCAGTTGGATCATGTCACACCCAGTTTTCCCTTCTCCCTACACCTCCCCACCACCCCCCGCCCCCCACCCCCCACCTACTCTCATTCCTAGAGCACACCAAGGGCAGGTTCTTCTTCTCTTTCCCTGGCTTTTCTTTCTTCTTTCAGATGAAATGTCCCTTTCTGGGCAATGCCACTCCCAACCAGTGTAGTTAATGTAGATCGCTCACCCAACACATGCTCTAATTGTTTATTCCTGGGCTTGTTGACTCCCATACCCCGACTGGAAAGTAAATTCCCTGAGGGTAGAGGCCTTGTCAGTGTGGTTCATCTAACTCTTAGACAAGCACCTGGCATCTCAATAAATATTTGTGGAATCCAACGTCGTGTTTTCCAGAGAGCAGCTTGTGTTCTAAAGACCCCACTAGCTGGCATTTTGGTAGGATAAATTCTACCAATTACAAATTCCTTGAAAAAGATACATTTTTATAATTTCCTGTGATCTTAGTATTTTTGAAGACGTTCCAGAAAGCCTCATATTAGTTCAGATGGCTTTTCAATGACTTTCTGGGCCTTTTATACTAAATGATAAATGTTCTAAGGAAGCTTTAAAAGCTACAAAATTAAATGCAGGGATCTTTTCAAGGAAGTACACGGTTGCTTTTCGATTTCTTTGGCCCGTGGAGCCAATATCTATACGGTAAAGGCTTTATTAGGGTCGTTAGCGTTGGGAAATCTTCTGGGGTGTGAGTGCTCGTAAAAACATTGCATTGTTTTTGACAGTACTGAATAGCTCCCCAAATTACACACTATCTGGCAGAATGCTTACACACTGCTGCCGCTTAATAATGAATAAATAAAGACATGAGGCATTGGATTAGGGCTAACAATACTTCTTTTTTAAAAAATGATTATTTTTTTAAATTTATTTTTAGCTGCATTGGGTCTTCGTTGCTGCACACGGGCTTTCTCTAGTTGTGGAGAGCGGGGGCTACTCTTCCTTGTGCATGTGCTTCTCACTGCAGTGGCTTCTCTTGTTGCGGAGCACGGGCTCTAGGCGCACAGGCTTCAGTATTTGTGGTGCATGGGCTTAGTTGCTCCGCAGCATGGGGGATCTTCCCGGACCAGGGCTCGAACCCGTGTCCCCTGCATTGGCAGGCGGATTCTTAACCACAGCACCACCAGGGAAGTCCAAGGACCAACAATACTCTTTTGAAGAGAGGTTCTTTCAGTGTGTAAAGTGCTCCCAGAACTCCTACATGCATTGAACTTTTTCTTTGATGCTTCATATTACAGTTAAGATGTCCTAGAAAAGCTACCCTAATTGACTTCACTGGGTGTGAGGATATGCGTTTGTGGGAGTTCCTAAGGAACCTTCTGTTTTCCTGATAAAAGCATTGCGTGCAAGAGTCCAGCCCCTCTTTCTTCACTCCTTCTTCTAGCCTTGGTTGTGGATGAGATGGCAGGAGCTCTGGCCACCTTTTTGCAACCGTGGGGGAAAGCCCAGAGAAATCTGAGACTTACCAATTGTGTTAGTCTAGGTCCATCAAGAAACAGATGCCTGAATGGGATTAAATGTGCAAGGATTTTATGAGGGGAAATGCCTGCGTGAGGGAAAGTAGGAAGGAATCTGAGGGAGACAGGGAGAACCATCAGATTATGATCAAGTCTGACCCCAAGTGAGGAACAGGAGGTTCTACAGTCTAAAGAAAGTCCAGCAAAGCCATCGGGGAGTCATCATACCCAAGTTGGCTGTCAGAGGAGTCCCAGGTCTCCCAGGAGCTGGTCTGTGTTGGTACCTGTGTTGCACCATCATTGGCTGGGAGCTGCCCATGGAAGGTATGGCTTAGAAACAAACATTGCAATGGATTTTAAAGGGCCAGAGCTGGAGCCCTTGGTCGGTTATGTCCCCTGTAGCTGGAGGTCCAGGAGGCATATTCCCGTGGCCACAACACCAATCTTTGCATGACTGAACCACTGCCCAGAACTAACTTCCTCTGGAATACTGTCTATCAGAGAAAAATAAACTCCTACACATCTGTGGATGCCAAGTGCCATCTTCTATAACTTGGTGCTGAATGAGTTCCTAACAGACATGCCCTTCACCCCTGGTAAAGCCCAGCCTCCACTACTTCAGGGCTCCCCTCTTTCTTCCTTCCCTTCCCCCTCTCTTCTCTCTCCTTTCTTCCCTTCATTGTCCCCTGCAGAGCAGCTTAATTCTGTCTCTTTCATGCTTGAGCTCCTGCCAGCACCTGGCCCTCAAGGTCCCACCCTCAACCCCAAGCTGAAATGCCTTGTCAAGTTGTTTTTCCAAAACAAACACTGCTCTCCCCCAAAAGGAATTCGGGAGCCAGGTGGTAAGATAGAGATTTCAGCTCATTGCACACACACACACACACACACACACACACACACACACTACAACTCTTCTCTAGGACAGGTTACTCATCTTCCTCCCTAAGATGTAACCTACTCGAGAACTGAGACTGTATATTTGTATGTATAATTTAATTTTATTATAAAGCATTGAAAGATATAGAAAATTATCAAGAATAATATATAACACTTGGAAAAAAGAGCACACGGATTTAACAAGTGGTAACACTTCACTATAGTTGCTTGAGTCTTATTTTAAGAAACAAATTATTACGGATGATAATAATGACAATAATTCTAACACTTATAGTGTTGAATATGTGCCAGCCTCTGTTCTAAGTACTTTATATGTATCAACCCCTTGAAATCTCATAAAGTCTGTGAAGTAGATATTAATATTGTCCCTGGTTACAGACAAAGAACCTGGGCACAGAGATGGTAAGTAACTAGCTCATAAGGATCAGAGCCAAGATTTAAGCCCAGGCAGACTAGACTAGATGCAGCTTTGGAGACATATTTGATGTATTCTTACGTTTAGAATATAATAATTACCCAACAGATATTTGTTGAAAGAATGAATAAAAACTCATTAAAAAAAAACTCAAAAAAAAAGGTATGAGAATGGACTTTATCAGTGTGTCCACCATTATAGCAGAACAGGAGCAAAACCTACTGTACGTTTCAACTATTGTACACCTAGTACCGTGTTTTTTTCTTTACCTGTTCAAATGATATCAGCCCTTAAGTCACTTGAATATGCAGGCAGTTTAAATCCTAGCCAATCTCATTTTCTGTCATTCCAAGGTGTTTTGTTTGTTTGTTTGTTTTGCGGTGCGGGCCTCTCACTGCTGTGGCCTCTCCCGTTGCGGAGCACAGGCTCCGGACACGCAGGCTCAGCGGCCATGGCTCACGGGCCCAGCCGCTCTGCGGCATGTGGGATCTTCCCGGACCGGGGCACGAACCCGTGTCCCCTACATCGGCAGGCGGACTCTCAACCACTGCGCCACCAGCGAAGCCCCAGAGTGTTTTTCTCTCCAATGATGTGGGTCAACTCCTCCCTCTGCTTCACTTTGTCTCATGAACCCACAATCCACAGGTCATAAGGGCTGCAGGCCTGCCACGCCAGTTTCATCAGTAAACTCCTGTAACTCAGAGCAGCTTTGACAAAGATCAGGGGGTGCTGCGCTATTTCCTCATCCATGTACAAAGAACGACGGCCTGGCTGGTTTACATTCCAGGGATGAAGCAGATGGAATCCATGCCTCGAAGAAATAAAGGCAACAGCCTATTTGACAGTTCAAAACGCTTATTCTCCTTGTCCTGATAGAAAATATCTACTTCCCAGAAGGGAGCAAGAAAGCATCATAAAGTGGAAAAGCCTCTTGAAGAAGAGGTTGTGACACTTTTGCTCGAAAAGAGAATGGCAGGTCAGTTTTCACGGTCACATCACACACCTGGTGTTCTTCTGAGTGTGGCAATAAATACAGTGAACGCTTCATGTTTTCTTCAGTTGTAACCAGAGAAAGTGCTAAGTGTGCTGAGTTGAAGATCATCTCCTGCTAAGATTTTCAATCCCCTGAGTGTATGAAACACCCAGGCTCAGGGCAATTCCTGCCTTATCTGGAACTGTTCCTAGATTGAAAGGGAGAGACGGCAGTATCTAGAGAGCATCGCTGCTTCTTCTTGTTATTAAAGAAAATCAGCCTTTTCCCTGTCCTATAACCACTTAATTTCCACTGTCACTGCTTAAATAGCTTTGTGGCTTTGGCCATATTTTTTCTAAGGAATGAGTAATTTAAGTGATTTAATAAAGAAAATTAAAATGTGTTTTCTTTTTGTTAGCATCCTCAACTGCCATCTGCTTAAAAATGTGGATCTAATCAGCCACTGGAAAGTATGAGAAACAGATCATGTTTACAAAGGAGTTTCTCTCTTTTAAAAAAGGTGTGTGAATAAAATTTTGAAATCCCCATGAGGAAAAAAAAATCTGCCAGAATTTTTAGTTGAAAGGGATTTCATTTCATAGCAAGAGCTGATCATGTAAAATGATTCCTCCAAATATAAACCCATGGCTTCCTGGTAACTGTGTTATTTTTACGACAAATAAGGTATTTTCTTCTAATTTATTGTTTTCCAGAAGCTGTTTGCAGTCTGTCTGGTAGCACTCAGTGAGACTAAAATTCAGGCCACCTGTGCCCATTGCTTTTCAGTCTTATGTATCTGGAAAATCACTCTAGTCATCTTTCCCCATTAAGGATGATTCTGGAGCGATAAGTACTGTTTTTAACATTAATATGAATATTTTTTTAGTAAGGGGCATTAATATTAAGATTTTTTAACTAGGAAGATTGACAATCAGTACCTTTTCTTCATAAAAGAAAACATACATTGATTTTTTTTTTTTTTTTTTGGTCTTCAGCTGTGTCACATGGCATATGGGATCTTAATTCCCTAACCAGGAATCAAACCCGTGTCCCCTGCAGTGGAAGCTCGGAGTTTTCACTGGACCACCAGGGAAGTCCCTACATTGATTTTTAAATACTTTTATTGAGATATAATTATTGTGTAATTATATTATCGTGTAATTCACTCATTTAATGTATACAATTCAGTTTTTTTAGTATATTCACAGGGCTGTGTAACCATCACCACAATCTACATTTAGAACATTTTTGTCCCTCTAAAAAGAAACAAAACACAAAAAACCCGGTTCCCTAAGCAGTTATTCACATTCTTAACCCCCAGTCCTAAGTACCATTAATCTTTCTTTCTCCACTGACTTGTCTTCTCTGGACATTTCATATAAAAGGGCCCATATAACACGTAGTCTTTTCTGACTAGCTTCTTTTACTTAGCATAATGTTTTCAAGGTTCATCTAAGTTGTAGTGTGTATCAGTGTTATATTCCTTTTTATTGCCAAATTATAGTCAATTGTTCAGATGTACCACACTTTTTTAATCCATCTATCAGTTGATAGATGTTTGGGTTGTTTCCACTTTTCAGTTATTATTAATAACGCTGCTATGAGTAGTCACGTACGAGTTGATGTGTGAATGTACGTTTTCAATTCTCTTGGGTATCTACCTAGGAGTGGAATTGCCGGGTCTTATGGTAATTCTATATTTAACTTTTTGAGCAACTGCCCAACTGTTTTCCACAGTGGCTGCACCATTTTACACTTCCACTAGCAATATATGAAGGTTGCAGTTCTTCTATATACTCACTAACACTTATTGCCTGCATTTTTACTATAGCCGTCCTAGTATGTATAAAATGGTATCTCACTGTGGTTTTCATTTGCATTTCCCTAATGATTAATGATATTGATCACATTTTTATGGTCTTTTTGGCCACTCATCTGTCTTTGAAAAAATGTATACTCAAACACTTTGCTCAAATATATTTAAATTAGGTTATCTGTCTTTTAATTACTGAGTTGCCAGAGTTTTTTATATATTCTAGAAGTGAGTCCCATACCAGATATATGATTGGCAAATATTTCCTCCCATTCTGTACGGTTGTCTTTTCACTCTCATGATAATCTCATTTCAGGCACAAAAGTTTTTAATTTTGGTGTAGTTGAATCTATCTACTTTTTCTTTTGTTGCTTGTGCTTTTGGTGTCATATCTAAGAAACCATCACCTAACCCAATGTCACAAAAATTACCTCTACATTTTCCTACAGGAGTTTTATAGTTTCAGCTCTCCAATCCATTTTGAGTTAATTTTTGTGTATGGTGTGCTGTCGGGGTCCAAATTTTCTTTCACATAAGATATCCAGGTATCTCAGCACCATTTGCTGAAAAGATTCTTCTTTCCTTTTTAAATTATACTGGCATCCTTGTTAAGACCAAATGATGATAATCGTAAGGGTTTATTTATGGATTCTCATGCTATTCCATTGATCTATGTGACTACTTATGTTAGTACCACACTGTATTTATTACTGTAGCTTTGAAGCACTTTTTTTTTTTTTTTGAAGCATGTTTTTAAATTTAGAAATGTGAGTCCTTCAATTTTGATCTTCTTTTCCAAGATTATTTTGCTATCCTGGGTCCCTTGCATTTCCATATGAATTTTAGAATCAGCTTATCAGCTTCTGCAAACAACAGCTGGGATTTTGATAGGAACTGCATTGCATCTGTAAATCAATTTGTGGAATCTTGCCATCTTAATTATAATAATCTTCCAAACCATGATTTATATCATCCTTATCTATTAATTTACATCTTCTTCACTTTCTTTCAACAGTGTTTTGTAGTTTTCAGTGTACAATTTGTGTGTTTCTGCTGTTAAATTTATGCCTAAATATTTTATTCTTTTTGATGCTATTGTAAACAAAATTGTTTTCTTCATTTCAGTTTTGGGATGTTCATTTTTAGAGTATAGAAATAACATTGACATTTGTATATTTATCTTGTACTCTGTAACTTCGCTGAACTTGTTTATCAGTTCTAATAATTTTTTTAGTGATTTTCTTAAGATTTTCTATGTACAAGATTGTCGTCTGCAAACAGAGATAGTTTTAATTCTTCCTTTCTAATATGGATGTTCTGTTAAATTAATAGTGTGTATTACCTTAATATATGTAAACCAATCTTGTATTGCTGGTATACATCCCACTTGCTCACGGCATATAATCCTCTTTATGTGTTGATGTATTATACTTCCTAGTATTTTGTTGAGAATATTTGTGTCTACATTCGTAAGGGATATTGCTCTTTAATTTTCTTTCCTTGTGTATCTTTGTCTGGTTTTGGTATCAGAGTAATACTGGCTTCAGAGTTGGTAAGTGTTCCTACCTCTTCTATTTTTTGGAAGAGCTTGTGAAGAATTAGTGTTATTTGTTCTTTGAATGCTTGGTAGAATCTATCAGTGAAGCCAACTGGACTTGGATTTTTCTTTTCGGGAAGTTTTCAAACTACCAATTTGATCTCTTTGCCTGATATAGATCTATTCAGATTGTCTGCTTCTTTAATCAGTTTTGGTACTTTGTGTCTTCCTAGGAATTTGTCCATTTCATCTAAGTTATCTAATTTTGGCATACAATTTTCAAGGTGTTCTCATAATTTTTTTATGATCAATAATAATGTTCCCTCTTCCATTCCTAATTCTAATAATTTGAGTCTTTTTTTTTCCTGTTGGTCAACTTAGCTAAGAGTTTGTCAATTTTGTTAATCTTTTCAAATAACCAGCTTTTGGTTTCATTTATTTTCTCTATTGTTTTTCTCTTCTCTACATTATTAATTTTCACCCTCATCTTATTTTCTTCCTTCTGCTTGCTTTAGATTTAGTTTGCTCTTCTTTTCCCAGTGTCTTAATGTAGAGGGTTAGTTTATTGATTTGAGATCTTCCTTCTTTCCTAATATAAGGATTTACTGCTATAAAATTCCCTCTAAGCATTGCTTTAGCTGCACCTCGTAAGTTTTAGTATGCTGCATCTTCCTTTTCATTCCTCTCAAAGTATTTTCTGATTTTCCTTTTGATTTCTCTGCCTGGTCAAATTTACTGTTGACCCCTTCTGTGAAATTTGCATTTCAGTTTGTACTTTTTAGCCCAGGGTTTCTATTTGGTTCTTTTTTTTTTTTTTTTTTTTTTTTTGGTACGCGGGCCTCTCACTGTTATGGCCTCTCCCGTTGCGGAGCACAGGCTCTGGACGCGCAGGCTCAGCGGCCATGGCTGACGGGCCCAGCCGCTCCGTGGCATGTGGGATCCTCCCGGACCGGGGCACGAACCCGTGTCCCCTGCATCGGCAGGCGGACTCTCAACCACTGCACCACCAGGAAAGCCCTATTTGGTTCTTTTTATTTAAGAGTTTTTATCTCTTTATTGGTACAGTAGTCCCACCTTATTCATGGAGAATATGTTCCGAGACCCCCAGCAGACGCCTGAAACTGAGGAGAGAACCGAACCCTGTATATACCACGTCTTCTCCCATATTAAGGGGAGGGCAACATATATGGCTTAGATACACGGCGCCAAGGGATAAGTCACATCCTGGGGGGAAAGGAGCAGGACGGTGTGAGATTTCATCAAGCTACACAACATGGCACACCATTTAAAACTTATGAATTGTTTATTTCTGGAATTTTCCATGTACTATTTTTGAACCCCTGTTGACTGTAGGTAACAAACCGCAAAAAGCGAAACCACAGAAGGGGAGGGGATACTGTATTTTCTTTGATGAGACATTGTCATCATACCTTACTTCAGTGCTCTAAGCACGGTTTTCTTTACTTCTTTGAACATCATATTCATAATAGCTCTTTTGACGTCTTTGTCGGCTTGGTCCACTCTCTGGACCCCTGCAGAGGCAATCTCTATCGTATGCTTTCTTTCTCTTGTGTGTGGGTCACACGTTCTGATTCTTTGCACGTCTTGTGATTTATTGTTGTGGAAAACGGAACATTTCAGATCATATTTTGGGGCGACTCTGGATATTGACACGCAGACCCCCAACCCACCCCTGTAGCTGCTGTTGCTGTCGTTTGCTGGGTGGTTTAGTGACTGGACTGAAATAATCCTGCAAAGTCCAGCTCCCCACAGTGTCAGCCTCTCAGGTCCTCGCTCAGTCTTCCACCACCTTGCTCCTGCCTTTTGGCCTGGTCCCCAAGGAATCACCCCTGCTGTTCGTAAGCCAGTTAGTGGTCAACGCTGTGCTCGAGCCCCCAGATCTGGTCAGGTTTTGACACTGTACGGTGATTCGTGGGTGGCTGGGAGTTGCTGTCAGTTTGGAGGTACCTTAGAGTCGTCTGACTGCTCCTCTCTGACTGCCCCCCGGGGGCGGCAGGGGGCAGCCTTGGACATCACACAGTCTTCCAGCCTGCCAGGGGTCAACTGAGATGTCTTTCTAAGCCTGGTTCCCTAGAAGTTGACCTTGCGTCAGATTGTTCTCGGAGGGACAGCAGTCTTGAAGCACAATCTTATTTCCCTGCTCAGGGATTGAACCTAGCCGCCAGTCGACCAGGGGCTAGAGGCTAGAAGCAAAGTCCCCTGGCTCTTGCCCCGTTTGAAAGCAAGAATGTTTCAAGGAGGCAAAAACTGCAAAAACAGGTACAGAGTTTATTATAATAGACATAGCACAACGTATGGGAGAGACAGAGAGAAACAGTTTATTTATTTAAGTCTGAAGTGAGGCAGAAATACACAGGGGAAAGGAGTGGGGACATCTTGGATGAGGAGTGCAGTAAAGAAGTGATTTAAATCACTAATATAGGACAGTCCTTCTGGGTCTTTGTTTACCTTTGGCCAGTTACCTTGTTTCTTTCTTCACACCTGACCTGCCCTAGGACCCTCCCCGACATGTGTGAGCAACGTTTTGTTCAGATGGATTCCACTGCTGAGGTCTGTGGAGGTCTTGGCATCACCTGTTATGGGGTGGCGTCCCCTCCTTTTTGACCCCCAAGGGGTCTTTCTGCTCCTGTGCAGTTGGGGAAGTTTCTTTGACCTCAGAAGTGGTCCTCTTATCTCTCTATTCCAGCAGAGCTCGGCTTCTGCCACCAGCTTTGTCCTTGGAGTGTCTGGGTGAGAACAAAGCTTCAGTGTTTCTCCGCTTGACAAACCCCAGCTGTCCAGCCCAGGGGCCCAGCTATCTCCCACCTCAGGATGACTTCGTTTTCAGTCAGGGTTTGGTCACAGGTTGTGTTTAAGCCCCTCGAGTCAGTGAGGTCTCCATGTGTCGCTGGGTCTGTTTGAGACTCAGGGGACACTCAGCTCCACATCCGGCTCTGATTGCCCCCCAGAGCCTCCTGGGCCTAGAGCATGTGCACAGCGTTGGTTGTGATCCCAGGAAGACTCTCCTGCACGGCTTCTTCCTGCTCCTGTTACACTTCTGGCTGCTCTGCTGCTTTCCTTGTATCAAAGTTACCAGCCTCTTAGTTTCCTCCGAGACCTCCATTGCTGTTGGCAGCGTCCCTAGGCGTGGAGTCCTCCATTCTGCTCCAGGTGAGGTCAGTCCTCTCAGTACAGCTCTGAGCTCTGTCCTTAGGCCTGCCTTCCCCAGTCCCTCCACCCGCCTCCACCCCCAAGCTCAACCCCTGCACCACTGAACAGCGCTGGGGTCAGGGGCCCACTTTTCCCAGAGTGATAAACGCCCCATCTTTACAACTGTATGCGGGACCTCGGCAGCCCTGGTCTTCTTGGCCTATTCCTTGCAGCATGGAACCCCCACCTTTTTCGTCCATGAGCTGGGCTGCGGGTGGGTGGCAGGGACCCCAGTATTCTCATCTGGAGGAGAGCTTCTACCCCAGGAGCAAGTGGGGCAGGTGGGGAAGGGGAGACTTGGTGCTCTTGGCTGTACTTCCAGAGAAGAGCTTCTGCAACATGGGAGTGGGGGGCCTGAGCCTGCCCCTCCAAGTGAGACCACAGCCTCAGGCTGGGAGCTGGGGACCGCCCAGAGCAGAGGGTCCCGTGGAGCATGTCCCTACTACAGAGCTGCGGGTGCAGGTAAGGAAGCTGGGGGCGCTTCAAAGGCCACAGACGCTCACTGTGCTTTCTAAGGTTTAATAGATTTTCTTTTTTTTTTTTTAATAAATGTATTTATTTTATTTATTTATTTTTGGCTGCGTTGGGTCTTCATTGCTGCACGAGGGCTTTCTCTAGTTGCGGCGAGCGGGGGCTACTCTTTGTTGCAGTGCACAGGCTTCTCATTGCAGTGGCTTCTCTTGTTGCGGAGCACCGGCTCTAGGTGCCTGGGCTTCAGTAGTTGTGGCACGTGGGCTCAGTAGTTGTGGTGCACAGGCTTGGTTGCTCCGCGGCATGTGGGATCTTCCTGGACCAGGGCTCGAACCCGTGTCCCCTGCACTGGCAGGCGGATTCTTAACTACTCTGCCACCAGGGTAGCCCTTCATAGATTTTCTTGAATGACTTTTTCTTCATTTGCTGTATGCCCTTTGAGCAATTTCTAGAGACTTGATTGCTTTTTTTGTAGTTTTCACTAGTTCAGTTGTTTTGCTGGAGAGAGGGTCTGTTGAGTGCCTAACTTCACCATCCTGGGAGTCCCGCCCTACACTGATTCTTTCTTTACTTCTGTATTTCATTGGATTGATGAGCCCTTGACCACTCCATTTGGGAGGGTTGAGAGCTGAGAAAAGACGGGAAATAATGACCTGTGGACAGTACCTGAAAACAGCAGCGCTCATTGCAAATACTGGTTGCTTCTTAAGATTTCAAATGATGTCATATATTTTTTCTTCCTCCCCCTCAAAGTTATCAAACAGAATGTTGGTAGCTCACTTTCATTTTATACCATGAATGTGTGACATACAGCATTTTCAAATTGGAAGGAGACATCAAACAAATGAGGGTAGAAGTCCCAGGAGAACAGACCTTGTTATTCTAGTTTTCCAATTTTTGTATGAAATAGGAAACAGTAGTCAAACAACAAATGATGTCTTTAAAATGGTATTTTTAAATTGAGTACCGTTTCTGGATAGCACAAATTATTCATAACTCAGCAGGGTCATAGCAAGCTTCATATTCTCAAAGGAATGTATTTTCTTTCCCAATACAAAGGCCCCAACAGACAAAGAGCTGAATTAAGACATTTCCTCGTATCAGCAACAATTTTGAAGTTTTAGTTTGAGGAAGAATACAATTGGAAATCTAAAGGCACCCAAATGTAACATTTTAAAATAGATAATTTTCTATTTAGTTATCATGTTAAAAAAAACTAGTCATACGTAGTTTTCTCTGGGGAAAATAAAACCACCATATTTAATAGCCTATGCCATACTTGTTCCACTGGGATAGGAGTGCTTGAGTCTGCTAGGTTGTGAATTAATTTTTACAAATATCAATATACCTCTAATGGTGGACTCTAATATACTTCCAGAGCTTCCGATCTTTGTTTTATACCTATAGAGGAGTGTGGTATGTAGCTGTGACGACAGTTTATTGAAGACAATTTTAATAATTTCGTCCATTTCCACGGCCATATGCATCTCAGCCACCGGTGATCGGGAAGCTCTTCCTTAATGCCTAGTGGCATTCCATAAAGCTTTCAGAAGCAATGGCCTTGCAGAAAACCATAGAATGCTAAGATTGCAACCCCTGGGGAAACTGAGATGCAGGAAAATTAAGAGATTTTCCCCAAGGCCCAGGGTCAATAACTGGTGAGATAAAACTAAAACCCAAGTCTCCCAATTGCCTGTGGAGGCCTCTCCCCTGCATTACGTCAGACACATTATGTCCTGAAATTACGAAAAGAATGCAAGAGAGGAAGCAGGACATCCCATAATAGTAACATCAGGGGTTTTTTTGTTTTTATTTATTTATCTGTTTATTTATTTATTTTTGGCTGTGTTGGGTCTTCGTTGCTGCACACGGGCTTTCTCTAGTTGCAGAGAGCAGGGGCTACTCTTCGTTGCGGTGCGCGGGCTTCTCATCGCGGTGGCTTCTCTTGTTGTGGAGCACGGGCTCTAGGCGCACGGGCTCAGTTGTTGTGGCACGTGGGCTCAGTAGTTGTGGCACGTGGGCTCAGTAGTTGTGGCTTGTGGGCTCAGTAGTTGTGGTGCATGGGCTCAGTAGCTGTGGCTCGTGGGCTCTAGAGCACAGGCTCAGTAGTTGTGGTGCACGGGCTTAGTTGCTCCGCCACATGTGGGATCTTCCCGGGCCAGGGATCAAACCTGTGTCCCCTGCATTGGCAGGCAGGTTCTTAACCTCTGCACCACCAGGGAAGTCCCTAACATCAGTTTTTGACTTCTCAGTTGATAGGGTTCTCACATTCCTTTTCTAAATTTTATCTTAGCACAATGCTTTGAAGTACTGGTCGTTGTTGCAGTAAGAGTGTTAGTAGTCTCATTGTGAAGATGAGGAAACTGAGGCTTCATTTACTGATCTGCCCAGCATCACACAGCTGAGGGGTAGGAGACCCAGAGCGTGAACCCAGGTCTCTCCACACACATGAGTGTTTCACACACAGAGTGAGAGTCAGTAGGACTTAATGCACACTGAGGACCAAGGTGTTGGAGGAGCTACAAGGATGCACAAGACAAGGCCTGGCTCTCAGGGCATTGCACACCCACCCGGCCACTCACACTCCTTCCCATCACACTGTGTCGACACCAAGAAGGCCTGACTCGATATTGCCACCAAGACCCTCCCAGGTTCGCTCAAGTCTACCAACATCTTGCCTGGGAGTAAATTATTCAATCTCTCTGTGCCTTGGTTTTCACTTTAAAAAACAAAACACTCCCAACATATGATCAAGCAATCCCACTCCTGGACATACATCTGGAGAAAACCATAATTCGAAAAGATTCATGCACCCCTCTGTTCACAGCAGCACTATTCACAATAGCCAAGACATGGAAACAACCTAAATGCCCACCAACAGATAAATGGATGAAGAAGATGTGGTATATATACAATGGAATATTAGCCATTAAAAAAGAATGAAATAATGCAATTTATATGGAAGGACTTGGAGATTATCATACTAAGTGAAGTAAGTCAGAAAGAGAAAGACAAATATCATATGATATCACTTATATGCAGAATCTTAAAAAAATGATACAAATGAATTTATTTACAAAACAGAAACAGACTCACAGGCTTTGAAAACAAACTTACGGTTACCCAAGGGGAAAGGTGGGGGGGAGGAATAAATTAGGAGTTTGTGATTAACACATACACACTACTATATATAAAATAGATAACCAACAAGGACCTACTGTGTAACACAGGGAACTCTGCTCAATATTCTATAATGACCTAAATGGGAAAAGAATCTGAAAAACATTAGATACATGTATATGTATAACTGAATCACTTTGCTGTATACCTGAAACTAACACAACATTGTAAATCAACTGTACTCCAATATAAAGTAAACATTTTTTTAATTGAAAAAACAAAAGAACAAAACACTCCCAACTGCAATATGGTGCAGCGAAGACCAGCTGACTACGTCATAAACATAAAACTTCAAAGGGCAAGAGTTGTATGTGGTACTTCGAGGGACACTCTCCCCAGTACCTCTGTGCAACAGTGGTTTCCTTGTTCTTAGTTGGACTAAGTCCATAGTGAGCGTAGTCTCATCAAAAATGCCTAGTCTCTGTCTATGTAGCTTGCATCTTCTATGTGAAAAATAACCCTCTTATATAGTATCTACACATAACACCATGTCTAACAAAGGCTTGGAGAGCAACAGAAGACATAACTGTAAGAAATTTCCACAATTCAGTTCACCTCTCTTTTATATGAAGGAAATCCTTTTGTTCTCTAACATTGAACTGAGCACAGTAATTGGACTATGGTTAAACTAATAGAAAGAACAGGGGAGGGTTGTCTCTGAGAAGGGGTGTTTCAGTAATGCTACATAAAAAACTACCCCAAAACTTCATGGCTTAAAACAACCATGCTTTATTATTTCTCACTAGCCTGGTGTCTCACCGGGGTCACGTGTGTGACTGTAATCTGCTGTTGGCTAGGCTGGAGCTGTTGGGTGGGGCGTCTTTGTTCTCCTCCTCCAGGCTAGCTCGGGCTTCGGCACAGCATGGTGGCCTCAGGGTTCTAACAGGGCAAAAGTGGAAGCTGCAGGCCTCTTAGGTGATCACTCCCACTACATGTTGTTGGTCAAAGCAAGTCACCAGAGTCAACTCGGATGGAGGGCACGGAGTCTCCACCTCTTGATGGGAGAAGTGATGTGCTCAGTCAGAAATGGAAGAAGTTACGGGTGGCTGTCTGTGGAGGCTACCCACCACAGTGTGTTATGAAATAGGAACCTATGACTTCTGTTTATAAACCCCAGACCTGCAGAGAAGGTGGGAGAGGGGGAAGAGGCTGTGGAGTTGTCTGAGGGTTCAAGACAGTTCTGAAGACATCAGTTCAGTGCTTCCAAGTTCAGTGAGGGAGTGATCTGGTCTTAGGTCTTCTGGAAATTCAACAGTATGGTATGACCATATTCCCACTCCCCTCACCTTTGGGTAGGAATTGAGGCACGGCTAATTGCGGTAGAGAGTATTATGGACTGAATTATGTCTCTCTCAAAATTCACATGTTGGGGCTTCCCTGGTGGCGCAGTGGTTGAGGATCTGCCTGCTAATGCAGGGGACACAGGTTCGAGCCCTGGTCTGGGAGGATCCCACATGCCGCGCGGAGTAACTAGGCCTGTGAGCCACAACTGAGCCTGCGCGTCTGGAGCCTGTGCTCCGCAACAAGAGAGGCCGCGATAGTGAGAGGCCCGCGCACCGCAATGAAGAGTGGCCCCCGCTCGCCACAACTAGAGAAAGCCCTCGCACAGAAATGAAGACGCAACACAGCAAAAATAAATTAATTAATTAATAAACTGCTACCCCCAACATCTTCTTTAAAAAAAAAAAAAAATTCACATGTTGGGGCTTCCCTGGCGGTCCAGTGGTTGGCACTTTGCCTCCCAATGCAGGGAGTGCAAGTTCGATCCCTGGTTTGATCCCATGCCTTGCAGCCAAAAAAAACCAAAATGTAAAACAAAAGCAATATTGTAACTAATTCAATAAAGACTTTTAAAAAGAAAATCCACATGTTAAAGTCCTAACTCTCAGTACCTCAGAATGTGCCAGAATGGCTAACATCAAAACGTCTACAAAGAAAAAATGTTGGTGAGGATGGGGTGAAAAGGAGACCCTTGTACACTGTTGAGAAGAATGTAAATTGGTGCAGCCACTGTGGAAAACAATATGAAGGTTCCTCAAAAAGCTAAAAATAGAGCTACCATATGATCCAGCAATTCCACTCCTGGGCATATATCCAGAGAAAAGAGAAACACTATCAAAAAGATACATGCACCCAAGTGTTCACAGCAGCATTATTTACAATAGCCAAGACATGGAAGCAACCTAAGTGCCCATCGATAGATGAATGGATAAAGAAGATATGGTGTATATATATATATATATGCAATGGAATATTACTCAGCCATAAAAAGAATGAAATTTTGCCATTTTCAGCAACATGGGTGGACTTGGACTGTATTCTGCTTAGTGAAATATGTCAGACAGAGGAAGACAAATACTAAATGATATCATTGATACGTGGAATCTAAAAAAGTCAACAAGCTAGTGACTATAACAAAAAAGAAAGAGACTCAGATATAGAGAACAAACTAGTGGTTACCAGTGGGGAGAGGGATGGGGGAGGGGCAAATAGGGGTAGGGGATTAAGCGGTACAAACTATTATGTATAAAATAGATAAGCTTGGGGACTTCCCTGGTGGTCCAGTGGTTAAGAATCCGCCTTCCAATGCAGGGGACGTGGGTGCGATCCCTGGTCGGGGAACTAAGATCCCACATGACATGGGCAAGTAAGCCCATGCGCATAACTACTGAGCCTGCACACCTCAACTAGAGAGAAACTGGAGAGAAGCCCGTATGCCGCAACAGAGAGCCCGTGTGCCACAACTAAGATACAATGCAGCCAAATAAAAAAAAAAAAAGAAAAAAAGATAAGCTATAAGGGTATATTGTATAGCACAGGGAATATAGCCATTATTTTGTAATATCTTTAAAGGGACTAAAATCTATACAAATATTGAATGCTGTATATCTGAAACTATACATTATAAATCAACTATATTTCAATTTAAAAAAAGAAGATCCTAGCCCAGTTGGAGAGAGAAATGTAAATAATAATAAGAAAGTCATTAAGTTAAAAATGAGGCCATTCTGGACTTCCCTGGTGGTGCAGTGGTTGAGAGTCCGCCTGCCGATGCAGGGGACACAGGTTCGTGCCCCGGTCCAGGAAGATCCCACATGCCACGGAGCGGCTGGGCCCGTGAGCCATGGCCGCTGAGCCTGCGTGTCCGGAGCCTGTGCTCCGCAACGGGAGAGGCCACAACCGTGAGAGGCCCGCGTACCGCAAAAAAAAAAAAAAAAAAAAAAAAAAAATGAGGCCATTCAGGTGGGTCCTAGGTCACTCACTGGTGTCCTTCTAAGAAGAGGATGAGGACACACAGAAGGACACCAGAGGCGCCTGCACAGAGAGATGAAGAGGCAGCAAGAAGGTGGCCATTTGCAAGCTAAGGAGAAAGGTCTCGTGGACTTCCAGCCTCCAAAACGTGGAGATAATACATTTCTGTTGTTTAAGCCACAAGCTGTGTGGTATTTTGTCAGGGCAGCCTGAGCAAAGGAATACAAAGGAGAAAGCCTGAGCCGGAGGGAACCAGTGGAACCAGAACTTGCAGAGTCACGTGAAGCCCTCCCACCAGGAGCTTGGCTGGAGACACCAGGGCAGGTGTGGTCTTGCCGCTTTATCCCGGGTTCTGAGAACCAGAGAGGGGTCACGCAAGGGAGACTTGGTCCAGCCTTGTGGAACCCACTCTGTTCTTATAGAAATTGTACTTAATTGCCAACATTGAAAAACAGGAGATTGTACTCTGTAATCACCTATATGGGAAAAGAACCTGAAAAAGAATAGGTATACGAATATGGATAACTGAATCACCTTGCTGTACACCTGAAACTAACACAACATTGTAAATCAACTATGCTCCAATGTAAAAATTTTTTTTTCACTGTATATGAAGAGTTTACTCTCCAGTGTTCAGAAGATCAAAGAATCTGTTCCTTATTCAGGGCTTTTTCCCCCTGTACGTCGTCCACTGGCAACTGCTCCCAAACCCGAGAGACCCAGCTCTGTGTTAGCTTCTTCAAGAGAAGTTCGCTAATTCCTGCAAGACTGTAACGCCCACCTCACTTGCTCTCAGAACTTCTCTAGCTTTTAGCTAGAAATGAAAGAATCTCCTAATAAAGCGGCTTAAATAGTGGCAGTACTATTGCACAAACATTCTGCAAAGAGGCAGCTCCTTATTCGGTTCAGCAGATCCCTGCTGTTATTGAGGCCCCATCTCTTCACCCTGTTATCCTCAGAGTTCCAAAAGAAAATTAAAAAAAAAATTTTTTTAAAGCTTATCAACCTCCGCCCCACCCACCAAAAAAAGAGGATTTCCAGCTTCTCTTGGAAAATTAGTAGAGCTGGCCGTGGTGGCCTCACGTGCCTCCCGGTTAGAGGGCAGGGCCTTGGTTTCTATCTGAATCCCAATTGTAGAAGCTGAGTTCTGTGAATAACAGGTGGGAAAAGAGACGGGCACGTTCTATCAGATGACAGCGCTTTGGAATTTGGGGATTGGACGTCTTTACGGTAATTTATGTCTTGTCTTGTCATTACGGTAATTTATGTCTTGTCTGTAAAAAAGAGTGTGATTCACCTGCTCCACTCTGTTCCTTATGATTTACAGTGGAGGAAGTTATATAATTGCCATATCCAGAAGAGGGGGAAGCTCCAATATCCCGAATAGAGCTTTTAAAGAGCTTTCGTGATCTTAAACTGAGTTTGTAGAGGTGTTTCTATTTCCGGAAGACATTGGAAATAGCGTTAAGTGTACGCCTGTGTTCAAATTGCTTCTCACTTGAGATACACATTGGCAGCTTGTAAATTCTCGCTTTGGTGTAATCAACACCCTTGTTATAATTTGCACATCAAACAGGAGGGCCCCCGTTCCTCTAGCTGGGGGAGATCGATTGAATTTCCAGCCTTTTGAGAAATTCACAACACTCCTGGTGGTTAAGGTTCTTTCTACATAATGTCTGGGACAGAATTAGCAACAGTTACTGCTCAGATAGGAGTTGCTTTTCTTTCTTTCACGGCACTGTGTGTGTTTGAAAGAGGATTGCCCCTGTGCCCGGTGAAAGAGAATTGCCCCTGTGCCCGGGTTAGAATGGGCGCTCAGAGAGGCTGCAGTCGCTCTTTCCTGGGCACTGGGTGCTTGATCTCCACTTGGGGCAGCCGATTCTTGGAAACGGGGGTTGCCTAGCTGTTCACACCTGAATCTCACCTGCATGAAGACACAGCCTCCTGACTGCAGTGCGTGGGAGAACTCCCCAGGGTCTCTGTCCCCGCCTCGCCCCTGGTCCTTCTCCTTCAATGACCCCCATCGCACCCCCACCACCTCCACAGATGCCCCACTCTACTGCTCCTCGGCTGTTCCTGAGGGAGCACTGTCGCGCCTCCCTGGATTCAATCTTTCCTGTAGGAACCCTCAGTCTGCCGTGCAGGTCCAAGCCGGGCTCGGTCAGGGTGAAGGGGGGGGCCTCCGATCCAGCGTTGCCTGTGGGAAACTGGCCACATCTCATGGGGATGAGCCTCTCCGACCCACCAGCCAGGCCCATGGGGAGTGTGGCCTCCCATCCATTGTTACTGACCAAGGGTCTCCTTAATCAATAGAAATTGATCAGAGGCCAGATACGAAATTTAGGCAAGGCTTTATTGGGCCCCCTGCTGCAGCATGGGGGAGTTAGAACAAGTAACACTTTCCCTTGCTCATTTGCTCGGGGCGCGGGGGGGAGGGGTGGGCGGCGAGCTGGTGCGGGGCGGGGGGGCTGTGGGGTAAGGGATGTTGAAAGCTGGTTCCTTATATGGGGTGAGGGTAGGGGCGGGTCCAGGGGGTGGGGCCAGAGGTGTGGCTTAGGTGGTCTGCCCACCCCTTTGGTGGTGGTGTGTGCAGGGGGCATGCGCAGTGCCCTGCTTTTGCTCCCAGCTCTTCAGAAGTGGCAGTTGGGCTTTTTGATCTTTTTGTATCTTGTTGTCCATAATTTGCCCCAACTGTGCATGCACGCAGTTATTTTTAGTCCCTTATAGTCCCTTTGTATTTTGTTGTTCCCGGAGATGTTTGTCCAGGTGCAAGCCCTGCAGCAAAGGGGCCCAGGTCCCAGGCCTGTCTCACCATGAATGGGGTGATGGACTCAGAAAGGAAACAGCAGAGCCTCCCATGATGCCCACTGCAGCAGGAGATTGCACGGTGGGTTTTCAAGGCCGCCACTATGGCTCAACCCAAATAGGGTTTGAATGAGGTGGGCGTCTGTTGGCATCAGGGCTGGTGTCACTGCTGTACCGGGGGTACACCTTCATGGTCTCGAGATGTTATAGCTGCTGCGGCCACCGCACCTTCAGTCAGCAGGGCGAGGGTGGGGTGCAACATCTCCATCGAGAATGCACAGACGTTCCCAGCAGCCCGACAGCCACCTTCTCTTCCATCTCATGGAGCAGAGCTGGGTCATGTGGCCACCACTGCTGGGGGACTTAGAGGAAAAGGAGTCGGCTAAGCCCCTGCCGCTGGCGCTTCAGCTCCGCGCAGACTCCGTGTGGGGCAGTTCAGCCTGGACCCCGCTGTGCCTCCAGGCACTCACCTCTCAGGGACTAAGGTGACCTGGAAGGCTTTCTAATAGCCCAGCCTGGTGAGCCATTCCATACAGATGACATAGTTCATTCACTCCCTCCCAGAAAAGCATTTACATTTTCTTTGGAGGCTGAACTATAATTGGAAAGGAAGTGACTTTGGTTGTTGGTCCCCCTACCAGAAGCTCTCACAGTGTCCTGTTGTTCACCCCTCCCAGCGACCTTGTAGGTGAAGGAGATGCTATTACATGCACTGGGGCTTTTCTCCACGCCCCTCTGTTGTGTGGTAGCCATAGGGTTAGGGTATGGATGCCAGATCCATTGGGGGGGGGTCCCGATTGATCCAAGCAAATCAAAGTAGTCCCACCCCCTTGGCAGTGATGGGTTCAGAAATGGGCTCATGACCAATTTGGCTCAACGGGATTCAGCGGAAGTTTGCTGGGGCTTCTAGAATTTTTGTTTTCCTTGAGCTAGAGAGAAAGCCCCGGGAAAAGCTAGTTTCTATCTTCAGCTAAATGTGAACAAGAAAACCAGGAGGTCTGATTGCTCTGATTGCCATCCTGGGACCCTGAGGGGAGCCCCATGGAATGAAATCAGCACTGTGGACAGCAGTGTAGACCGAGAAAGACCCTGGTCATTGAGGACATCACTTGAGATGTCCGCAGCTGCCCTGAAGCCCTTGCAGTCTACAGACTCCCAGGTGTGTGAGCCCATCAAATGTCCTATGCTTAAAGCCAATTTGGTTGGATTTCCTGTTACACCGAAAGCGCCTAACTGCTCCAGATGCAATGCCCATTTTAGAGACGAGGAAGCCAGTATCCAAAGGGATTAAGTAACTTGCCCGAGGTTGCATAGCCTGGAAGGCAGAGCTGGGCTCGGGACCAAGGTGTGACTCTTGTCTCCACACCCTGCAATTCATCTGTCTTTTCACTGGGATCGCTGATTCACATATTTCAAATGTTATAAGAACAGCTCAGACATGCCGAACTCACTCAGAAACTTGTCTCTGACTTTTCATACTTCCTCCCTGAGTTCAGAGCTGGGCCATTTCCTGTGCAACCAGGTTCTCTAGAACATCAATAGGCTTTCACAAATCACACTCAAGCCCGATCAGGCAGATTTATTACTTGTTTTCAGGCTGACATCGGTACTTTCCCCCCGTTGTTTTAAAATAGGCAGTAATGATGACTGCATAAAACAAATATATGCTGGGTAATGGCTTCCAATGTTATCTTATCACAGTACAAATGTCCCCTACCTGTGGGAAGGGTGTGGGTGAATGCTGAACATCCGTGAATTCTCATACTGTGGATAAAAGGATGTGAGTGCAGCAGTATACTCAACAAAAGTCTAAGACCTTTTTCTCAGAAAACTTAAGATCTGAGACCTGGACGGAATTGGGAGGCCAGCTGTCCTAGCCTCCCATCTGCGGTGAAAGGATCCCTTCCAGAGACCTATGGCCGGTCCCTTTGGAAACACTGCAGGTGAAGATGGCCTTCTCCATCCTCCTGGTCAGGAAGTTCCTGATGTTGTATAGACTCCACATGTACGTTTTGTTATAAGCAATGCCGCCGTTCTTCAGAGCATGATGGATACCAGCTCGTTAAAAGATAAAGGGTAACAAATCCTTTGTCACGTCTCCTCCCGAGAAGATGGTATAATGAATGGGCCTCCAGGAGATGTACCTCCAACAAGTTGACCAAACCTGTTACCCCTTCACTCCCAACTCACTTGAGATAAAAATGGATACACAACCTGTCTATGAAACACACGTAGGCAAGGGGTCACGTCAAGGTTTTGTTTGGCTCAGAGGTGACCTTGGAGAGGGAAGGATGGCTTTGTTTTTCATTTATGTTCATTGCTTTCCAAAGCACAGATGTGTTTGGTGTCAAGAGTTCAATTATGGACCAGCAGTCTCCCACCATACTCTCCTTGTCTCTAAAGATACTCTCCAGAGGCAATCAGTTTCAAATCTTCTAGCCATTTCTTCTGGTGCTTGTACTTCTATTTCTCATCATGTGTTGATATTGTTATCTCTTGATTTGTCCTTTTTTTTTTTTTCACCAAACAAAACTGAGTCATTTAATTGCATCCCAGAAGGAAGTTAAAGATACCTATAGGCATACAAAAAATATCCAGCAGCCCACAAGGTAAAATTTACGATGTCTAGAACCACATCAACAATTATCAAGCTTGCAAAAAAGCAAGGATGTACAACCCATAATAAAGAGAAAAACCATTGATTTTTCCATTTTAGGTATCCTCTTTTTTTCCCCAGTGCAGAAAAGAAGGATTTAGCATGCTCACACCTCCCCTCCCTGCCCCGTGCCCCTCCCCACCTCCACTCACACTCAGCCACTCCCTCTCCTGGCTTCCTGAGTTAGTGACATCACAAGTTTGGGTTGAGTCAACACTTAGTATTTACATTTTTTAAATAAATTTATTTATTTATTTTTGGCCGTGTTGGGTCTTCGTTGCTGCACGCGGGCTTTCTCTAGTTGCAGCGAGCGGGCGCTACTCTTCCTTCTGGCGCAAGGACTTCTCACTGCGGTGGCTTCTCTTGTCGCAGAGCGTGGGCTCTAGGCACACGGGCTCAGTAGTTGTGGCTCGCGGGCTCTAGAGCGCAGGCTCAGTAGTTGTGGCCCACAGGCTTAATTGCTCCGCGGCATGTGGGATCTTCCCAGACCAGGGATCAAACCTGTGTCCCCTGCATTGGCAGGTGGATTCTTAACCTCTGTGCCACCAGGGAAGTCCCTAGCATTTACATTTTGATGACGACGTAAATCTTCTTCACAGCTGAGCCATACAACAAAATCCAGAAGTAATGAAGAGGTATACTTGACCTCACGGGCAGAGAGAGCTTAAGCGCAATATGGGTGCCACAGCGCTCCCTGGAGTGTTCCAGACAGTGACCCAGACTGTGGGAAAGGGCTGTCCTGTGTTTGCACAGATCCAGACCAGACCAGCTCCTGAGCTGGCAGGTGGGGTTTCCTTCCTGAGGAGGGTGGGAGTGTGGAGGGTTTGTGCAGAGGCTGAGTATAGAGAAGAAGCGAAGGGTGAACCTAAGGCAGTAGAACAATGCCATCAACTCCCCTCCACCCATGCGGAACCTTGCGGAAGAGTTTGAGTTTTTCCCCTTTTCCCTAGGGCTGTGGGAACAGTCATACAAAGTAGCCTGCTTAAATGCTTTTCCCCTTTGAGGCAATTATCTCCAGTTATTCATGACCCTTCAGTGACTCACTGACCACCTAGGGTTTGCTCTGCATTGATCTTGCAAGGGCCAGGCAGTGGGGAGCCCCCCCCCCCGTACCAGCCTCCTCCGGAGTGTTCTCTGGGAGTCTCCCCCAGTTCCATCACCACTCCACGTTGGTCCCTTTTTGCCCGCTGCTCCTGCCTTGAGGAGGGGGGCCCCAGTGGGAGTTGGGGTCCCGGGAACACTGGCGGGGCGTCACTCCCTGCGGGGAAGAGGAGGCTTATGCCTGTCTGCCTTCACTTGGATAAAACAGTCAAGGGGATTTTGTTTTTAAAATAAATGTTAAATGAACTTATTTACAAAACAGAAACAGACTCACAGACAAAGAAAACAAACATATGGTTACCAAAGTGGAAAGGGGGAGGGATAAATTAGGAGCTTGGGATGAACAGATACACACTACTATATATAAAATAGATAATCAACAAGGACCCACTGTATAGCATGGGGAACTATATTCAATATCTTGTAATAAACTACAATGGAAAAGAATCTGAAAAAGAATATATATATATGTGAAACCAACACAACATTGTAAAGCAACTATACTTCAATTAAAAAAATTAAAATACCATATGATATCACTTGTACGTGGAATCTAAAATATGACACGAACATGTCTATGAAACAGAAACAGACCTCATAGATAGAGAACGGACTGGTGGTGGCCAAGCGGATGGGGGAAGGATGGAGTGGGAGGCTGAGGTTAGTAGCTGCAAATTATTATACATAGGATGGATAAACAACAAGGTCCTACCATATAGCATGAATTATATTCAATGCCCTGGGGTAAACCATAATGGAAAAGAATATAGATATAGATATAACTGAGTCACTTTGCTGTACAGCAAAAATTATCACAACATTGTAAATCAACTATATTTCAGTAAAAAAATTTTTTAAAATAAACCAAACTTTGCTACTCTCCCAAGGAATCAGAAATTCAAACTTAAGTTTCTCTAATGTCCACCAAACAGGGTGGAATCAATCTTTAAGTCCTCACTTACTAAATCTCCCCATATGTGTTTGTATAATGGATGCAGTCTCTGCCTCTATCATTTTTATTTCTGCCCTAAGAAATTCTCCTATTGTTCCTGAGTTTTCAGTTTGCAGCCCCTTGATGGGGAAATAGAAATCTATAGGGATTTAATTATAAGTTCTAGTCCAAGAGTTATTTTTCAAGATCTATAGAGAGGAGTTGGACCCAGGAAAACCTCACTGCCTTTTATTTTTTCCTTTCTATTAATGGAAATGTTCAAATTACCTAAAAAACAAAACCCCCAAAACCAAGCACCTGAGCGTCCTTTTACATTTTCAAATGCTCAGCTTCAGTTTCTAATTAACAAAAGTCTTCCACCTCTGAAACTCACAGTTACTTTTCTAAGCAGCTTCCTTAGAGCAGTTCCCTTTTAGCTGCTTTCTTTTATGGGTCCGTAAACCTGTGAAGATTCAGTTATGCAAAGGAGGTTACATGTGCTGTCTTCAAAGGAGGGGAAAGCCAGAAGTGGATGTGAAAAAAGCCATTTGGGTCGTTGGGGGTGTTTTCTTGAGAAAGTTGACCTTCCTCTTGTCTTCATTTGAGAGATGAATGTACCTCTGTTCAGACTTAGAGCTTACCCTTTGCAATTAATTGGGTTCCACCAAAACTCAGCCAGCAGCAGAGGTGACCAGAGAATCGATCTTAGATGCAATTTTAGGCCCTGCGATAATAATAACTAACAGTAGGATTTAGTGGCCTGCAAAGGGGCTTTTACAAATATTGACATTTTGGATCCTTAGAGCAACTGCACGGTGACAAGAATAGTGGAGAATATTTACTGAGTGCTGACTCTGTATCACATCCCGCCTACACATCCTCCAGGTTAACCCCTTTGATCCACACAATTGGTCCTCCCACCCGCTCTGATCACCTCAGAGAAGAAGGCTGAGGTCACACGACTGGTAAGTGGCCGAGCCGGGATTTGAACCCAGGCTCCAGGCTCCAGGGTCTGTACTCAACCACTATGGGGTAATCGTCCTCCCTTCCCACGCTAGGGGTGGGGGAACCTGCTCATTTTACAATTTGGGAAACGGAGACCCACAGCCTAGCTTATAGAAGTCCACACAGCTTGCAAGGGGAGAGAAAAAAAGAGTTAAAACCCACGGGTCTATTTCCAAGTCTTGTGTACCCCACACAGCAGACCACCTTCCTCTGCGACCTTGCTTACCAGGCAAACCTGGAACGGACCCGTTTGTCTTTCTGGCAGACAGGAACTAGGGCACACTCACCTCAGGCATAGAAATGAAGGGATCTCCAAACAAACAAACAAACAAACTACTCCACCATCGAAATAAATAGTAGCTATGAAATATTTTTTTAATCAAAATTAATACAAAAATCCGTGATGATCAAGACATCAAACATTTAAATAAAGACCATCTCAGTCCCGTCCCAAATTCTTTTTCAGGCCTTTCCCTCAATTCTGGCAAATTCTTATTTATTCCAATTCCTTCATGCCTTGCTCTTGAAGAAATACCTGAAAATCTTGAGATGTAAATCATTTATTCCAGAGGTATTTACATTTAATACCTTGGGTGTGAAGGAATTAGTTTCAGTGAGAATTGCCAGCATTGGGGAAAGGGCTTGAAAAGGAATTGGGACAGGACTGAGCCTTGTCTTTTATTTAAATATTTGACTTAGTGTTCATCATGGATTTCTATATTAATGTTGATTTTTTAAAATACTATTTGAGGGACTGCCCTGGCGGTCCAGTGGTTAAGACTTTGCCTTCCAATGCAGGGAGTGCAGGTTCGATCCCTGGTCAGGGAGCTAAGATCCCACATGTTTGGGGAGCTACTCGGAGAAGCTCATTAAGCTACTTGAGGCCCAACAGGAAGCAAGTGGTGAGTCAGGATCTGAATCTGATTTTTCTCTTCATCACAAAGCCCCAGGCAACGGTCTCTCCCAGGTGAATCAGGAGTAAACAGGAGAGAGCATGGTGGTGGTGAACAGACTATATATCACGAGATTCCATTTTCTAGGAAGAAAACCCCCAAGAGACAACTGCTTCAGGAGCAAATAGCACATAAAATAATTCTGAAGCGGTTTCTTAAGATCATTTTTTCAACTTCATTGAGGTACATAAACTGCCCGTCTTCAAGTGTAAAGTTTGGTCAGTTTGGGCATAAGTAGACACCTGTGAAATCACTCCCACACCAAGATAACATTTGCATCACCCTCCAGAAGCTTCCTCATGCCCTTTTGTAATCCGTCCCTCTGTCCACCCGTGACTCCAGGCAAGATCTGCTTTCTGACTGTGGATTTGTTGGCCTTTTCTAGTATTTTATATAAATAAATTCATACAGTGTTGGGAATTCCATGGTGGCCTCGTGGTTAGGATTCCGGGCTTTCACTGCCGTGGCCCAGGTTCAATCCCTGGTCTGGGAACTGAGATCCCACAAGCCTCGTGGCCCAAAAGTAAATAAATATATGTATACGGTATGAATGACTTTTTCTTTGGCTTTTTTTCCCGCAGCATAATTGTTTTGAGATTTATCCATGCTGTTGCAAGGATCAACCGTTCATGCCTTTTTGTCACTGACTAGTATTCTGTTGTGTGGGTGTACAATTGTTTATCCAGTCACCTGCTGATGTTGGCTTTCCATATCTTAAATTTTTTATGTCCATAAATAATACATTTTGAGATACTTGAACCTGCAATTATGTGTTCTTCCTGAACTCCTAATCACTCCTATATGGCAGGGTAACGCTATGTGTCTCCAGGAACCCAGAAAATGCACTTCCTGGCCCCTTTGCACACAGCCCCTATGGCTAGATTTGGCCAAGGCGGTGTGAGCAGAGGAGATGAGAATTGTTTCTCAGTGGAGGCGGCAAGCTGCCTCTGTGCAAGTGCCAGTTTCTTTCTTCCCCTTCGGCAGGGAGAGTGGAGGCTGTGATTAGCTGGCAGGACCACTGGATAGAACAGGTGAGCCCACAGCCTCACCAGATGGATGCAGTAGCCTTGGAGAGCCACTAGCCCTGCTGTGGACTTTATGTCCCGGAGAGATAACCTCTCCTGTGAGTCGGGGCTGTTTGTTACTGCAGCACAAGCCTAGCCTTTCCTGACAAACACACTTTATCTTGGCACTAACACTCTCTTTTCAGACACCACAGGGAGACCGTCCCAGCGAAATTTCTACCAAGGCTGAATGGAGTCCAATTTTATGAGGTTTTTACTATTTAGAATTGTCTAAGAAATCTACTAATATTGTAACATTACAGACCACTTTTCTCTTCGGTGGGTGGGAAAGCAATGTAAGTATTCAGAAGGGGAGCATGGGGAGAGGCAACAGGGAAAAGAAAGGAAAAAAAGGTGTGACTCTTTTTTTTAAATATTTTTTTAAATTTTTTATTATTTTTGTCTGTGTTGGGTCTTCGTTTCTGTGCGAGGGCTTTCTCCAGTTGCGGCGAGAGGGGGCCACTCTTCATCGTGGTGCGCGGGCCTCTCACTGTCGCGGCCTCTTCTGTCGTGGAGCACAGGCTCCAGATGCGCAGGCTCAGCGGCCATGGCTCACGGGCCTAGTTGCTCCGCGGCATGTGGGATCTTCCCGGACTTGGGCACGAACCTGTGTCCCCTGCATCGGCAGGCGGATTCTGAACCACTGCGCCACCAAGGGAAGCCCCAAGGTGTGACTCTTTATCTTGTACCTGCAACTCCCCTACGTTAACTTAGTTAATTGTCACAACTCTGAGGAGGTATTTATAGTCTCATTTTTACAAAGGAAAAATCTGAGACACGAGAGTTTCCTAGGATACACAGCTGCTAGGTAGCAGTTTCGGAATTAAAGTCTACGTTTGCCTAACTCCCAGCTGCTCACTGTTTGTCCTGTTGGATTGGGAAATGCAGGAAGACGTGAGATGAAGCTCCTCCCAGCATCCACCACCCCCTGCTACGTGATAAGGCCAGTTAGCAGTGGTCCAAGGTAGACGCAGGCAGAAGGCGCTGGACAGTTGGCCACGGCAGCCAAAGCCTACCCAGCCCGGGCCAAGTAGACACAGTGAGAGCGTGTAGACAGAGCAGGGCCGGGAGTCAGAGCTCCTGGTCCAGACCCGCCTCTGTCCTGGGGGTTCTGTGGCCTCAGGCAGAGTCAGTTAATGTGTCGGAGCCTTGATTTCCAGTTTCAAGCAGGCATGATCTATAGAAAGCAGACAGGAAACCCAGAAGTGCTGGGCAAGGGCAGGCTTGTCCCAGGCTCTCTGGACACAGCTCCGGTGACATTTACAGGCGGGCATGATGTTATCACCAAAGGAGACCCTGCTTTCTGTGCCCTTCCCTTTCTAAGTACACCTTGTGCAGACCTCAGGACTCCAACTGTTCTCAGTAAGAAAGCACTTGGGAGAAACCTACCAGCTCAGGACCCTCTGAGACCAAGAACCACTTCATCCTAAGACTTGTCTTCTGAAGAATTTTGTCTCCTGGTGAAACTTCCCTCCCAAAGAGTATGGGCCTGGTGGAGGGGGCAGATCGGGGGCAGGGGGGCCCTCACAGACCCTGAGGGTTTGCTCATTTCTGCAGATAGGGTGCCCTCAGAGGGGGGGAGGGAAGGGAACATTCCTTTTTCTCAGCCACAAAAAGACCCCACCTCCTCTGCTCCAAGGGCAGCGAGGGGGGGTGTCCCCAGCCCAGGGTAGAGGAGCCGAGCTAAATATATCACAGTTAACAATTGAACATCTTGCATTTACGGGCATCAAGCCACAGCTAGATTATATAATATTAAGTAGATGAAATTACTGCCTTAGTAGGTTAGAACAGTCGCACCTACTATATTTTATCACTTGACAGATTCCAGGAAGGAGGGTGTGCTCGTGGTAACTTTTAATATTTCTTTGCCCATTCTTCCTTGCTTTTTTTCTTTAAAAGCATTGGGTATGATCAGAAAGATAGATGCAATAACCATGCACCCGTTAAGTCAAGTTTCATCTTAATTTTAAAAAAAGTAGTTTTTTGCATATTAGGTAATAGAACTCTGCTAAGAGCTGGGAGTGGGAAAAGGCATTCGCCCTTAGCAGTTATACTTTTCTCAGGGAGAAAAGTCATTAAAAGAAGATTGTTGGGCTTCCCTGGTGGCGCAGTGGTTGGGAGTCTGCCTGCCATTGCAGGGGACACGGGTTCGTGCCCCGGTCCGGGAAGATCCCACATGCCGCGGAGCGGCTGGGCCCGTGATCCATGGCCGCTGAGCCTGTGCATCCGGAGCCTGTGCTCCGCAACGGGAGAGGCTGCAACAGTGAGAGGCCCGCTTACCGCCAAAAAAAAAAAGAAGATTGTTAGGGGGAATTCCCTGGCGGTCCAGTGGTTAGGACTCTGAGCTTTCACTGCCAAGGGTGCAGGTTCAATCCCTGGTTGGGAAACTAAGATCCCACAAGCCGTGTGGCACAGCCAAAAAAAAAAAAGAAGAAGACTGCTAGGTTACTCGTATCACACAATCTGAAAAAATTATCAGAAACTAAAATTAAGCATCACCCTCTACTCGATATTCTGTAACAACCTATACAGGAAAAGAATCTGAAAAAGAATGAATATATAAGTATATATATAACTGAATCACTATGCTGTATGCACCTGAAACTAACACAACACTGTAAATCAACTATACTCCAATAAAATGAAAACATAAAAAATAAATAAATAAAATTAAGCATCACTTCCTCTAAACAAACCCCACTCTGAACTATGTGTAAAATAGAACTAAAAATATTTAACTACGAGATAAAGGTCCTAGTCTCTGGATTTTATTCTTGGGTATTATACGCCATAGAAACAAATCATTGGTCAATGACAAATGTATTGGAGCATAAAATACTTGATGAAGGCTGTGATTATTCACATGTGGTTTCTGAACCACACTGCCTGCACTCTGATGGGCTTATATTCCCTGCCTTTTACTCCACCCTCCACGGTGCTTCTAAGCTCTGCAAGTACGTAGTTAGTATATCCACAACCTTAGTACTGAATAACAAGTGATTGGATCTGTTATATACCTGAATCCTTGGCTATGACCCATTGGATCCCTGGATCCTTTAAAGGAAAGGTGCTTCATATAAATAGAGCTGTAGCAATGACAATGTATCCATTGGCTCCCTGTGTGTTTCTCACTCACAGCACCCAACCCTGGCAGCCAGGGGCACTTGAGGACGCTGGCGTGGATGGTGGAGCCTTACTGGATTCACCCAGCCTCGCTGAAAAGTCAGCATACAAGGATTGTGAGCATAAACTCATGACATTTTAGGAAGCTCTGAGGTCAAATAAATCACAGAAGAATTTTATACGAGCTGTTGTAAAAACCCTGGTCACCAACTCCTAGGGGTAAGGAAATGGGAGTTTAAGCCTAGATTCAATTACTATTGGGAAAAAAAGGGAGAAAGAGAAACCAGGTAGAACCATTTGCTGATCACAGACTATAGGAAGCAAAGCTCTCGGTTCCTGGATTAAATAACCGTTCATTAAGAGGTGAGCTTGTGATGATCACACACCTGTTTGGCACAGACGCAGAGAAGGGCCTTTGGGTGCTGGGTCCCCACTTTCTTTTCTCCTCTCCAATCAAGTTTTTAAACATTGGGTTGGCCAAAAAGTTAGTTCGGGTTTTTGCATAACATGTTATGCAGAAACTGGAACGAACTTTTTGGCCAACCCAATAATTTAACATCCTATAGCTATTCTAAATCCGGCCAGGCAAGCCTCATATTTGATCTTCATTGCTCCTTTTCAAAGTTCCATTGTTGTGCGTAATACTTTCTAGTACAATTTTTTTACGATAAACAGTAACAACACTGGCATGCTCACCACCTAGAAGGAACAAACAAATGCTGACACTTATTAAATAATTAAAAGCAACAGAACAGGGCTTCCCTGGTGGCACAGTGGTTGGGAATCCGCCTGCCGATGCAGGGGATGCGGGTTCGTGCCCCGGTCCGGGAGGATCCCGCGTTCCGCGGAGCAGCTGGGCCCGTGAGCCGTGGCCGCTGGGCCTGCGCGTCCGGAGCCTGTGCTCCGCAATGGGAGAGGCCACAACGGTGAGAGGCCCGTGTACCGCAAAAAAAAAAAAACAAAAAAAAAAACAAAAAAAAACAACAGAACAAACATTACAGATAAAATGAAACCCTCCACCCCGGTCCCCGATCCCCTCCCCAAGGCGCGCATGACCACAGACGTGGCGTGTGAGCTTTTGGCTCTGGTTCTATCCTTTCCCTGCATGGACGTACATTATAACTGGGGCGCCCTGTCTCTGTGTCATCCCTTACAGGGATCCCACCTCCTGCTGGGAGTTGCTGTTTTCACTCATCACAGAGACTCAACCACATGAGCACAAGCAGATCCGTTCATTCCTGGAACCTCCGTGTGTGTCCCCCACCCCCTCCCCTCATGTCCCTCTCCCCCTACCCCGGGATGTTCCCGCTGTCACTGTCGTTATTCCCAACGTGATGGCCGTTCAGGTGGTTTCCAATTTATCGATATTTCAAACGATGCTGCGATTTCCCAGACTTCAGTTGGATTCAGCTTTCCTGGGTATGACCCAATGGCCCGGCCAAACCCTGCACAGACTTACACTCCCTCCAGCCCTGCCTGAAATGCTGGCCTTCCCCCACCTGCTCTCACTTGGTTTTGTCAGACTTTCTGATTTCCCCTAACCCAATGGGAAGTCTTTGGGGTTTTAACTTTCATTTCCCTACTGATGAGAGCTTGGACACACACTCACCTGGGGATGTTGTCCATCCTGATGTCCTCTTATGAGCACTGTCTGTCCCTGTCCTTTGCTATTTTTCTACTGCAAAGTTTGTCTTTTTCTTATGAATTTATGGCTCTTTGCATATTCTGAATATAATCCTTCAATCTGTTTTTATTTGTTGCAAATATCTCCTAGCCTGCCATCAGCCTTTTAACACTTTTATGGTGTCTGCTCTATTACAGATGTTTTTCATTTCGATGAACTCAGATGTATCCACTTTTTCATTTGAGTTCAAGTTTTGTTTTTCACATATAGGTTTTCAGTCCCATCAGGATCGGTGAGCTAGAGATCTAACTTTATTTATTTATTTTTGCGGTACGCGGGCCTCTCACTGTTGTGGCCTCTCGCGTTGCGGAGCACAGGCTCCAGACGCAGAGGCTCAGCGGCCATGGCTCACGGGCCCAGCCGCCCCACGGCATGTGGGATCTTCCCGGACCGGGTCACGAACCCGTGTCCCCTGCATCGGCAGGCGGACTGTCAACCACTGCGCCACCAGGGAAGCTCTCTAACTTTATTTTATTTTTTCCATTTCCATTTTTTCTATTGGGATAAACAGCTGTTCCAATACCCTTGATTTGTAGGGCCACTGCTATCACATCTCAAGCCCCTAACATATTTAGGATGGTTTCTGGGCTCTTTATTTAGTACCATTTTTTGTATCTTCTTTCTACCTTTTCTACCCAATTAATCTACATGGCTGCCAGGATATAGTAAGTATATGAAGTGTTTATTTGATTCATTTAGAATTTACATGGAGGGAGTTCTCTGATGGTCCAGTAGTTAGGACTCCACACTCTCATAGCTGAGGGCCCGGGTTCAATCCTTGCGTGAGGAACTAAGATCCCGCCCACCTCGAGGTGTGGCCAAAAAAACCCAAAAACCTTGACATGGAAAAGCCATAGGTAATCTTTTTGGCTTAAGGAAAGAGCCCTGTTGGGGGGGGGGGCGGGGCGACACCCCCTCTCTTTGGGTGGAGTTTGGTAAATGTGGAATAAAACAGAGAATTAGAGTGGGAGGGGTTGGGAGTAGGAGGAAAGAACTCAAGTTTATCTAGTACCTAAAATGTGCCAGATGTGCTGATTACTTCATTTCCTCTTTTCAACAGCCCTTTGAAATAAGCTTTATTTGTACTCATTTTCTAAATGAGGAAACAGGTGACCAAGAGGAGTACCATGACTTCTCCGAGTCACACGGTGAGTGAGAAACAGAACTGGGGCTGATACTTCAGCCTGTCTCCAGAGACCTTTGCCCCTCTGTTTTGCCACAGAGATGCAAGAAGATGCAGCTGGACCAGGCCATCTCAGCCAGAAGTCACTTTGCCCCAGTCACATGACCATCTGAGCTCTGGGCTGGGACCAGACCATGACTGTATACCACACACATGATCTGGTTACTCTATACCGCCCCAGCCAAAGAGGAACGATGACTCTACAATCGCAGGCAGGAAGCAAGATTTCTGCTAAAGTCACTCTGCTACTGAGATGTGTCAATACTATAGGGCGGCCGGTGGCCTGTATGCCTTCATGTGCACTAGAGAAAAAAGCCCCTGGCGCTTCCCCACCCTGGGTGGACACGGCCTGATGAATGTGGCTTGGCCAGCAGAGTGCACGCTGGACTCAGCCGTGAGCCCTTCCCCAGGTGCCCTGTGCAGCCATAGGTGGGAACACGAAGTGGTCTGACTCCAGGACTTGTTCTGTTTCTCCTCCAACCCACTGTCTTCGACGAGTGCCTCACCGCCTTTTCCAGTTCCAGACCGTTTGGTTGAGACCAAAGGCCAAGCATTTCAACCTTCCAGCAGCAACTAGGTAACAGCAAGGCATTGTTACTCACCCGTCGATGTGCCTGTCTTATTTAACTGGAGCTGTGCTTAATTCATACTGGAACATAATGCATACTAGGTCATAAAATCTCTTTGTTAGGAAAAAAATAAGTCAAAGTAGTGATGCCAAATGTTGTCACGGCCAGACCTCTTAGGACGAAGAGAGTTCTCTGCTCAAGCATAAATTACTAGTAAGTGGGTCTGAGTGGTACATCACCATAAAAGCCAGTGAAAGGAGTTGAATTTTTGCATTAGCTCATAGCCACTAGAGATCTGACTTTGAGAATGATATTTTCCCCCTGAAAACAGGTTTTTTTTTAATTGAGGTATAATTGATATATAATATTATGTTATAACTGAATCACTTCACTGTACACCTGAAACTCACACAACAGGGTTAATCAACTATACTCCAATAGAAAATAAAAAAAAATTTTAAAGACCAAAAAAAAACACCCCACTTCATATTCGTTTCGGGTGTACAACATAAACATTCAATATTTGTAAATATTGTGAAACGATCACCCCGGTGTTTAGTTACCATCCGTCAGCACACAAAGTTACATATCTGTGTGTGTGTGTGTGTGTGTGTGTGTGTGTGTGAGATGAGAACTTACAGGGTTTACTCCTTGGCAACAAGAACCACTTCCTTGAAAGAAAAGTCAGAGTACGTTGGATTTCTCAATTCCCAATAGAATTCCTACTTTGGGAATACCCAGGAGCTTTTGTTACCAACCGCATCCCCGAGTGATTCCCCTCTCTTTCTAGAGGTGGACAAGTCTCCCAAGTGCGTCCACATGAGAGTCACTTGTCTAGGATCACAAACTGCAGACACGAGTCTGAAATGATGGCAGCCCCTCCCATGTGTAGAAGATCATCTGAACACAGAACTGCAGAGGACGGTGAGCGCCAGAATCCAATTATCCAAAAGACATGGTAAAACAGCTGTGACTGCGCCAGAAATATGATAAGCTAGGAGGAGTGGAAACAAATGACTTTATTGAGTTTAAGGGGGGGAAATGGATTCCACGTGTCCCCAGTCCAGATATTATTCTCAAAAGACCATGTTTGGGCTTCCCTGGTGGCGCAGTGGTTGAGGATCCACCTGCCAATGCAGGGGACACGGGTTTGATCCCTGGTCCAGGAAGATCCCACATGCCACAGAGCAACTAAGCCCGTGCGCCACAACTACTGAGCCTGCGTGCCGCAACTACGGAAGCCCATGCACCTAGAGCCCGTGCTCTGCAACAAGAGAAGCCACCGCAATGAGAAGCCCGTGCACCGCAACAAAGAGTAGCCCCCGCTCGCCGCAACTAGAGAAGGCCCGTGCACAGCAACGAAGACCCAACGCAGCCAAAATTTAATTAATTAATTAATTAATTAATTAAAAAAAAAAACAAAAAGACCGTGTTCAATAGCTGAATGAAGCAAAGAACAAGCGAACGCCCTTCAGGGAGAAATGGAGAAGCGGGAACAAATCACTGGCTGCTCTGTATTCATGCCTCTTCCTGACCGAGCAGCCATTGGCCTAGACTTGATCGAGTTAAGACACTTGCTACTCCGTGTTCACTTTTTACCTGGACTCTTGTCAGCCTCCTTGTTAATTTCTTCAGTTCAGTACCTGTCCTCCAGGCAATCCTTTAATGAAAAAGACAGTAAAATGATGAACTTTGCTTTAGCCTTCTGGGTAAAGAAACAACCACTTCATTTGCTCTTTGGAAAGGGGACCCTCCTCTGCCTTTGCTGCAGTCCTCAGAGTGACCAGGAGGACAGCCTGCAGCCCCAGGGGTTGGTGATGCAGACATTCTGCAACACCAGATTCGGTCCCCAGCCAGGCCTTCTGTTCGAGCTGAGTGCCACGGATTTCTCTCAGCAACACATGGCCCCTTTTCTGGTTCTCCATTTGCTGCTGCTGGTTTTCCTCCTGTTGCATTTTCCAACTGGGTCTGTGTCCCAGCTGTGTTTCCAACAATACCTCCAAACTTGAAGGGACTTGGCACTCGTTGCTTTTGGTCACTGGTGTGCTATGAATCAAGCTTGTGAAAGCCGCTTCCCGGGAGATTAACACGGTCTCATCCCACTGGCAAAGCTCTGCACCTTCACTGTCCTCATCTGCCGCAAAGCCAACCAAAGTTCCAGGTAGGCTTTGACAGAAGAGCCTGGAATTGGTTCCCAGGATTGAGCCCTGACATTTGGCATTTCTATTAGCCAGAAGAGAGGAGAAAAGGTTTCCTTTTACCTTGCCCCTTCCCCTGAACCCCTGACTGACCAAAAATAAAAAAGAAGTAATATCTAATTCATCTTGCTTCATTTGAGCAACGAACAGTTTGCCTGTTTTAGCTAAAGAAACTCTCCTGTTACATAGTAAACAGGCCAAATAAGGAAATGATCCCCCTTGCCAAGTTCACTCACCCTAATTTTGCGGGCACGCCTTATCTGACATGTAACAATAGAATTTCAACATTGGAAGAGATTTGAAAAGTCTCAGAGTCCAACCATCCAATGATATTCCAATATCCTCTGTGCATGAGGCCCCAATACTGACTGCACATCAGAGTAAATAAAGGCACTTGTTCAAAATGACCATCACTTGGCCTCACCCCCATGAGGCTCTGATCCTATAGAAATCAGAGGTGGACCTATTTATTTTGATTAACACCCAGGGGATTTCTGGTGCAGCAGTTCCACAGGACAGTGTTCCAGAACCGCCACACAGTGCGGCAGTGTTGAGGGACTTGGCCAAGAGTCAAAAGCCTTCCTGAGTCTCCTCCAGCACCTGACCCTCACTGCTTTCCAAAGTAGCCGACTGTTGAACATTCTTCCTCCATCTCAGGGAAACATTTCTTCCTCCAGCTTCTTCCTGCTGACTCTACTCCTGTTACAGAGTCCAAACTCATTCTGCTCTCCCCACAATAGGCCAATAAATTGGGAGATGAGCTTTTGGGGCAACAAATAGCAACTTTATTCAGAAAGCTGGGAATCCGGGAAGATGGTGGACTAGTGTCCCAAACAACTATCTTACCCAAGTCAGAATATAGGCTTCTTTTATACTGAAAGGGGAGGGGGTGTGGTTGGTTGTCACAAACTTCTTGGTGTCAGAATCCTTTGTTCTTCCAGCTGTCCAAGTAGGTCAGGTCACGATGTTCCTGTAAACCTCCAATAAGACAAATGTTATTCTCTGTTCTGCAACTTTTTATCTCTATATGAATAGAAAGTGTTATACCCTTAAAGGTCAGAGCCTTGCAAATGGGCTATCCTGTATATTTCAGGCCCTAGGCAACATTTTTAACTGGAAGCAAAAGCAATAGATTACAAAGATAAAGTGAAAGAAACAGATCCAATATGGAGTCAGATTCATTCTTGTCAATCACACTACTACCCCGTGGAGCTGCACAGACCCGACCGATCACTGGTGAACCTTTGGCTATCTGAAGATGGAGCTCATAGTCTGTCCTGGGATCTTGTCTGCAAACTTCTATCACGGTTCCTGTGCAGCTTACATCTGACCTTCTTCCCGGGGGTCTCCCCTCTTGAGAGTGGACCTACCTTTGGGCTTTCGAATTCAATAAACCTAAATTCTAACATGGTGTTTCCTCTCCTAGCTGGTGGTTGGGGCATGGTCTTTAGCCTTTGTGAGCCTCCATTCAGTCCTCCCTGGGGTGAGGATGAGACAACCGGTCACACAGCTGAGTGTGGGGGACAGTGCAGAGCCAGCCACATGGTGGGTCTCCACAGCAGTCCCCTTCCACCTCCTGGTCAGTGCGTCTTTCTCTCGAGTGCAGTGGTTCAAGCAGCACCATTAAAATAGAAATGTCATGTGAGCCACAAATGTCATTTTTCACACATGGAATTTTAAGCTCTCTAGTAATCCCATTAAAAGAGTAAACATAAACAGTCACATTCTTTTTAATAATATATCCTATTTAGAAACAACCTAAAAGTCCATTGACAGATGAATGGATAAAGAGGATGTGGTACATATGTACAATGGAATATCACTCAGCCGTAAAAGAATGAAATAATGCCATTTGCAGCAACATGGATGGACCTGGAGATTATCATAGTAAGTGAAGTAAGTCAAAATGAGAAAGACAAATATCATATGATATCACTTATATGTGGAATCTAAAGTGTGACACAAATGAACTTATCTATGGGAGACTTCCTTGGCCATCCAGTGGTTAAGACCCCATGCTCCCAACGCAGGGGACACGGGGTGGTCAAAAAAGAAAGAAAGAAAATGAACCTATTGTTATAAAGCAGAAACTAACACACCATTGTAAAGCAATTATACCCCAATAAAGATGTTAAAAAAAAAAAAAAGAAAATGAACATATCTACGAAATAGAAACAGACTTACAGACGTAGAGAACAGACTGGTGGTTGCCAAGGCGGAGGGGGGGGGTGGGGGAGGGATGGAGTGGGAGGTTGGGATTAGCAGGTGCAAACTATTATATACAGGATGGATAAACAACAAGGTCCTACTGTATAGCACAGGGAACTATATTCAATATCCTGTGATAAACCATAATGGAACAGAATATGAAAAAGAACATATAATTGAATCACTTTGCTGTACAGCAGAAATTAACACAACACTGTAAATCAACTATACTTCAATAAATTAAAAAAATAATGCATCCTACTTAACCCAATTTATCTAAAATATTTCAACATGTGAGCAATAATGAGTTATTTTACATTCCCTTTTTCACCTTAAATCTTGAAAATCTGGTATGTGCTTTACTCTTCCTGCAAATCTCAGTTTGGACTAGCCTCACTTCAAGTGCTCAAGGGTGACGTGTTGGATGGTGCAGGTTTAAAGCAATAACCGTTCCTAAACGATGCATTAGCCCTTTCCCTCTCAGGAGCCTCCCTTCTGAGGCTCTTACCCTTGGAAAGCTTTTCTGTCCCTGAAGATTAGTCTCCAGTCAAAATCACAGCTTCTGTCCCACATCTGCTCTGTTAAATCCTAGGATAGCCATTCAGTATTCAGTCGTCATTCTTTGAGCACCACGTAAGCTAAGAACTGGGGGACACTGGTTCCTGCCCTCAGGGGGTTTGAATCTAGTTAGGCTATATACCCACAGAGCTATAAAAACCAAGGCAGGGCTTCCCTGGTGGCGCAGTGGTTGAGAGTCCCCCTGCCATTGCAGGGGACACGGGTTCGTGCCCCGGTCCGGGAAGATCCCACATGCCGCGGAGCAGCTGGGCCCATGAGCCATGGCCGCTGAGCCTGCGCGTCCGGAGCCTGTGCTCCGCAACGGGAGAGGCCACAACAGTGAGAGGCCCGCGTACCACAAAAAAAAACAAAAAAAAACCAAGGCAGAATTATTATGTACATAAAAACATAACTACATTGAGGAAAGGTTTCATTGTCTTACTGCTGACAATAGAATCCCTCTTGGAGTTGTTTGCACCGCTGCTGTGTAAACCCTTTCTGTGCTTTACCCACCCTCACAGATGTCGGATGTGGATGGCTCTTTTTCTTTGGTTACATGGGGCTTGGGGGTATTCAAAGAAGTGGTTGGGCTGATGCAGTGCCCGCAGAGCCATGAGGGAAGAGGTGATGGGGAGAATGTTCCCACATCCTATACCCACACCCCTGCCCAAGACAGGTGCAGAGCACACATCTCACAGACGGTTTTAGAACTTCGGGGGAGATGAGACAAGAACTGAGCTGGTCAGACCTAGGCCAGTGGTTCTCAAACTCTGCTGTCATTAGAGTCACTGGAAAGTTGCTAGTAGTCCCAAATTAATGAAATCGGAATCTCCAGCGTTAGGATCCAGGCTTCAGGATGTTTTTTTTTTTTTCTTCCAGTTTTATTGAAAGTTAAGTGACACGTAGCGCTGTATAAGTTTACGGTGTACAGCATCATGATTTGGCACACGTACATCATGACATGATGATCTCAATAAGTTTAGCGAACATCCATCCTCTTGTATAAATACAGCAGTAAAGAAACAGAAAAAAATCGTTTTCCTTGTGATGAGAACTCTTAGGTTTTTCTCTCTTAACAGCTTTCATTTCTACCATAAAGCAGGCTTAATGATATTTATCGCACTGTATATTACATCCTAGTACATATTCATCTCATAACGGAGTTTGTGCATTTTGATGGCCTTCATCCAATTTCCCCTCCTCCTACCCCCCACCTCTGATAACCACAAATCTGATCTCGTTCTACGGGTTTTTTTTTTTTGGTTTTGAAGTATAATTGATGACCTATAACACTATGTTACTTTCAGTTACACGACATAGTGTTTCAATATTTTTATACATTTTCTTTCTTTCTTTTTTTTGGGGGGGTACGCGGGCCTCTCACTGTTGTGGCCTCTCCCGTTGCGGAGCACAGGCTCCGGACGCGCAGGCTCAGCGGCCACGGCTCACGGGCCCAGCCGCTCCGCAGCATGTGGGATCCTCCCGGACCGGGGCACGAACCCGCGTCCCCTGCATCGGCAGGCGGACTCTCAACCACCGCGCCACTAGGGAAGCCCCATATTTTTATACATTTTTAAATGATCACCGTGGTAAGTCTAGTTATATGTCATCATGTAAAGATATTACATAGTTAGTGACTCTATTCCCCACGCTGTACTTTCATCCCTGTGACTCATTTATTTTGCAACTGGAAGTTCATACCTCCTAATTTCTCTCACCCATTTCTTTCTTCTCCCATCCCTTTCCCCTCTGGCAACCACATGTCTGTTCTCTGTATCCATAATTCTGTTTCTGTTTTGTGATGTGTGTTCATTTACCTTGTTTTTCAGATTCCACATATATGTGAGATTATACAGTATTTTTCTTCCTCTGTTTGACTTATTTCATTTAGCATAATACCCTCTAGGTCCATCCATGTTGCCGCAGATGGCAAGATTTTATTATTTTTATGACTGAATAATACTAGACTTCAGGATATTTTTAAACACCCCAAAGGATTCCAGTGCAGCAGAAGTTGAGGACCAGTGATCTTAGGAAGGGCTTCTCAAACTTTAACACATATACAAAGAATCTGGGAATCTTAAAATGCAGATCCTGATTCCACAGGTCTACAGGGGGCCTAAGATTCTGCATTGCTATGTGAGACCTAATCTGGTCTAGAAAGTAGCAAGGTCGAGATTTTAAGGAGCCGGGAGACCCTTCTCATCATGGGGCTGTGTGATGCTCTCTGAGGCTTCAGAGGCTGGGAAATTTACTTCCAGCTGGGAGGACAGGTCTCAGGCAGAGGAAACAGTAAAGCTGGAGCATGAAGACAGGTGGGAAGGGCAGGGGTGCATTTCAACAGGAAAATAACCATTTCTTGTCGCCACAGAGAGTCGCCACACCCCACAGCCCAAAAAAGGTGTATGTTTGGGAAAAGTGGTTCCCTGTGAAGGGCACAAGCTGGAAAGACAACCAGAAGCAAGTTCTGAGCTGAGAGAAGGTCTGGAATTCACGCTTAAGCTACCCTGGAAAGCCTACCAGGTTTTGACGTAAAGTGCAGCTTCCTGGAAACATCTAGTGACTTATCTGTGCAACTAAATAGCTAAAGATAGAAATACAGCCAGGCAGTTATGCACTGAGGGATTTACAAACAAAGGGCATTGGGATGTGAAAATAGATTGAATAAGCACAGCCAGATGGGTTTTGAAAAATCCCAAAGTTCTGACTCCAGCGGGTGCTCCTGAGGTGGGGCAGGGGAGAAACTGACAAACCCAAAGTAGCCAAAATACCCAACACCTACTTTGGGGAGGAAAGAAACTGTAAGTTTCCCTCTCTTATCTCCTGTTACACTAGCACTATATCCCAGATCCAAACTCCTCAGCTAATGTATCCAAGCGGTTGGGCAGGCTCCCCAATTAAAGCCAAATATCTCGTTTTATTTCCCCCTAATTCCCCTGAATATCAGTACCCCTGCCTCCTAGCCTTTGAGCACTTTAGGATTAGAACATGTCATCTGGTTCCTAATCCCTTCTGCCACCCGCCCCCCACGCTGGCTGCACTCTCTCATCCCATCACATCCTGAGCACACAAACTCAGCCCGGGTGCCCCCCCTCCCAGCCCTCCTGACGTTATAAGGCAGGTGCTGGCTTTCCATAAAGCTGCTGTGGGTAACCTTGACCCACAGAGCTTGCTCCCCACTCTCTGTCCCACAGCTGTTTATGCCTGATTTAGGTATAGCGTCATCTTCATCTTTGACTTTGCAGTTGTTTTGGATGGCAATCATCTGAACCCCATTCCCAAGTTTGGGGCAGTCTCCCCGCCCCGAATGTGTCCACCTCCCATCACAGCCAAAAAAAGGCAGATTCTAGCTGCCTCCCTGACCCAACCATGTGTTTGTTGACACGTGGATCAGTTTATCAAATACGATGCTCCCCAACAAGACTTGGAATCTGGAGACGGGAGACTGAGAAGCAGAGAGAGGAAAATACCCTTTCAAAAAGTTCCTGTACTGCCTAAGTCAATCAGGTCCAGTTCCCACAGTTTACAGGGTCAAGATGTTCAAGGTGGTACCCAAAAGGCAGGCAGGGACGCAGTCCCAGAGTCTGTGTGGTTGGGAAACCTACACCATGCTACGCGTCCTCACACCAGGGTCACACACCATCCTGGTTTTCCTGGGATTCAGGGGGTTCCCAGGATGTGGGACTTTCTGAGCTAAATCTGGGATGTGCTGGGCCAAGCTGGATGGTTGGTCAGCCTAGAGTAAGCCAGCGGACATAAAAGAGTTTTGGGGTCTACTTAGCTGCAAGTAACGGGACTCATGAATAGGTCCTGGAGAAAAGCAGGATCCCAGGAACGCCCTCCGCAGAGACAGCCTGCTGATATCAAAGGAAACGCTCAGTGATTTTATGAGAGTGACTCATTCAAAGTATTTTGATGTGAGCAGAGGCAGATTTACCAGGAAGCAGGCTTCTGGGGAGGCTACATCCGTCCCTGGGAGGCCCTGGAAGGGGCACAGTGAATATTCACAGGATTGTATTTTTTTTTAATTCTACAAAAGTAAGATTTTCTTTTTTTACAACAATAGGTTAAGATGCCTATCTCTTTCCTTTCTGACTTCCGCTCCTGTCAAGCGGTGAGTATTGGAGGGACCAAGGGCATTTTGGGAAATTCTGCTAAGGGGACATGAAGCTTAGAATACAGTTCATTTGGGTACAGTGGGATGTATTTGTGTAGTCACTGCCACTTCCTCGGATGATTAAGCTGTTTCTGGCTGAGCTGGTGTGAGAAATGCACAAACCTAACCTTGAATGTTTTATCCAATGTCCACAAAAAGTGCTTTTTCAACACACAAGGATGCAGTGTTGAATTATCCGTAACTTCAAAGCCTGAGAGTGGGTTAATAGAAACCTCTGAAAAGGATGGGAACTGCTTTGAAAAGACAAGTGTGGTCTCTCAAGAAAGAGATAGCTGGGGCCCTAAAATACTTCTCTCCACATAAAGAGGAGCTCTGGGGAGCAGACACATTCCTGTCCCGGATGCTTTCTTTTGGACTGGAACTGGTCAAACTTGAAACTCCCTTTAGTTAGGAGAGAGAGCAGTTTGGGGAGCTTGAGGGTCTAATGGGGGCTATTTAAGTGTGAGATAAAAGTTTAAGGAGGGGGACTTCCCTGGTGGTCCAGTGGTAAAGAATCCGCCTTACAGTGCAGGGATATGGGTTCGATCCCTCGTCAGGGAACTAAGATCCCACGTGCCATGGGGCAGCTAAGCCTGCACGCCACAACTACTGAGCTCGAGTGCGTCAACGAGAGCCCTCGTGCTGCAGACTACAGACCTCACGCACCCTGGAGCCCGCACGCCACAACTAGAGAGGAGCCCGCACACCACAATGAAAGATCCCACATGCCGCAACTAAGACCTGATGCAGCCAAAAGTAAATAAATAAAATAAATATTTTTTAAAAGTTTATATCAATACAGAAATAGACTCAGAGACATAGAAAACTAACTTGTGGTTATCAAAGGGGAAAGGTGGGGGGAGGGATAAATTAGTAGCGTGGGATTAACAGATACACATTACTGTATATAAAATAGGTGAACAACAAGGCACTACCATATAACACAGGGAACTATACTCAGTATCTTTTAATAACCTATAATGGGAAAGAACCTGAAAACGAATGTACAGTAAATCCCCTACCTACAAATGAGTTCCATTCTGAGAGCACTTTTGTAAGTGCAATTTGTTCGTAAGTCCAACAAAGTTAGCCTAGGTACCCAACTAACACAATCAGCTATATAGCACTGTACTGTAATAGTTTTATAATACTTTTCACACAAATAATACATTAAAAAAGACAAAAATAAAGAAAACAGTTTTAATCTTACAGTGCAGTCCCTTGAAAAGAACAGTGGTGCAGTACAGCAGCTGGCCTCCAGGGGCTGGCATCGAGGGAACAGCAGGAAGAGTTACTGACTGGAGGAGGGAGGGGAGGTGGGAGATGGTAGAGCTGAAGAATCGTCAGCAGCAGGAGAGGGAGGACAAGCTGCAAGGTCACTCACGCCTGACGCCCATGGAATGCAGTTCGCGTCTTTGAAAGCTCGCAGCGTGAAGGTTCGTATGTAGGGGACTTATGTATACGGCTGAATCACTTTGCTGTACACTTGAAGTTAGCGCAGCGTTGTAAATTAACTATACTTCAATTTTTAAAAGGTGCTAGATTATGATGTCAGAAATTGTCTTTGGAGAGAGAGGATGGAGTGGTGAAGAAGGGGGTGTGCCCCCCACCAGGTGAGATCAGGCTTCTCCCCATGCCCTGGCATTGCTAAGAAAAACAGCACTGAGCATGTTTTGGGGTTTGACGCCTGGGAACGCGTTAAAGGCAAGGTTTTCCTGATGCTGTCTGTATCAGCAACACGCGGCAGAGGGCCTGGACCCCAAAGCAGGCTCTCCAGAAATGTTTGCTGAATTTCACTCAAACGTCATGCAGGATCTATGACGGCTCTGACAGCCAGTGCCCTGCCACTGACCAAAGGGTAATAACAAGAAAGTGCTCTCCTAAGAAAAGGTGGACATAGACAACCAGTGGAGGGGATTCTGGGACCGCAGATCCTTTCCCTTCCACTCCCAATGCTCAGCTGAGCCCGGGGACTCTGTGGTCGCAGGAGAGGTGAGGGGACAGAGGACCTCCTGGTCCCCTGTGTAGAAGCCAAAAGAAGAGCAAAAAGTGCTCCAGGGAGAACAAACAAAAGAGGGGAAGGAAAACAATCGCACTGATTTGAATCCCTGTATGTCATCACATGTGTGCATTTAAGTGCAATTGTACATAAGGAGGGATCTTCCCTGGGGGTCCAGTGGTAAAGAATCTGCCTTGTAATGCAGGGGCCGCGGGTTCGATCCCTGGCCAGGGAACTAAGATCCCACATGCCGCGGGGCAACTAAGCCCATGTGCCGCAGCTACTAAGCTCGTGCACCTCAGCTAGAGCCCACATACCGCAAACTACAGAGCCCACTCACCCTGGTGCTTGTGCGTCACAGCTAGAGAAGAGAAATCCCGCACGCCACAACTAGAGAGGAGCCCACGCGCCGCGATGAAAGATCCCTCGTGCCGCAAATAAGACCCGATGCAGCCAAAAATAAATAAATAAATAAATCTTAAAAAAAATTGTACATAAGGAGGTAAACGCAAATCAATTTTTCCAGGCTCTTAGAACAGGGGTCCTTAATGGGCAGGTGGCGACACCTTGGTACCAAGAGCCCCTCCTGGATGCACTGTCCAGTTCTAATGTATAAAAACAATCTGGGCTGCAGCTGAGGACAGATGCTGTCTTGATAGCTCTCTTCCAGGTGGGACACTGAGTACGGGGGCTCAGAGGAGGAGGCTCAGTGTCAGGCATCTCTGACTTTGAGCGAACAAAGAATGGAGTTCCCTGGCGTTGGGGACAGTGGGCCCAGTGGGTATGTAAGAAGGCACCTTGAGGAAGTGAGAAGCTCTGAAGCCCCGCCCCCCCACCAGGAAAGGGGTGGAACAGTGCCATGTGCAGTTAAACCCCCCGAAGCACGCCCAGAGGGGGGCACCACCCCCATGGTGCTGGATCACCCCTCACTCATTCCTCGTGTTTCAGAAAAGTCAACTTCATAACTTTCTCAGCTTCCATGGGGACTTTTGTTTGTTTGTTTGATGGATTTTTTTTTTCTTTTTTAAACTCTTACTTTTGAAATAACAAAACAAGGAAAATATGTATACTAACCTGTGTATATATACATACTTCTAAATATTTCTATATGTAACCATCTGTATGTATACTAAGCTAAACATGAGTTCACACTGATGTATCCAGCTCTAACCCACTACCACACGGGTTATCCTGCGCTCCCACCCTCACAGTGGCTCCCTCCACCCCGCCATCCATGTATGGAATAGTTCAATTCCAGTGTACCTGTATAGCAATGTCAGCATGGTTAACCCACACCCCCAGAGAAAAATTGTATTGCCTAGAGGACGGCGCTTATATATAATTTCTTTTGTCTTTAGTCTTATAGACCCCACTCATTTCCAAAGTTACTTAGGTCAACACTTTTCCTTACCCCTTCAGTGAAGTTGTTCACATATTTTTAATACAGTTTGTTTTGTCACTTTCTGAATTCCGTCCTAGGATTTTTGCCAACCTCCTAAATGATTTTTTTGGAGTTTACAACATGCATTAAGTTTCGCTATGTGTGCTATAAAGTTCTGTGAGTCATGACAAATGGGTAGTGTCATGTATTCACCACTACAGTATCATACAGAATGGGTCCACTTCCTTAAAAATCCCCTGTGCTCCATCCATTTAATTCTCCTCCCCTCCCCCTGACCTCCGGCAACCACTGATCTTTTTACTGTATTTTTGTCTTTCCTAGAATTTCATATAATTGGAACCATTACACACCTTTTGCAGTCTGGCTTCTTTCACTTAGCAATATTTATTTAAGATTCATCCGTGCCTTTCTGTGGCTTGATAGCTCATTTCTTTTTATCACTGAATAATATTCCATTGCATGGATGTACCACAGTTCATGCATCTATTTACCTATTGAAGGACATCTTGGTTGTTTCCACCTCTTGGAAATTATGAATAACGTGTCTATACACATTCACATGCAGGTAGTTATGTGGAAATAACTTTAAATCAGTTGAGTGAATACCTAGAAGCACGACTGCTGATCGTACAGTAAGCCTGTATTTAGCTTTGTAAGAAGCTGTCACTGTCTCCCGAAGTGACCGGACCATTCTGCATTCCCACCAGTAGTGAATGAGCATTCCTGTTGTGCCACATCCTTCCCAGCAACTGGTATTGTCAGTTTTGGGGGATCTTAGTCATTCTAATAGGTGTGTAGTGGTAACTCATTGTTTTAATTGGAATAATTTTTTTTTTTTTGCCGTACGCGGGCCTCTCACCGTTGCGGGCCCTCCCGTTGCGGAGCACAGGCTCCGGATGCACAGGCCCAGCGGCCATGGCTCACGGGCCCAGCCGCTCTGCAGCATGTGGGATCCTCCCGAACCGGGGCACGAACCCTCGTCCCCTGCATCGGCAGGCAGACTCCCAACCACTGCGCCACCAGAGAAGCCCTGGAATAATTTTTTGAATGTAACATTCTATGCTTCAAAAAAATGAGATGGCTTATGATATTAAATGACATGGCAATAGGATATAAAAAGAATCAGAAAACAAATTAAGTGAAGTGAACAGAAAATGGGGATTGCCAGATAACTGGAGTGGTTTATTTCAGCTTTATGCTGCAAACAGTTTCCTTTATACTTGAAAGCATACAAGGTTACTGGGAGAGACAAAATCCACCCCCCCCCCCCCCCCGCTCCAAACATACGTGGAAATTTACCTTGTGAACTTTGAACTAATAGACTTTGGTTGCCATAAAAGACGGTGTTGCCAACCAGTTTTACAACCGTAGCAACATGTTTCCAGCTGAAGTTCCTTATATCCACCTTCCAGGGAAGCTGCCCTCTTTCAGCTGCCTCTTCTTTCTAAGAGTCATGGTTTGCTGAAACGTATGACTCAGAGCATCAGTGTGTCTTTCTCTAAAGAATTTTAGAACAACAGACGTGATGACCTGGATGTACTAAACCCTGATAAATACCTACCTGTGAGTTGAATTGAATGAAGATGGTATAGACACCATCGTACATGGCGATGCGGAATTGATCTGGTGGGTTTCTGCCAGTGATTCCCAAATCTGTGGTGATTCTCTCTAGAGGGCAGATGAGAATAAAAGCCGGGTCCACTGTGACCCCAGCGGCCTTCTCTCCCTTCCAGCTCTAACTTGGGATTTCTTACTTTTAGTTTTGCTATTCTTTGGAAAAGAGTCTGATTTTTAATGCATTTTCTTTTTAAAAAAATTTTATTGAAGTATAGTTGATTTACAATGTTGTGTTAATTCCTGCTGTATGGCAAAGTGACTCAGTTATACATATATATACATTCTTTTTTATATTCTTTTCGATTGTGTTTTATCACAGGATATTGAATATAGTTCCCTGTGCTATACAGTAGGACCTTGTTGTTTATCCATCCTATATATAATAGTTTGCATCTGCTAATCACAAACTCCCAATCCATTGCTCTCCCACCCCCATCCCCCTTGGCAACCACAAGTCTGTTTTCTGTATCTGTGAGTCTGTTTCTGTTTTGTAGACATGTTCATTTGTGTTGTATTTTAGATTCCACATATAAGTGATACCATATGATATTTGTCTTTCTCTGTCTGACTTACTTCACTTAGTATGATAATCTCTAGGTCCATCCCTGTTGCTGCAAGTGGCACTATTTCATTCCTTTTATGGCTGAGTAATATTCCATTGTATATATGTGCCACATCTTCTTTATCCATTCCTCTGTCGATGGCCATTTAGGTTGCTTCCATGTCGTGGTTATTGTGAATAGTGCTGCTATGAACACAGGGGTGCATGAATCTTTTTGAATTAGAGTTTTCTCCTGATATACGCACAGGAGTGGGATTGCTGGATCATATGACAACTCTATTTTCAGTTTTTTGAGGATCCTCCATACTGCTGTCCACAGCGGCTGCACCAACTTACATTCCCACCAGCAGTGTAGGAGGGTTCCCTTTTCTCCACACCCTCTCCATTTAATGTATTTTCTTAAAGTGTCGTGGTGTCCCTCCACTGGAGGAGATGCCTAGATTTGTAGGAAGCTCTGAAGTGGAGATCTCCTCACTCTGGTTTTCCTTCGGGATGGCTGTGTGGGCAAGAGCGATTGCTGAGCGATTCGTATTCACCTGACACGTGTGGAGAGAAGCCAAGGGTTTGGGATGAATAAGTACAAGGAAGCTTAACTCCTTTACCTGGAGTTAAAGGAGCAAAAAGGTTCTTGACAATATTCCAAGTTAATTTTCCACAGTCCCACTGAAGACAGAGCAGTGGAAGGACATGCAGTGGTCTGACAGCTTATGTGTCTATCTCAGCCGTGAGATGGAGAGAAACAGGTGAACTAATGATGCTACGTCCCCTCTTTTTATAAATCCGCTATGCAGAGTGCACTGTCCAAAAAAAGAAAAGAAAAAAAGCACAATGATTGTCAACAGCTATTTAGACAGAACGATAACAATGCTTTCTCTAGTGTCCATTTATGCCAAATTACTGTGAAATTTTCCAAAGCTAATGAGATATTAAACGCACTTTGTTGAGGGAAGAAGCTGATTAGTCCTTGGTTTGGTTTTCTAACGTAATTGTCAAGGAAAAGTACACGGCTTACATTTTGGAAGTAACTTTCATTCAGAGCCCTGTGGAAACACGATTGGATTTGTGAAGGACATGAAGACCTTGCTGGCTTGGCTGGGAACTTGACAGCAGTTGTGAAGTGTAACTTCTCCTCTGGATTGAGTTCATGCAATGACCTTTCCTGGTGTTTGCAGGGAGCCCTTTGCCTCTCGTTTAGATGCCTGAACATTTTATTTTCCAACAGGACTCTCATGGCTTTCAAAGGCAGTTCTCATTCTGGTAAGGGTTTCAAACAAATAAACCACTACACAAGACTTAAGCCAGTAATCAATAATTAACCTATATCAAACCCATAGTTAGCCAGTACGGAACTATATGTTATATAACACATGTATCATGGGCTGTGTGATGTAGGACATTTGGTCTTCTGGAACCAGGGGAATCTTTGAAACTGATATAAGTTATTGATAAAAGGCACCAAACCAAATTCTTTCGTTCCCCTTTAGGGTGGGTGGGAGGACAGGTTGAAGTGTCCAAGGTTAGTTCTACCTGGATGGGCTTGAAAAGACAATTCTATCAGCTTAAAAAGTAGTTTCACACCAGTTTCCCAATATTCCCAAGCCATATATGGAAGATTATTATTTTAGCTGATATATTTTTGTGTATAAAATCCCCATTTGTGTGGGATACTAGCTCCCTAATCCAAACACTGGGAGGCTAGATATTCCTCAACTTCCAGTTATGTCCTTTAAAATATACCTAGATGGGCTTCCCTGGTGGCGCAGTGGTTGGGAGTCCGCCTGCCGATGCAGGGGACACGGGTTCGTGCCCCGGTCCGGGAAGATCCCACATGCCGCGGAGCGGCTGGGCCCATGAGCCATGGCCGCTGGGCCTGCGCATCCGGAGCCTGTGCTCCGCAACAGAAGAGGCCACAGCAGTGAGAGGCCCACATACCGCAAAAAAATAAAAAAATAAATAAAAATAAAATAAAATAAAATATACCTAGATATGTCGATTGTTATATGACCAGGTAAAAATAAGAATAAACAACGCTTCTGAAAACACAACTGAAAATCCCTTCTATTTAGTGAACCAGAAGGTGTGACTGTACCTGTAGTGATGCCAGTCATCACAAATGATAAAATTCAAGTGGAAACATAGTGCTTCACATTCAACAAAGTCTTGACATAGTTGAACAAACGAGAGGAAAATGGGAAAAAATGCTAAACCCTTGCATTAGCATGTAGGGGTAGGTAGAGGCAAAATCGAATGTGACAGGATTCAGACCCAGATCTTCAGATGCCAAGTCAGGTATGCTGCTCCCTGCACCTGTGGCTTCAAGTTTCAAGGCAGAACCCAAGCCTCTCATTCTGAGCTGGCTGACTTATTCTGCCTTACTAAGAAAGTCAGAGGGCCTCTCTGACCTTCGGTCTCCAAATTTGCAAATGAAATCCATGTGAAGGGGGAGCTTCTCTTCACTAGCTACTATGGAGGGACCAGTGGGTTAAAGGTGGATTCCAAGAGCCACATACCTCCATAACCCCCCACTTCCCCCTCCCTGCCTTTCAGTTTTGTGAGGAAGTCTTAAGAATAGACAATCACAAAGGCAAGGATGTATTAAAAGCTTCCATGTGCCAAACCCTGTTCTATATGCTCTGAGTACATCTTCTCATTTGAGTTTCACCTACTCTGTGCTGGTTTTAGTCTCATTGTAGACACGGGGAAACTGAACCATGGAGAGTTTAGGTAACTGGGCCAAGTCTTACAGCCAGATGATGGCAGGTCTAGGATTTCAGCCTGAACAGTCAGGATCCAGCCGTGTTCCTGATCACTCTCCCTTAGGAGAGATGAGACTTGAACGGAGGTAAAGCGCTGCTGTCCAGTGAAACAAAAGGTGAGTCACAAAAAAGTGAGCCACGTATGTAATTGTAGCTTTTCTAGTAGTGACATTTTTTAAATATTCATTTTATATTGGAGTAGAGTTGATTTACCATGTTGTGTTAGTTTCACTTGTACAGCAAAGTGATTCAGTTATACGTATACGTATAGCTATTCTTTTTCAAAGTATTTTCCCATTTAGGTTATTACAGAATACTGAGTAGAGTTCCGTGTGCTATACAGTAGGTCCTCGTTGGTTATCTATTTTATATAGAGTACTGTGTGTATGTTATTCCCAATCTCCTAATTTATCCCTTTTCCTCACCTTTCCTCTTTGGTAACCATAACTTTTTTTTCCAAGTCTGTGACTCTGTTTCTGTTTTGTAAATAAGTTCACTTGTATCATTTTTTTTAGATTCCACATAGAAGCAATATCATAGGACACAGTATTTCTTTCTCTGACTAATTTATTTCACGTAGTATGATAATCTCTAGGCCCATCCATGTTAGTAGTGACCTTTTAAAAAGGAAAGAAAAATAAAATGATTCTTAATAATTATCTTACTTAACGCAATATATCCAAAAATGTGTCATTTCAACACATATCAGGATAAATAATTATGAGAGAGTTTCCATGTTTTTTCACACCAAGTCTTTGAAATCTGGTGAGTATTTTATACGACTCAGTTTAGATTCTCCATATTTCAAGTGTTCGATAGCACTTGTGTCTGGGGGCTACCGCCACATCAGGAACATGGCTGGATCCCGTTAAGGCTGAAATCCTAGACCTGCCATCATCTGGCTGTAAGGCTCGGTCCAGTCACGTAAACTCTCCGTGGTTCATAAACTGTCTCACCGTCACCCTTAGTCACCCACAGAGCCAGGCTGCTCTTATTTCCTACCCATAATAGATCCCCACAGTCCAATCGTGAGCATCCTTTGGGATGCCAGCCAGTTACTGGAATGCCTGAGTTTCCCCCTCTATTCAGCCTTGGGGGTCATAAATTGCAGACGTCTTCTGCCCTGTGGACAAAAACCCAGATTCCGCAGTCCTGTCGTCTAGATCGGGATTTCAGTTTGCCTGAGGCTGGGGCGGCCCGTTCTGTGGGTTCACCCCGGCTGGAGTGAGTCCAGCTTGGTGAGTCAGGGCATGAGTGATGAGTAACCCAGGAGGCTCTGGAACAATTGTCTTCCTGACTAGCTTTTGAATCACCCGATCCTCTCTGGGATGAGATCAAGTTGGGGAAATTGGTTCTGCCCAACCAACCAGGGCTCCCTGCCAGGATGTCTCATCTGGTCCCTTTTTCCTTCTTGGCTCGCAGACAGCCAGGCTACTTGGCAGCGGGAGCTTGAATTTTCTGGAATCGCTTTTGCAGGGAATTTGGCAGAAACTAATCGGCCCCTTCACGTGGCTTCCATTCTCTCAAGGTTTAGTTCATTGGGTCATTGTTTTCTCCCTGCTCTCTTTCATTTAAAAAAAGCCCTAACCATTAAAACATAGGATAACTCTGGAAGCTAGAGAGTACTTTAAACAGAATGAAAACTCAAAAGAAGATGCTGGTTATGGTGTGTTGTCAACTCCTCCCGTAACTGAAACCAGTCTCTCTCCACCTGAATCCTGGTCCAGAAAATTCTACCGGTTCAGCTTCCAGACCCCTCTGCCCAAGGTATTGGCAGAGACTTTGATACACTGGGGCAAGATGTAAAATTCTTGCAGCAGAAAGTGCTCCAATACTAGAGGGACTCTAACGCCGAAAACAAAATATAACAATGGAGTTAATTAGCATCACGTGGCCCACAAATCCCCCTCCAGGGGCTCCTGCTGGATTTAAATCAGAGAGGGAACAGCTCCCACTGAGAGACCCCTTCCATCGACTGCCCGGACCCCTGTTTCCCGGCTTTTCCCTTGGTTCTGGGAGGAGGGACAGCTGAGCCCAGGATGGGGAGGGGGTGGCGGCCTTTACCAGCTGCCTGTTTATAGGACCGGCCACCTCCCAGCCTGCCCTCCCCGACACCCACCCACCCACCCCCACCCACCCCCTGCCGCTTGCTGCTCTATCCAGACTTTCTTAACCCGGGCATCTTCCCCAGCAGCCTTTTGGTGAGCCTGGACTTTTTAAACTTTTTTGAAAAATTTTTTAATTGGAATAGAGTTGATTTACAATGTTGTGTTAGTTTCAGGTGTACAGCAAAGTGATTCAGTTATACATATACATGTATCCACTCTTTTTAGACTTTTCTCACATAGGTTATTACAGAGTATTGAGTAGAGTTCCCTGTGCTCTACAGTAAGTTCCTATTAGTTATCTATTTTATATACAGTAATGTGTATATGTCCATCCCAATCTCCCAATTTATCCTTCCGCCCCGCCTTGTCCCCGGTAACCATAAGTTTGTTTTCTACATCAGTGATTCTCTTTCTGTTTTATCAATAAGTTCATTTGTACCATTTTTTTAAGATTCTGCACATAAGTGATAGCATATGATATTTGCCTTTCTCTGTCTGACTTACTTCGCATAGTATGATCATCTCTGGGTCCATCCATGTTGCTGCAAATGGCATTATTCCATTCTTTTTCTGGCTGGGTAATATTCCATTGTATATATGTACCACATCTTCTTTATCCATTCATCTGTCGATGGACATTTAGGTTGTTTCCATGTCTTGGTTATTTTGAATAGTGCTGCAATGAACATTGGGGTGCATGTAACTAAATATAGAACTACCATATGATCCAGCAATCCCTCTCCTGGGCATGTATCTAGAGAAAACCACAATTGGAAAAGTACATGAGCCTGGACTTTTTCGCCCAAGCTCTCCTCCCAGCCTGGCCCTAGGAATGGCGTTTCTTACCCGACCCCGCCATTATTTCCCTCTGGCTCCCAGATGCAGGCTTACACCCACCCCACCCGGCAAGCATAAGAATCCCCTCTTTACAAATGAAGAAACTGAGACTCCAAGAGGTTAAGTGATATTTCTAAGGCTGAACCTGTGTAAGAGGTTGTCCTGAGACTCCAAACCAAACCTCCCTGGCTCCAGAGCCCTGCGCCAGGCATCCTGTACCTCATCCTTCTCTGGGCCCAAAAGATAGAGATGCTGTTGCTACCACTGATAGCATGGATGACAGGGGCAGCTAATACTTTGTGACTGTTGCATTTTGCAGAGACAGATAACTACAGTAAGTCCCCTACATACGAACGAGTTCCATTCTGAGAGCGTGTTCATAAGTCCAATTTGTTCCTAAGTCCAACAAAGTTATTCTAGGTACCCAACTAGCACAATCGGCTATATCGTACTGTACTGTAATAGGTTTATAATGCTTTTCACACAAATAATGCATAGAAAACAAACACACACACAAAATAAAGAAAACATTTTTAATCTTACAGTGCAGTACCTTGCAAAGTACGTAGTGCAGTACAGCAGCTGGCCTCCAGGGGCTGGCATCGAGGGAACAGGCAAGAAGAGTTACTGACTGGAGGAGGGAGGGGAGGTGGGAGATGGTAGAGCTGAGGGATCGTCAGCAATAGGGGACGGAGGGCCAGCTGCAATGTCACTCACGTCTGACATTGGTGGGACGCACATCTGCATCTCTGAAAGTTCGCAAGGTGAAGGTTCCTATGCAGGGGACTCGCTGTATATAAATATAATACAGATGTTAAGGTTGGTGGAAGGGGTCTTCTCTGCAGGAGCTGCTCCATCCTGCACACAAAGCCTGATTTAATCTGAGGAGCCCCTTGAGGGGCTTTTATGAGCCGTGCAATGTTACATATATATCTGATCATCTCCCATCCCCAACACTCTGACAGCGCGGCTGAAGCCCCTCCCACTGGGAGGTGGAGTCTGTTTCTCCTGTGTGGTTTGAGGTGAGATCACGAAGGATTCTCCCCCAAGGCTGCAGCATCTCACAGCCTGACTGGGCGCGTCCCATCCCAGCTCATTCACGTGACTCAGGACCTTACTGTGGGCCTCTGCTGCCGCTGGCAGGACTACTCGCGCAGCATGGGAGCTTGCTTTCCTCCCAAAAAGGACTCCAAGAAATGGAGGAGGGGGTGGGAAGGGAGCTGGAAATCTTCTTGTAACCTCATCTCAGAAGTGATGTCCTGGGACTTCCCTGGCCGTTCAGTGGTTAAGAATCCACCTTCCAATGCGGGGGACGCGGGTTCGATCCCTGGTCGGGGAACTAAGATCGGGCATGATGTGCGGTGCAGCAAAAGAATTAAAAAAAAAAAAAAAGAAAAAGTGATGTCCTGTCACTTTACCACATTCTGTTTCTTAGAAACCAGGTCCAGCCAACGCACAAGAGCAGGAAATGACACAAGGGCCCGAACAGCAGTAGCTCTGTTGTTGCTTTCTGTCAATGTTCTGTTGATGCTCTGGACCCGGCAGTGCTGTACCCATCGCTCAGATGCACACACTCAGGCGGCGGACCTGAGACGGGCTTATCCTTGGCAAGCAGCTAGTGGGACATATTTCAAGGTGAACATCCTGGCTGCTTTGCCTCTTTTTGGAATTTCGATTCCAGGAATGATTTGCTGCAGACGACACAGATTCCATTCAAGGATTTTTATACTCTTAATAACTTTTCCAAATCAACTCTGCACTTAGTTATATTAGCGTTGCATGATCCTAAGCCCCACCCTCCTGTCTTCGTTTTTGAGGCTGCTGGGCCATGAAGAACACTGATGGAATTTCTGAGCTGTATCCCCCCCTCTCCACCCTGGCCACACTTGACAATCACCTGTGGGGGCTGGTGTGAGGGGCGGTGTTAAAAAGTCCAGTTGCCCAGGCCACACCCACACTCATCACATCAAAATCACATCCCGGGTGCCGGGATGGTTTTATGGAAAGCTCCCCAAGGGACTCCAGTGTGCAGTCCATCTGGTGGCCATCACCAAGGGATCCGGGAGAGATGCAGATTCTGAGTCAGCGGGTCCGGGGTGGGGCCTGAGAATCTGCGTTTCCAACAGGCTCCGGGTGAGGCGGACACCTTGGGTCCGCTGCCCACACTCTGAGGGGCACCAGTTTGGGGCCGTGGTTCTCAGTCTTGGCTGCGCAGTGGAATCCTTGTGGAAGCTTGAAAATTGCAGATGCCTGGGCTCCGTCCTAGGCATTTCTTTTTTTTATTTTTTGAAATTTTAGTTATTTTTATTTTTGGCTGCTTTGGGTCTTCGTTGCTGTGCGCGGGCTTTCTCTAGTTGCGGCGAGCGGGGGCTACTCTTCATTGCAGTGCGCAGGTTTCTCTTGTTGCGGAGCACGGGCTCTAGGCGCGTGGGCTTCAGTAGCTGTGGCTCGCTGGGCTCTAGAGCGCAGGCTCAGTAGTTGCGGCGCACGGGCTTTGCTGCTCCGCGGCATGTGGGATCTTCCCGGACCAGGGCTCGAACCCGTGTCCCCTGCATTGGCAGGCGGATTCTCAACCACTGCGCCACCAGGGAAGCTCCCTGTCCTAGGTATTTCATTCAGTTGGTCTGCACTGAGGCCTCAGCATCAGGACTCACCCAGGTAATCCCCGTGTGCAGCTGAGATTGTGCACCCCTGCTCTGGACGCCTCCAGAATCTTCCTTCACCCTCCCTAATCCATCACCCCAGCCCCTACCCCCAAACCGCGTCCTCCCCACCCCTTTCCTCATTGAAGCTCTTCCCCATGAAGACAGCTGATGTCAGTGTGCTTTGACAGCAGCAGGGCAGGCGTCCAGGCTCACAAAGATCTCTCTCCGGGTCCAGAAGCTTCCACCGTTGGCGATTCCCCTCTGTGTACTGAGCATCACTCTCTCCTTGGGGTCCTTTTAAAAATACAGGATTCCTGGGACTTCCCTGGCGGTCCAGTGGTTAAGGCTCTGCGCTTCCAATGCGGGGCGCAGAAATTCGATCCATGGTCGGGGAACTACGATCCCGCATGCCGCGCGGTGTGGCCAAAAAAAAAAAAACAAAAAACGGGAGAGTATTCCTGAGGTTGGTAGCACATTAAATCTCTAACAAATCTCTAAAAGACTCTTCTGGCCTCCCTACATGCAAATGCCCTCCCTCTGTCCTCCAAATTGCAACCAGAAAGCTCTTCCTAAAATGCAAAATCAAATGACACCCTCGCTTAAACCCTCCCATTCCACCCCACCCCCACCCCGCTTTCTCCAGGAGGCTGTGGCCCATCTCTCCCCTCTGCTGGTCGCGCCTTGACCGGCCACATTTCAGCAGCTGCGCTCTGTGCAGCCCGAACCTGCCCAGCCTCGCTTGGCCTCGGGCCAGCTCCTCCTGGAGGACTCGGCGCAGCTGGAGAGAGAGGAACACCCAAGGTCAGGGTCTGGGTCCCCCGCTAGGCTGACCCGCTGTCTGAGCACAGCACCTGCCACCGTAACTGCTCACAAAGGGCTTGGAAGGAAAGAAGGAGGAAATAAACAGGCACGTCAAGGGGCAGGGGTAAATTTACTGAAGGAAAGAAAAGGGGGGCAAGGGGGGTGGGGAGCAAGCTTTATCCAGCCATTCCATTCTGGGTCTTCCCGGTGTCAATTCTTTCTTCGCAAAATACCCTGCAGTAGACAGTGGCTCTGGCCTGGGCCCCAGGTTTTCTTGAAGGGTCACTAGAAAATGAAAGGATGAATCGGCCAACTTTCTTAACCAAACACATCTTTTCTGCCTGGTAACTCTCAAAAGACCCCGGTGCTAATTCAAAAATAATGACTCAGCTTCATAACGTAAAGATGGAAGCGTTTCTCATTGAAAATGGAAGTGCACGAACCCCACTGTGATGGGGAGACTACCAAAGCCCGACCTCTGGGGGCTGTATCTCTAGAAGGATCCTTTCTGCCAGTGTGGAGTTGAATCCCGAAGGAAGATGAAGCAAACATTGTCTCCACTCTGACCTTTCCTTTCTTCCCCTCCTGCTGTCCACTCTCCCTTTTCTCTCCTCCTCTGGCCCCCCTTCCCTCTCCCTTCTGCTGGCTGCTTTGTCGTGTTTCTTGGTGAAAGAAGACTAACAGAGAGCCTCAGCCCTGCTTTTATACCTGACCCCAAGTCTGGCGTGGAGAGCCCCCGCCTATGACATGCCCTGGTCCCAGCTGGGTCAGCTGCCCTTGGCCTGTTTTTCTGCCCCGAACGCCCGTGATGAAAACGACTCTTTCTTGCCCTCCCGCACGTGTACTCAGGGCTACAGGCTGCTCCCGGAGAGCATGTCGTCACGATGCAAGGAAATGAGAGTGCCGTGGAATCTCCTCGAGTATATTAAAAAAAAACAGCCAATCGTTTGACAACTGTGATGTTTTAACTGCCATTAGTAATAAGCAACTTATTACTTTTCTTTGAAGAATCAGAGTGCATCCACGTACTCTAAACCAGAGGCCTCTTCAACTTGCAAGTGCATCTGAAACACCTTTGAAAATGTACTTTCATGCATGCTTTGGGGAAGATGTTTAGGGACTGGCTGGGGAGACACATACCTTTAAAAACACAACATTTTTTGAAATTTTAGTACAAGTTGAGTAGATGGTATGCTTCCTTATTGCAGAGCACAGTGTAGAACAGGGCACTCAGTATGATTTATTGAAGACAGTTCATGAATTGAGAGTAGGTGGGGTGGAGAGATGAGGGGCTGGGGTGCAGGGTCGGGGTCAGCTACCACACGTCACTGTCACCTGTGTGTTCCCTTCGACTGCAGGATAGCCCCTGACACACAGTAGGTGCTCAATTAATGTGTATCGAACAGAATTGCTTGTCCGATGGCTGAGTCCGTGAAGCAGACGTATGAAGAAGTTGCCGCACTCTGAAGACTCCCTTTGGATTTTAGCCCAAACTCTATTTCAGCAAATACTATCAGGATTAGAGATACACTGACTCACAGGAAAAAATAAAATGGAAAGTTGCTCTTTTCTTCTCCATCGTGGTAAAAAAAAAGGTCTTTGGAACTCCTCCTCTGCCATGTCTTATCCATCAGTCCTACATTAACATGATATGTTGCTGTGAAAATGCTTCCCTTAAACACATCAAATGGATTAATGCGGGCACTTTATCAGGTACAATTTCTGTTTCCATAAAACATCTTTAGACACATAAAAACGACTTCAATGAGAAGTTAGAAAATCCCTCTCTTCTCCTGTCATCCAGTCGGCTCTGTGGAGGAAGCTCACATTTCTGGAGGCTCTGGCTTTGTTTCCTCCTGCGGGAGCTGTTGCTTTGTGAAGGGGCGGGCTCCTCCCTGGGAACCTACGAAGCGGCTTCAGCCCGCACGGACCAGGTGGAGGGCAGGAGAGAGGCAGCAAGGGAAGGCAGGAGCTGAGCCGGCTCACCTCATGGCAAAAGTGCTTGGAAAAACCTTCCTCGCTCTGACCTGGGGGTCCGTGGAGACATAGGGCAACAGCTACCTTGGAGTCATCACACCCCAGAAAAGCAGGCCAGCGCCCCCGTGCGAGCCATTATTTCCGGGGACACTCTCTCCCTCTGCGACCCATTCTCCTTCACTCTTAGCCTCTGAGGCCCAAGGAATACACTAGGCGCGTGGCTCTCATTGTGTGGTCCACGGGCAAGCAGCAGCACCTGGGAACAGGTTGGAAACGCCCGTCCTCCATCCTCGGGTCTGAGGCCAACGGACAAGCGACCTGCAGGCCCTTCAGGGGATCTGGACGCAAGTTCAAGCTTGAGAACCACTGCATCTGGCAAGCGCTGGGGAGGGAGCTGGCAAGGATAACCCATCAGTTCTCCAGATTCCCTCCTCACGGCCCTCACCAGCTGAGGGCTAAGCTCGTGTGTTACAACTCCAAAGGGCTTTCAAGATGACAGAACAAGACCAGCATTTATAGAGTGCCTGCTGTGGACGCTGTCACAAACCTGCCATGTGCCTTGTTTCTGTAATCTTCAAAGCAATCCTTTCGAGGTGAGCTTCCACCATTGTTATGGGCCCAGCTGTGTGCCCCCAAATTCATATGTTGAAGCCGTCACCCCCAGTACTTCAGAATGTGACTGTATTTGGAGATGGGCTTTAAAGAGGTTAAAGGAGGCCTTTAGGGCGGGCCCTAATCCAATCTGATTGGTGTCCTTATTAGACAAGGAGATGAGGACATACAGAGACACCAGGGTGTATGTAAGCACACAGAGTGGGGCCATGAGAGGGGAAGGCGGCCGTCTGCAGCCCAGGGAGAAGAGCTCCAGCAGAAACCAAACCCGCGACGCCCTGAGCTGGGACGTCCAGCCAGAGACCGGTGAGAAATTAATTTCTGTTGTTTTAAGCTGCCCTGTCTGTGGTGTGTTGTTATGGCAACCCTAGCAGACCAATACAATGGGCAGTAAAGTGTTTCTCTGAAGAACCCTGACTAACACAACCATTAAAAATATAAATCCAGGGCTTCCCTGGTGGCGCAGTGGTTACGAATCCGCCTGCCAATGCAGGGGACATGGGCTCGAGCCCTGGTCCGGGAAGATCCCACATGCTGCAGAGCAACTAAGCCCGTGCGCCACAACTACTGAGCCTGTGCTCTAGAGCCCGCGAGCCACAACTACTGAGCCCACGAGCCACAACTACTGAAGCCCGCACACCTAGAGCCCATGCTCCGCAACAAGAGAAGCCACCTTAATAAGAGGCCTGTGCACCACAACGAACAGTAGCCCCCGCTCACCTCAACTAAAAAGCCCGCACACAGCAACGAAGACCCAATGCAGCCAAAAATAAATAAATAAATAATAAATAAATTTATATATATATATATATATATATAAATCCAGGGATTTCCCTGGTGGTCTAGTGGTTAGGATTTGGCGCTTTCACTGCAGAGACTCGGGTTCCATCCCTGGTCGGGGAACTGAGATCCTGCAAGCCAAGCAGCGTGGCTAAAATTTTAAAAAAAGTCCAGACCACAAAGACAGCTGTGCCCAACCCTGTTCCGGTGCTCTGCGTCGGGTACGTTGCAGGTGTGTCCCACTTAAATATTGTAAATACGCCGCCACGTAGGGCCCACCAAAAGCCTCATGTTACAGAAGAGGCACTGAGGCTTGGAGCAAGGTGACTTGCCCAACTTGGTACAGCTGGTAATGGTCGAGGTGGGTTTTGAAACCAAGCAGGTAGACCCCAGAGTTGCTAAGTTCACCACCACTGTCAAGGCCTCCCTGCTGCAGGCCCTGAGCTTCAAATTCGTGATTTCACATTCACAGCAATTCATGAGGCATCCGTGGCACTCTTCCTACCCCACCTTTTCAGGTGAGAAGACGGAGGCTTGATGAAGATGAAAACAGTCGCTCGAGGACCCACAGCTAGCAGGACACTCAGCCCTGAATCGAGCCCAGGGCCCTTCTCTTTCCAACCAAGGAGCATTTCTTTTTCCGCAGGCTTGTTTGTGTCTTCATAGGAGATTCCGGAAAGCCTTCAGGATGCAAGAGAACACACCTTTGCTGGAAGAATTTAACAAGAAGCAGGAGAATGTGAGTATCAGAAATAATGTAAGAACAATCCTTCCAGTGTCTCTCGTGTTCTCTGTGTGCCCACCGCTGTGCAGGGGCCTGGATCCTCTTATGTGACGTTGCTTAGACACCAAACACCCTCTCCTGCAGACTCTACAGCAGCAGAGAGGAGCAGTTAACAAAACTAGCCGGAAGACCTCGTACGAGTCTTGGAGCCTCTGTGGGCCTGTTTCCTCCTCTGTAAAATGGGGGGCTTGTCACGAAGAGCAACTGAGTTAATACATGCAAAGTGCTCAGAGCTGTGTCTGATGCGTAGTAAAGGCTATTGTAAGTATTTCCTGCTGTTATTATAAGATGGGCTGAAAAGTGCCTCTGGTCCCTTGTCAGACGAGCTCTCAGGAGGCTTCGTTCCAGCCTCGGGGTTGTCTAGGAGGGCCGTGGTTCGGGATGTGCTCCATGTGAGCCCGTGTTAGCTCATTTCCAAGTGCAGCACAGAAGGGTGGTTGAGGGAAATTGACTCTACAGCCTGCATGATGCGTCCACGATTATCTCTTGCTAAACCCAGCCTTGACAATGAGTAAATAGTGTTCCATCCAAATTCAACCACAGATATCCCCGAAATTCTCCCTGACGCTTTCCTGCCATAAGGCCCCTGTCATAAAGCTGTCTCATTAATAATAGTAGTTACAGTAATTAATAATGCTAATGTATGAGTTACCCAGTATAGGTTAAAACCATAAGCCAAAACCCCCCCACAGAACAATGCAGAGGTATGTTTTGCAAGCATCATGTGCATGTTGGTTTGTTAGAGATGTCATTTTTGATAACCGAGGAGAGGGTCCATACTTCCAGGAAAGGGATTGGGACAGGGGAAAAAAAAAACCCTCAGAGAAATGCTTAGACATAGGCCAAGACTACGGCCGAGGCTATTCACTACCATTGCAGCACAGGCAGCAACCTAGATGTCTAGCAGTCGAGAGCTGAGTAAACAAAATCATGGTACATACGTACAGTGGCATGAGATGCAGCCGTAGAAAAGAATAAGAGAGATGTAATCATGCTGATGTGGAACTATCTGAGATAAACGACACATTAAAAAGCAAGCCGGATGAATTGTATAGGGTGTGAATTATATCTCAATAAGGCTGTTGTACTTTTTAAAAAGGTGTAGCAGTGTGTTGTGTGCTACCATTTGTCTCTTTAAAGTGCACATATACAAACACAAACGTGGGTCTCCTGGAGCATTTGGACGAATGCCAAGAAACTGATGACACCCGGGGGTGGGGCTGGTTAGAAGTGAGATGGAGTCTTTTCACTGTAACCTGTGTGTGTTTCTTTTTTTTTTTTAAATTGTGTGCCTGTATTTCCTACTCAGTCAATGAAGGTAGTCGTTTGCAAAGCAGAGGAAGGGAAAGGGGAGAGAGGACAATTTATTGAATGATGTCGTGTGCCAGACACTCTTCTAAGTCATTCTGTCCTCATCACACACCCCAGGGAACATATTCCTATGATTCCTATTTCAAAGAGGGGTTAAGTAGCTCCCCCCAGGGTCTCACAGGTGGGAGGTTTGGCCAGAGAAACTTGCTGAAATTCACCAGTACCCTCCCCCGGCTTCCTTGGATTTCTGAAATCTTAGAATGTGAGACTCCCCAGAGGCGTCCTGCAGAAATTGTCTCAAGATAAAACAGGGTGAAGTATTTTAAAAGGTAAAAACATCTCAAGCCACCCTAAAACTCCTGGCTGAAAGGCAACCTGCTGCACCTCTGCTGTGTTTGCTCAGGCTGTCGCAGCAGGGCAGGGACGTCCAGCTCCGCAGGCAGCATCGTGTACCCCGGGGAACCAGGGTTGGGGGGCGCCTCGACAATCAGGGGAATCTTGCCAGGTCACAAAAGAAGTTAACTGGAAAACGTACTGCTGCTCACCCGGCCTTCCCACGGGGCCATAAACGGGTGTTTAATTACAAAGCAGGTGGAAACACTTCAGATGAGGGGTCAGGCGTTCCATCGTGTGTTTAACTTCTCTGCCTAAGAACCACTAGATACTACTGCAGATGGTCCGCTCTCTGGGTAATTTACATCTCCTCGCTGGACTGAGTGGCCCCGCGCTGATGGAAAAGAAGGGAACATTTCTCTTGAGAAAGAGGAAATGCCGGGGGCCCAAGCTGGCAGGAATTCTGAGAAAGTCCAGTTTATCATTCAGAAGGAAAAACGTATTGGGCTGGAATTATGGAGTTTTAGCCTGATTTCTAGAATGGACATTCTAGAACTACTGTGTGTCCCATCATGGGACTGAATCCTCACCCCTGTAAGGAACTGTTGGGGAAATTGTTTCTCTGTTCAAATAGACAACCCGGGGGCTCACAGGTTGATTCGGGAAAGAGGGGGCACCTCCACCAGGGTTCCTGACTCATGAGCTATTGTTGTCACTGGAGTCCTGGCACCTTTAGAGGCGGAGGTTCCTCTGACCCCCAGGCTTCCTCTTGTTACTGGGTGGCACTGCAGAATGTTCCACAAGAGCGACTACAGTCATGGGATGACAAAAGGAAAATAAAGAGAAGAACACAAGCAGAGAAAATGTGGCCTAGAGGATGCTATTTGCTGGAGCTCTTAAGTGACTTCCATCCATATGAGGCCCCAGAAAAAGATGATCCCCATTGTATTCCCTTCTGTTTCCTCTTGGGTCCCCATTTATTCATTCAGGTGAGTGTTCATTTATTCAACAAGTATTTAGTAAGCACCTAGGATGTGGCAGGCACTGCAAATACACCCTTGAACCAGTCGAAGTCCCTGCCCTCTTACGACTTCCATTCTGGTGAGGAGACAGATAAACCAGTGTATAAACACATATCATAATTTCTAATGGGAATAGGTTTATGCAGAAAATAACAGCGATACGGTGCAAAGGAATCCCTGTCAGGCTTTATTAGCCAGTCATTTAAAGCAGGGTCCTCCATCTGCAGCAACATGGATGGACCTAGAGATTGTCGTACTGAGTGAAGTAAGTCAGACAGAGAAAGACAAATACCCTATGATATCAATTATATATAGACTCTAAAAAAAAATGTTACAAATGAACTTATTTACAAAACAGAAACAGACTCACAGGCTTTGAAAACAAACTTATGGTTACCAAAGGGGAAAGGTAGGGGAGAGGGATAAATTAGCAGTTTGGGATTAACAAATACATATATATTTGTATAACAAATACATATATATATACACACACATATATATGTATATATACATATATATTGTATATATATATACATATATATATATTTTTATACCTATATATAAAATAGGTAATCAACAAGGACCTACTGTATAGCACAGGGAACTCTACTCAATATTCTGTAATGACTTATATGGGAAAAGAATCTGAAAAATAATAGATATATGTATATGTATAACTGAATCCCTTTGCGGTACACCTGAAACTAACACAACATTGTAAATCAACTATAATATAAAATAAAATTTTTTTAAAAAAGCAATGTCCCCACAAACGTATATAATGATACCCATTTTATGGATGAGGAAATCAAGGCGCAGGCAGGCTGACTTGGCCACAGTCGCAGTGATAATGCTGGATTCATACTCAAGATTCTCTCTGGAGCCACAGTTTGTCTCACCGTATCCTGCTGTCCAGCCCGTCTTGTCAAGGGTGCCTTTGGATGCCTCTGGCTCCAGGAAACACACAGACCACACAGAAACAAACACACTTCTTAGCCGTGGCAGCTGGTTTATCTCCTGTCTTAGTCCGTTTAGTGCCTTCATCTATAAAAAAAGAAAATACTATAGACTGGTACTCACAAATACGCTACAGCCTTCTGCCCCTGCCCCTCCCATTCATGTTCTATTTGCATGTGAAATACTTTCATTCCATCCCCATGGCTCCCGAAGTCTTAACTCTTTCCAGCAAAATCGCAAAAGTCAAAGTCCAAAGTCTCATCTAAATATCATCTAAAGGAGATCCAGGTGTGCCCTAAGGTACAATTGATGCAGAGGCAAGTTCCTTTCCGGCTGTGACTCTGCAAAATCAAACAGGCGATGTGCTTTCAAAACTACAGTCGTGGGTCAGGCGTAGGGTGGACATTCCTACCAGGCTGGGGTTGGGCCCCCAAGGCCCGAGGTGGTCTTGCCCACCCCCCTGGCTTGGCCTGAGGGCTCTTCCCTGGCTCTGTGCCTGGGCTCCCCTTGGAACCCCGTCGAGGGCGGGCAACCATAGCCCCATGGCTCATGTGCTCTTCAGACAGCTCCGCAGACACTGCCAACTTTACCTGTTCCCTCTGGAGGGGAGGCCACCTCAGCCCGCACTGCCCAAGGGCTGCAGGCGCCCGCCCGAGGCAGCTGAGGCGCACGGCAAGTGTGGGCAGCAGAGTCTGGGTGGAAGGCAGCCCCCGGCAGCGTGCGCAGAGGTCCTGCAGGTGCCAGACCCTCCTTGGAAAGGGCTCGGAGCTACTCTGTGTTACCGTTGGGGTCGTTCTTCCCCTGTGCTGCACACCAGCTCCCCGGCCTCTGGTGAGATGGAGGACTTCTGTCTCAGACAATGGTTTAGCCTGAGCGTTCTCATCACAACACTGACAGGCTGAGAATTTTCCAAATCCTTAAGATCTGCTTCCTTGTCGATTAATGTCTTTAAGTCATATCTCACTAGAAGCGGTAAGGAGAAATCAGGCCACTCCTTCAGCACTTTGCTTAGATAGAACTTCAGCTAAGCATCCAATTTTCTCGACCTCCCCCAAGACGCTAGGACAGGAAGGCAATTCAGCCGAACTCCTCGCCGCTTGATAATACGCATGGCCCTTCTCCGTTGTCAATAACACGTTCCTCGTTTCCATCCGAGATGTCATCAGAATGGCCTTTACCATCCATATTTCGACCCACATTCTGCTCAGGATTACTTAGGTGTTCTCTAAGAAAAGGCGGGCTGTCGCTACAGCTCCCCTCTTTTCTTCCTGGGTTCCCTCTTTCTTCCTTATTTGTTATGGGAGCACCCCACTTCTCCCTATCAATTTCTGTCTTAGTCTGTTCAGGCTGCTATAACAAAATACCATAGGCTGGGAAGCTTATAAACAGCAGGTATTTATTTCTCACAGTTCTAGAGGCTGGAAAGTCCAAGGTCAAGGTGTTGGCAGATTTAGTGTCTGGTGAGAGCCTGCTTCCTTGTTCATAGATGGCTGTCTTTGCACTATCTCCTCACACGACAGAGGCAGTGAGGATACTCTCCGGGGCCTCTTTTATAAGGACACTAATCCCATTCACGGGTGCTCTGCCCTTCTGCCCTAATCACCTCCCAAACCCACCTCCTAATACCATCACACTGGGGATTAGGTTCCAACATATGAATCTGGGGGGTGTGGAGAGAGATATTCAGTCTGTAACACCTAGGCACAGTGACATAAAGCTTCTTGACGATGGCAACACCTGCTGGAGACTTGTACCCACCAGAGACTAAAAAAGTCAGAGACCCACAGCTCTGGTAACATCACTCCATCCAGAGCCTTCTGCATAATCTATGTTCACCTCACGTGCTAACTGTCCAGAACCATCCAACATCAACCCCGCTTTCCTTCTGATAACAAACTAACAGACTGTGCTTTCTCGACCTCACACTGGGTCCATCATAGGAGCTCACAGTGAAGTCCAAGGGTGGAAACTCAACCCAACCCGACCTAACAGTTTCTCTCTCCCAGGAATTTGAAATGTGAGTGGAGACACCCAGATTTCTAACGTGGCTGGAATTGCGAGACAAGAGCTGAAAAGTCCTACAGTAGTCATCATTCTTGCCCTTGCCGGGGCTTTGGCGTGCAGCATTTTCTTTGATTCTTACGAGCTACCCTTCTTTTGTAGTTTAAGCAAGCCAGAGGGGATTTCTGTTGCTTGCAAACAAAAGACTACTGAATAATATATAAAGCTCTACTCTTGTGGTCAAGCAAGCTGACACAGAAGTCGATATATAATTACAAAATGTGATAAAGTGTCATGACCAAAAAGAACAGAAACTTGGAGAGACTGACACGGGAGACCAATCGTAGATTGGGCGGTCAGGGAAAAGAGCCTTTGGGGAGATTATATTTAAGCTGAAACCTTAAAGATGGAGTCAACCATTTGAAGAGTGGAAGTGCAGGCAGAAGAAAAGTGTGTGGAAGAGCCCTAGAGCAGGGAGGTGAACCTCCGGAAGGGGTGGGATGAATGCAGAGCGATGAGGTTTATTCTCTGAGTTTGAGTCCAGAGCAGTTTTCTTCCTCTTGGTTAAAGTGGTGAATGCCTGTAGTTTTTCCCTCTTGAAAATGGGCATAATACGTTTTAGCACTTAGCTGTACCATTGTGTGTGTGCACGTGTGTTGCACAATGATAGGCACCCACTTGGGAACAGTCAAGTCTGTTCTCCATATCATGTGATTTTAGCACCTGCCTGCAAAGAGCCTCTGCTGGACTGAGAGCTTGATTTCTTCAGGATTCACTTGGAGAGATCGGATCATAGAAAATGTGTCCTGGGTTTCGGCAGATCCTTTGCAACCCAGGCATATCGTGGGTGTGAGTGTGATGGGTGATGGGGGAGGTGGGAATGAGTAGAGGTGTGATATGGGAGAGAACTCTGTCATACCTGCAACCTCTCTGCCCACTCCACGTTAGTTCACTAACTAGAGATGTGTATCAGCTATCTACTGCTGCCTAACAACGCACCACAAACCTAGCAGCTTAAAACAATGCCCACTCATTAGCTTACAGATCTGTAGGCCAGAAGTGGGGGCACCGTGTGCCTGCGTTTTGCTCAGGGTATCACGGCGTCAAATCAAGGTACTGGCTGAGGCTGTGGTTCTCCTCTGGACCCCGTGGTCCTCTTCTAAGCTCACTAGTAGGTGGCAGAACCCATTCTCTTATGGCTGCAGGACTACGGTCCCCATTTTCCCCACCGCTCTCCATCAGCAGTTCACAGTATGGAGGTTTGCTTTCTTCCAAGCCAGCACAGTGTGTCTCAATGACATCCCCTTCTGCTACCCGTTGGAGAAGACTCTCTGCATTTAAAGAAGCTGGTGTGATTAGGTTAGGGCCACAGGGATAACCTCTCTATCTTAAAATCAACTCATTAGTAACCTTAATTACATCTACAAAATCCCTGGACCATGTAAAGTGACATAAACCCAGGAGAGACACTGGAGGGTGGAGAGCGTGGCCATATTACGATGCTGCCTGACACGGGATGCTGTTGCTGTTTTTGCACAGTAACTTAACGGAAGCGTAACCAAAAGTGGGGTCCGGCCGCTCGCCGCTCAAAAGCCAATAAAGAGGCAAGGTTGGTGGAAAGGAGAGTTTGCTTTATTTTGGAGGCCAGTAACCTGGGCGGGAGGGCAGACTCCTGTCCAAAGGCCAACTCCCCCCACTGACAATCAGGGGGCGAGAGCTTCTGTAGACGGAGGGAGCGGGCTACATGCAGAAACAGCACAGGCAGCTCTGATGGCCAACTTGAAATTGGTCATCAGTGGTCTGATCAGTGTCATCTTGATTGTTTTAAGTACAGTTAGTCTTCAGTTCCAGGGTCGGTTGCTTCCCATTTCTTTGAGGCCAGTTCTCGGAATTGTGGCAGCTTATGTCATGGCTACAGCCTGGTCATCATGTAGTTAACTTCTTCCACCTGGTGGAGGTTTTAGTATCTACAGGACAGCTCACCCGATAGGGCTCAGAACATTACCTACAGCCCTTGAGGAGGAACTAGAGGTCCTTAACTATGCTCAATCACGAAACTGTTATTATTTAGTCTTGTTGGACTATTTTCCTTTGTTTCTGCATTTGCTCACTTCTCTGGTTAAACGTATTCTTTGGCTAAAGTTTTTCTACACGCAAAAGGCAGGCTGAGCACATGGGGAGGGGGCCATAGGGTCCTGCTCTGTTGGAAGGACCCAGCTTCCATGAATATACAGCTAAAAAATAATAATCTCCTCTCCTTCTTATCTCTCCCCATACTTAGTACCCATTGTATTAGCTTCCTGCAGCTGCTGTAAAAAGTGATCACAAACTTTGTGGTTTAAAACAACAGAAGTTTATTCTCTCACAGTTCTAGAGGCCAGACGTCTGAAATCAAGGTGTCAGCAGGGCTGCACCTCCTACAGAGGCTCTGTGGCGCAGGTGTTTCTCCACTTGTGCCTGCATCACTCCAATGTCTGCCTCTATCTTCATATCGCTTCATCTCTATGAGGGTCTGGGTCAGAACTCCTTTGTTTTCCCCCCTCTGTTATAAAGACATATGATTTCATTTCGCACCCACCTGGATAATTCAGAGCAAGAGACTCAAGTTTCTTCACTTAATCACCTCTTTGGCCATATAGTCAGCCCTCCGTACCCATGGGTTCTGCATCCGCGGGGAGATTCAGAACCCGAAGACATGGAGGACAGACTGCACTACGACATTTTATATAAGGGACGTGAGCATCTGCGGATTTTGGTGTCCACATTAGGGGCAGGGAGTATCCTGCAACCAGTGCCCCATAGATACCGAAGGAAAACTATATGAGGTAATATAAACTTTTTTGCCACATAAGGTAATATTTACAGGTTCTGGGGATTGGTACTTGGACATATCTTTGGGAGACCGTTTTTTAAATAAATTTATTATTTTTGGCTGTGTTGGGTCTTCGTTGCTGCGCACGGGCTTTCTCTACTTACGGAGAGCGGGTGCTACTCTTCGTGTGGTGCGCAGGCTTCTCATTGTGGTGGCTTCTCTTGTTGCGGAGCACGGGCTCTAGGCGCGCGGGCTTCAGTAGTTGTGGCACACGGGCTCAGTAGTTGTGGCACACGGGCTCTAGAGCTCAGGGTCAGTAGCTGCGGCGCTCGGGCTTAGTTGCTCCGCGGCATGTGGGATCTTCCCGGACCAGGGCTCGAACCCGTGTCCCTTGCACTGACAGGCGTATTCTTAACCACTGCGCCACCAGGGAAGTCCCGGGAGACTATTTTTCAATCAATCACACCCACTGCCCACATTCCTCATTCCCATGACCTGGGTACCAAGTATCCAGTTGTCAGATGGCAGGTATTTGTGACATTTTTACCGATTGCTCACTCTGAGATACTGAAGGTGATTTCTTTTTGTCTTTTTTTTTTTTTTTTTTTTTTTGCGGTACGCGGGCCTCTCACCGCTGTGGCCTCTCCCATTGCGGAGCACAGGCTCCGGACGCGCAGGCTCAGCGGCTATGGCTCACGGGCCCAGCCACTCCGCGGCATGTGGGATCTTCCCGGACCGGGGCACGAACCCGTGTCCCCTGCATCGGCAGGCGGACTCTCAACCACTGCGCCACCAGGGAAGCCGTCTTCTTGTCTTTGACATGAAAAAACTAAAACATTCGTTTACTCTGTATTCATGCTCGAAACTGCCTGATCTTGTTGGCAAGTCCAAAGATACGTCACCTCAGGCTCCAAAACTCTCTCCCTCTGGAGGCTGCATGAACCTCCATCACGTCCCTTGTGGACCAGATGTGAACCTGAGATCAAACATCTGCACGGACCATACAAGGTCTTCACCAGGATCCTACACACCACAGGGGGACTTGAGGGCTGGTCCCTTCTGCTTTTGAGGGTTCTTTTTGAAATGCAAAACCAGAGTTACCTACAGGTCTCTCCTACCTTTTTTTTTTCCTTTTGATACTTTTCTGTCTCAACTGTCTACTATGGTTTAATATGAAAGCGATTTCTTAAGAATAAAGGAATCCCTAAAATTCAAATGATGCATACAGATTACTTTTCAACTCATTTTACAATACATGATTTGTAAGTAATCTTCAGATGTGATGATTTCTCGTTAAATTTGGGATCTGATTATCCTTATCTACCACCTGGAAAGTGTCTGTCTGAAGCAGAACTGTAAGAATAATGAGAGAAATGAGTCCACACTGATTAATCATCATGTCCTATAAAAGCGACAAAGTCCCTTTCAAAGTGATCATTGCAGGGAATCCTGAAAAGGATGGGGCATTACATGAAATAAGGGCAGGGTGGTCTTAGAAAAAAAGGTTCTCCATCAGTAGCAACTGCGTTAGTTTGCCTGACACAGTAGCATTTTCAATGCGTATTTCAATGCAATCATTCTAAACGCCTATTTATTTTTATTCAGACTTTCAAATATTGTTTGAGAAACATACCCTACAAAAAGAGTGTCTGTAATGCATATGTACAGCTTAAGATTAATAATGAAATGAACATGAAGCATTTTTTTTTTCAAAGCAGTCGGCTTAGAAAGGCTCAGTATCACTGGGGTATGAAATACTTGACATTCTATCGTGGAAATGCCAACACACAAATTATCCTTGTTCGTGTATTGTTGCGGTAGCTCTGTTTCCCCATATAATGCTGTGCAAACATTTTATCAGAAATGGTAGAGGAAAGAAAACCCTATTGTTAACCACAGCTGATAAAGTAATTTTGTTGCCGGTATGACAGTCTCTGCACTTGGATGGCTATGTTGTTTTCTACATTCAAGGAGGGGCAAAAATAACACATTGAGGGTGGTTATAAAGAAGCAGGGTGGAAGTTAAAAAGGCGGTACGCCATCATCGTTTCGCCTCCTTGGTTTCTTCATTTGAAACCCATTGTGAAAATATTACAGAGGCGCAGCTCACAGACAATCTGTGACTTTTAACACAGCCGGGAGGCCCTGGGGTGCGACGGGTCTGGACTGGGCAGGTCACACAGGGAGGCGCCAGGGGGGGTTTGGTCCAAACGCCGGGTGGTAGTGGGGTGGGGGGCGGCCTCTTTAGCGTCAGCCTGGGCTACGTCCTCACGCCTCCTGTACCTGGGTTTCTTCCTCCATCACGTGGGCAGGATAATGACACGAGCCTACCTTTGTTGTGAGGATGAAGCGAGTCGACACAAGTAAAGCCCGGGAAGGCGGCCCCGGCCTCGGTAACTGCTGATTGGCCGGATTCGTGTTGTCGCAGAATCCCAGCTCCTTCCATGCCTCCCTGATGCCACCTGCTTCCTCTCCATCCACTCCAGCCTCAAGCCTTTCTCTCCTGACTTCTGCCTTGCCGGCTGTGTCCTGGCTCCCTCGGCCTGCGACATTCCTCCCCGCCGTGCCCAGCTGTCAACAGAAGCTTCCTCCTACCCTCCACTGGTAGCACATCGCCCGCCTTATTCCTTGGCCTGTATCACTGTCTGAACTTACCATATTTATTTGTGTGCTCGCTGATGGCTTGTCCCCCACGTGGCGTGACCAACTGGTCCCCGTTTGCCCAGGATTTGCCCAGTTTTCGCTGCAGAGTCCCAGGTCCTGGGAAGCTCTGTGAGGGCAGGGACTCTGCTTCCCCACCTCTGTCTCCCGGGCCTAAACAGTGCCTGCAACACAGCAGCCCCTTGGTGAGTATTTGCAGAATAAGCCAGTGAATCACTAAGTGCCTGGGTGAGAACGAGGCCGGGCAGAGGCTTGATAAAGACAGGCCTGGAATCCTGCATCAGAACTGCATCAGTCCCCGAAGCTTGAACCCTAAGCCCACCACCGCCTGCTTCCTGGCATCCTCATCGATGGGAATGTTCCTGTCTCCATAGCCCCCGAGATGCCTCCGAGGCCGGCAGCAGTTCTGCATCCGAGATCAACACACACAAGTGTCTGGAGACCCCAGGCGATCAAGGCCAGGTGGAAGTTTTGGAAGCTGACACGGTATCACATGTCACTTCCTCACGGACCGAATGCCTGGAGCCAGCGTGTCAGAGTCAAACTTCGCGAGTCGGGCTCTGAGCTCTCCTGCGGCCTGCAAGCTGTGACACAGAAAAACACCAAGAACAACCGTTGACCCTCGAAAAACGATTTGAACTGCGCAGGTCCACTGATGGGCGGGGTTTTTTCACTAAATACGGTCCGCGGTGGGTTCCATTCGCGGATACAGAACCGCGAATACCCGAATACCCCGGCCAACGGTAAAGCTATACGTGGAATTTCAACTGTGTGTGGGTCAGCGCCCCTAACCCCTGCATTGTTCAGGGGTCGGCTGTATTCTAAATACGAGCAAAAGAAGTTGTAAGGAAGTGTCGTGAGGGGAAGAAAACAGAGGCTACCAGATACTTAGGAAGGAGCGGGGGGAATTTTGCAAAACTGGGTTTCTCTCTCTCTCTGTGATGATAAGGAAGCCCTAGCATTTGGCTTTCTGGTCAGGAGAAACATACACACAGAAATGCAAAGAAAGCCTGGAACTCATCCCATACCTAAGGAAACTACGCTAGGATGATCTGGTGAACACATTATCGGGCTAGAAGTGAATATCTCTCTGGGGGACTGTGAAATTTGTACTTCATTTTCTCCATTTATCAAGCAGCAATGGTCATCTCTACCCTGACTTCCCCAAGTAACGAAGATGTTACGTTATCGTGTGACGATCATCCTGATCCTATGGGTTCAATGAAGTAAACAGCTCCCTCTCAGGGGATGTGTTAAGTGGGTCGGGTCATTCCAGTTGAGTGACTAAATCAATTTCAGTTGACAGGTTGGTTTCCTGCTGCTCCAAAAGTTTTTCCAACAGGGAGAATTTACTTTCTTTTTATCAACAGAGACAGCTGGAGCTCAGAGCTACTTGAGGTCTTCTAAAGAAACAGCCTAAAGAATCATGATAGCAACCTAACATTGGTACACATAAGAGTCATCCTTTAACCTATCAGGGTAAACTATTAATATTTTAGAATCTAGACTTTTAATACGAGGGGAAGGGGCGGGCGTTGGACTGTGCACTGTCGGATGGAGACCCCACCAGCACCTGGGGTCCAGCTGGGGACACAAACCAATGTCTGGATATTCCTCTGAGGAAGTGCTTCTGAGGCTCTGATTCCTTGTCCCGTACTAAAACCTGACTTGTCACTCCTCTCCCTGCAAACCCCGTGCTTTAAGGTCACCTTCCCTCCTCACCTTTGCTTGTCTTGGTGCCTAGACTCTCCTGACCTTCCAGAAGCCATTACTGAAGCCCAGCTCAACGAGAACCCCCTCCAGGCTTTCCCTGCCAGGAAGCATCTCTCCACGTCCCCTCCCTCAGTGGCCACTGCTACCATGCAGGGTCTTTGGGTCTCCTCTCACATTATAGATCTCCTTTCTTTCTAAACAGCAAACTTCCTGGAGCTCGACCTTGTGCATCTTAGTTGTTGGATTGCCTGGAGCCTAGTACAGTGTGCCGAGCCCCATAAGGGTACGATAATTATTCACTAGGTTGAATTCAAGTGGGAGAGCAGCTGTGAAATCTACAAGCCACATGGAAGCAGGAGTGTGAGTCTGGAGGAAGCAGGAGCATGAGTCTGGAGGAAGCAGGAGCATGAGTCTGGAGGAAGCAGGACCCTGGTGCTGACTGTGATCAGGGCAGGTTTCAGAGGTTAGGTCAGCCCTGGTCCTCAGATGAGCGGGCACTTGTTCATGTCGGAACTGTTCTGCCCTGATCACCACGTGACGGACATTGTCTGCGTGACGTCATTCATCTGGAGATGCAGAATCTTTGCTGGCCAGTGTTCCCTTCGCAGGGATCCATCTTTGCTCCCCGAGGCCAGGCATAGGTGACCTTAGTGTCTGAGTCCTGAAGCAGGGTCTGGGCCAGTTCCGTCCCAACGTCAGGAGAAAAGGGTGCCAGGAATGAAAGTCAACAGAGCACCCTAGGGATGTGTTTGATCATGAGAAACCACATGGAGGAAAAGCCTCCCATCTCCATGGAAAAACTGACAGCTTTTCCAGCCAGCTGTGTGAGTGGAGGAGAGATGGGGAAATTTGTAATAATTTGCAGGTTTGCCCAGAGGATGGAGTTGTGTCATTTTTCCTGCAACAGTCTGTGCTGCTGGCTGACAGCATGGAATTTCTTCCTGGACTGAGTTGACGATTATTCACAGACTGTGCAAAACTGAGAACAGTGGCTTGTCCCAATCTGCTAAAGTGGAGGATGGATGGAGTTCCCCAGCCGCTGCTGCTCTGCCCTGTGACCACTGCAGGGGTCCCTTTCTTCTCTCTGATTCACCTGGCCCCATGGCTTCACTGGCCACTTGCTGGCTGGCCTGACCTCTCGACAAACAGTCCTTAGGCAATTCCTTCCTGGGCCTGGGCTGCAGCCTTCTCTCCTACACCCACAGTGCCTCTCCTTGCAGGGACCTCGGAGACAGATGGTGCAGTAATCCGGGAAGCATTTCCCAGGTCCAGCAAAAGGGATGCAGGTTTCTGATTGCTGGGAGGAATGCTCTCTGTGTTACCAACAGGCTCTGAAACTAGGGAAGCCAGGGCCTCCCTCCCCGTGCACTCCCAATTGTAGAGTGGTTGAATAATCAAGCTGAAAGAGACTCCCCCCAACTACTAGCAAGCTGCCCTTTCTTAACATTTCAGACACCTTTTTCTCTGACTCAGTCCCTCCAGGTAAGGCTAACCTCAGAGGCTTAGTACCTTCCCTATGAATATTCTTATTGCCTGATGGCAGGGGCCAGGAGTTGGCTTCTGGTGTCCGTCTCTCTTCATCTTTAGCTCAGGCCCACTTTTACACACAGGTGCCTTCTGTGTAGTGTGACTCTCGCAAATCCGCCAGAATAGGGTTGCCAGATAAAATACACAAGGCCCAGTTAAATGTGTCATTTAAACGAACATCGAATAATTTTTTGTATAAGTCTTTCCCAAATATCGCATGGGACATACCTATAGTAAAAATGACTTGATGTTTATCTGAAATTTAAAAGGATCTGGGTCCTGTGCTTTTCTCTGCTACCTCTGGCTACCCTAGCCAGGCAGCCCCTGACCCTCTCCGCGACTCCTAATTATCAGGCATCTGTTAGGTATCTCAGCAGCAGGCGTCTCTAAGGCCTGGTAGATCAGTTAGCTGATGCCACCGAAATGCTGCTCAACCAATGACCTCAGAATTCAGTGGTTTAAAATAGTAATTCTTTCTTCTTGGGGATTTGTGTGTCAGCAGGAGTCGGCCGATCTAGGCTGGCTCGGCTGGGGCATCTCTGCTCCAGATCTTTCGTCCTCTTCTTGAGACCCGTGAGCCCAGGTAGGTCCTCGTCAGTGACAGCACAGGAGCCAAAGAGCAAAGGCAAATGCACAAGAATCGCAAGCCTTGGGTCGCGTCACACAAGCTAACGGTCCCTCAGCCAGCAGGTCACATGGCCAGACACGCCCTCAGGACGCGGAAATGTCAGTGGCGTGGATCCAGGGAAGGGAGAAGAGGTGCCCAAACACTCTCCCCCATGAGAAGAGGCACAGTGAACAGCTAGGCAAGCCTAGGCTCTGACCCCACTCTGTCACTGTGCAGCCGTGAGACCTTGGAAAAGTCTCTCTGAACCACTGGTTACTTACCCCTGAAGTAGGGCTTTGGCAAAGGTTTAGAGTGACTTGACTAAGTGACCACTAAAGGGTCACCGTATCATTATGGTCAAGAGCAGGAGTAATATAAGTGCCACGTGCTAACCGATCGCGCCACTAGCCATTAAAATAGAATGAAATAATGCCATTTGCAGCAACGTGGATGGACATGGAGATTATCCTACTGAGTGAACTAAACCAGACAAAGACAAATATCATAGGATATCACTTATATATGGTATACAAAAAAAAGATACAAAACAGAAACAGACTCACAGTCTTAGAAAACAAACTTATGTTTACCGAAAGGGAAAGGTTGGGGGGAGGGATAGATTGGGAGCTTGGGATTAACATATACACAATAGAAATACATATATATTTATTTCTATATAAATTAGATAATCAACAAGGACCTACTGTACAGCACAGGGAACTCTGCTCAATATTCTGTAATAAGCTAAATGGGGAAAGAATTTGAAAAAGAGTGGATATAGGTGTATGTATAGCTGATTCACTTTGCTGTACAGCAGAAACGAACACAACATTGTTAATCAACTCTACTCCAATATAAAATAAAAATCAAAAGAAAAACAAAACAGGGGTCATTGGGGGAGGCCATGGGGTAGCCATGACTGCCAGTGTCCACCTCTGACCCCTAAACTTCTGATCCTGCCTCAGAGTTTCCATGAAGGCTATGGCCAACAGGCTACACGGAGGACTGTGCGGTGTGGGTGCAGCAGTGTGCTGGGCCCTGTTCTGTGCCCGTGTCTCTGCCCCTCGGCCCTGCAGCCTCCCCGCCACAGACTCACCCCTACTGTGAGCCTTACCCTCCCTGCTGCAAAGGCAAGGCTGAGCTGCTGTCGGCTTGATCTGCTTCTGAAATCAGAGCTCCTTCCTTCTCTAGAAAGGGGTCTGCTTACAAGGGCTGAAGCCCTTCTTAGAGCTCCAGCTGTGGGCTCAGCTCTACTTCTGGATGGTGGGTTTGAGGATTAAATGACCTAATACAGGTACAGTCCGATTAAGAGAAGGCCTGGGGGGCTTCCCTGGTGGCGTAGTGCTTGAGAATCTGCCTGCCAATGCAGGGGACATGGGTTCGGGTCCTGGTCTGGGAAGATCCCACATGCCGCAGAGCAACTAGGCCCGTGAGCCACAACTACTGAGCCGGCGCCTCTGGAGCCTGTGCTCCGCAACAAGAGAGGCCGCGATAGTGAGAGGCCCGCGCACCGCGATGCAGAGTGGCCCCCGCTTGCCGCAACTAGAAAAAACCCTCACACAGAAACGAAGACCCAGCACAGCCAAAAATAAATAAATAAATAAATATTAAAAAAAAAGAAGGCCTGGGGCTTCCCTGGGGGCACAGTGGTTAAGAATCCACCTGCCAAGGCAGGGGACACGGGTTCGAGCCCTGGTCCTGGAAGATCCCACATGCCGTGGAGCAACTAAGCCCGTGCACCACAACTACTGAAGCCTGTGCTCTAGAGCCCGCGAGCCACAACTACTGAGCCCACGTGCCACAACTACTGAGGCCCACACACCACAACTACTGAGCTTGTGCTCTAGAGGCCGCGAGCCACAACTACTGAGCCCACGAGCCACAACTACTGAAGCCTGTGCACCTAGAGCCCATGAGTCACAACTACTGAACCCGTGTACCACAACTACTGAAGCCCGCTTGCCTAGAGCCTGTGCTCTGCAACAAGAGAAGCCACCACAGTGAGAAGCCTGCACACCTCAACAAAGAGTAGCCCCTGCTCACCACAACTAGAGAAAGTCTGCACACAGAGATGAAGACCCAACACAGCCAAAAATAAATAAATAAAATAAATAAGTGTATTTAAAAAATAAAAGAAGGCCTGTTACAGTGTATGGACTACATGACTGTTGGGGGAGACAGTTGTGTGGTATTTGTTGTGATTTTCATCATTATTATTATTACATTCTGGTCTTGTTTCGTGGTTGTGATAGCTTCTACCTCTGAAGGTTTAGTTCCTTCTTTTTTCTTTTTTTAAAGTTTCATTCTGCTTCCTGCATATTTTGTTTTCTCTGAATTCCTTTGTTTCTCTTTGTTTGGTCTCTTATTTATTTATTTATTTTTCTCGAATGTCTGGTGGTCTTTGTCTCTGTTTTCACATTGAAGAGAGACAGGAAGGGGGTGAGGGGGGCTTAGAAGCCAGCCTTCAAAATGGTACCCACTGATTCGCACCCCCTGCTATCTGCACCTCCTATGTAGGTGGCTCCTACAGTGACTCAAGCAGCCTGGGTCACCAACATGATATTGCAGAAATGATGGAGTGTGACTTCCATCCAGGGCTAGATCATAAGAGACATGGCGGCTTCCAGCTTGCTGTCTGGTACCCCTTGCTCTGGGTGAAGCCGGCCACCATGCTGTGAGGAAACTCATGGGGCCCTGTGGGCAAGTCTGTGTGGTGAGGAACCAAGGGCTCTGGCCAACAAACACCAAAGTGCCAGAGAAAGAAGGGATCACCACCTTGGAGGTGGTGACTCCTGCTCCAGCCAGCGTCCCGACCTCGTGAGAAACCTTCAGCCAGAACACACAGCTGAGCCCTTCCAGAATCCCTGACCTACAGGAACTGTGAGGTAATGAATGTTTATTTTTGTTTTAGGCCACTACATCGCCTGGTAACTTATTATGCAGCAATAGATTACTAATACAGGAAGGGTAGCTGGCTGACTAATACAGGGAGGGTAGTTGGCTGACTGGTTAGAGAGAGGAATCTGGGTATCTAACTAGTCATCAATTAAACTTTCAATCAACCCTGGGTGTACCTCCACCCTACACCCCAGTGTTTAGAGGTACTTGGTCCTCCAAATCCTGAGGCTTTCTAGAGTTCTACCGAGCAAATATGCCCCTACTTTGTAAAAAGTAGGTTTCAGTTTCCCTGTTCTGTGAAGTCAGTTATCATTTTTCCATCTGCTTTCACTTTTCCAAAATTTTATTGCCATGGCTTGTCTGCTGCCAACTCCCCTGTTGATCTCTTTGGGCTTGTGGGTTGTATCATTGTTTTTAATATACTGTCGTTTAGTAGGGTGTGGGTGAGGGCAGAGTTCATGTGTGTGTTCAATCTGCCACATTTGGTCAAAGTCGGAGGTGATCCTTCAGCATTTGGAAAACCTCCCTGGCTTCTGGGGAGCACAGCTACGGCCACTCTATTTTTAGAAGGTTGCTTGTGTGAGAACACAGAGCTGAGAAGTGTTTGAAAGACCCAGCAGACCCCTTGGTGCTGCAGTGCGGGTGTGGCTTAGGGAAGGGAGAGGAAGTGAAGGAGGAGGTCTACCCCAGCCCTTTGAGGAGGAGTCGTGTAAGATGATAAAAGGAAAGGCCTCTAAGATGCTAAGAACAAAGACATGTAATCAGAAATGGGCATGTAGAACGAGGGTGTGCATGTGATAAAACTCATCAATTCCATCCTCGGGATACCTGATGTTATAGACAGACCCATGGCTTCAGACAGCGTCATCCTCTACTCTACGGAAGATGAGGAAGAAAAATCAACTATATATAATACTTTTCAGTATTGTTTTAAGGAATACAGTACTGAAAAGGAGTGATGAGAGCAAGTATCCTCGCCTTTTTCTTGATGTTAGCAGGAAAACTTATAGTTTCTCACCATCAAGTGTGCTGTAGGGTTTTTTGTTCGTATTCTTTACCAAGTTGATAAAGAATTCTTTATCAATTATTTATCAACTTCTGTTCCTAGTTTATTGAGAGTTTTATCATGAATGAGTGTTGAATTTTGTCAAATGTTTTTTCTGTATCTATTGATAATATCATGTGGTTTTTCTTCTTTAGCCTATTGATGTGATGGATACATTGATTTTCTATTATTGAACCAGCTTTGCATGCCTGGGGTAAATTCCACTTGGTCATGGTGTGTAATTCTTTCTATACATTGTTGGACGTGATTCATTAATGTCTTGCTGAGGATTTTTACATCTATGTTCATAAGAGATATTGGTCTGTAGTCTTCTTTTCTTGTAATGTCTTTGTCTGTTTTTAGTATTATGGTAATACTGGCCACCTAGAATGAGTTAGAAAGTATTCCCTCTACTTTAATCTTCTGGAAGAAATTGTAGAGAATTGGTATAATTTCTCTTCCTTATATGTTTGGTGGAAATCATCAGAGAACCCAACTGAACCTGATGCTTTCTGTTTTGGAAGCAAACAGAATTGTTGATTCAATTTCTTTAATAGATTTAGGCCTATTGAGGTTGTCTATTTCTTCTTGTGTGAGTTTTGGTAAGTCGCGTCTTTTAAGGAATTGATCCATTTCATCTAAGTTATCTAATTTGCGGGCATAAAGTTGTTCATACTATTCTTTGATTACCTTTTTAATGTCCATGAGATCTGTACTGATGTCCCCTCTCTCATTTCTGATATTAGTAACTTTTGTCCTCTCTCTTTCTTTCTTAGTTAGCCTGACTAGAAGCTTATTGATTTCTTTGATCTTTTCAAAGAACTAGCTTTTGGCTTCATTGATTTTTCTCTGTTGATTTCCTATTTTTAATTTAATTGATCTCTGCTCTAATTTTCATTATTTCTTTTCCTCTGCTTACTTTGGATTTAATGTGCTTTTCTTTTTCTAGTTTTCTAAGGTGGAAGCTTAGATAATTGATTTTAAATCTTTCTTCTTTTCTAATATATGCATTCAATACTATAAATTTCTTTCAAAGCATTGCTTTTGCTGGATTTCACAAAATTTGATAAGTCGTATTTTCATTTTCACTTAGTTAAAAATATTTTTAAATTTCTCTTGAGATTTCTTCTTTGCCCTATGTGTTATTTAGAAGTATATCGTTTAATCTCCAAGTATTTGGGGATTTTCCAGCTATCTTTCTGTTCTTGATCTCTAGTTTAATTCCATTGTGATCTGAGAGCAGACATTGTATGACTTCCATTCTTTTAAATTTGTCAAGGTGTGTTTTTATTCCAAAATGTGGTCCATACTGGTGTATGTTCCATGTGAGCTTTAGAAAAAATGTGTATTCTGCTGCTGTTCGATGAAGTAGTCTATAGATGTCAATATATCCAGTTAATTGATGGTGCTGTTGAGTTCAGATGTTTTAATTTTTACAAGGAGAATGTATTCATGCCTTGCATGTATTATTCCTGTAACTTATGAATGCAATCAAACAAAAACAATGAATGAAGTTTTTAAAAAGCAATAATGAGCCAGGGCAGAAGGCATTTCTGGGGAACAACCTTGTAATCGTTGCCACTCACTCAGCCAACCTTGCCAATCCAGGTGGGGATATGGCAGCCATGGCGATCCAAGACCTTGGACCCACTGCACTGACCACAGTCAGTGGAGGGGAAGGGCCAAGGGATGGGCTTTGGCTTGAAAGAGGGTGGCGTGTCTGTGAACTGCTCCCAAATGCAAGCACAAACTGCTGGTGATAGATGACTGAAGTCCAGCCAAGCCTGTTCAACCATGATTATAATAACAGGCATGACGTCTACGTTCATGCTCTAGGCTTGTTTATTGGATTAAGCAATCGAAGGTGTACATCATGTTTGCCCTGTGTTGTTTTGCTTTGTTTTGTTTTTATGAACTCACCCTTTTGAACTTTTTTTTTTTTTAATGTATTTTTGGCTGCGTCGGCTCTTTGTTGTGGTGCCCTGGCTTCTCTCTAGTTGTGGTGCGTGGGCTCAATAGTTGCGGACGTGCGGGTTTAATTGCCCCACAGCATGTGACATCTTAGTTCCATGACCAGGGATTGAACCTGCGCCCCCTGCATTGGAAGGTGGATTCATAACCCCTGGACCACCAGGGAGGTCCCATTGCCCTGTGTTTTTGGCTGGACGCTAAGCATGCCAGCTCACAGAACCGAAGGTACCTACCTGAGAAAAGGAAGACAGCACAGACGAAATGACATCTCCAGCCTTCTCTTAGGCAACTGTCATTGAATGTGTAACGCTTCTTTGCAGTATGTAACTTGTTACTGCTCCTCCTTTCCTAATGGACGTGAGCTGTAAGAAATGTCAAGTTCAACAAGAAACCGTATCCACCAAAAACTGTCCAGTAAATGAATATGGAGCGTTGAATGTAAATAACCTAATGTTGCTGCAAGAGCTTCTCCCGAGCACTGCATCCAAGTTCTCCCCTCTGGGGCTTCCCTGGTGGCGCAGGGGTTAAGAATCCGCCTGCCAATGCAGGGGACGTGGGTTCGAGCCCTGGACATGGGTTTGAGCCCGTGCTCTAGAGGCCGTGCTCCACAACAAGAGAAGCCACCTCAATGAGAAACCCACACACTGCGATGAAGAGTAGCCCCCGCTCGCCACAACTAGAGAAAGCCCGCGCACATCAACAAAGACCCAAGGCAGCCAAAATAAATAAATAAAAGTAAATAAAATTTGTTAAAAGTTATCTCCTCTGTCCCTTTCTTTATGTAACTCTCATCTTTCAAATGGGAGGAGTGCACTTAAAAGGAAGGGCTCTGTGATCTATTAAATTAGAGAGTCAGGTCCTGGGCAAGTCAGTGGCACCATTTTCCAATTGTTGACTTGTTCATCTGATTTATCAAAATTAGTTTCCAGATACCAACCACAGAGAAACTTGATTTTTATCAATATAGCAAGTGTGAGAGGTTAACTTAAAACAAACAACTGGTGCAGAGGGCGAGGGTGTGGGCATACATGTTTGCATACATATCTAAAGAATTGTGATAGGGCTTCCCTGGTGGCGCAGTGGTTGAGAGTCCGCCTGCCGACGCAGGGGACACGGGTTCGTGCCCCGGTCCGGGAGGATCCCACATGTCGCGGAGCGGCTGGGCCCGTGAGCCATGGCCACTGAGCCTGCGCGTCCGGAGCCTGTGCTCCGCAGCCGGAGAGGCCACAAGTGAGAGGCCCGCGTACCGCAAAAAAAAAAAAGAAAAAAAAGAATTGTGATAAAATTTCCATGGTCATACTCAGAGGTGGCAAGAAGTACAGTGAATTAGACAGGATTCCTTGATCATTAATTTCTTAAGTTAGAATCATCTAGAATACTCTAAACACTTTTTACCTCAACATGAGACTGACTTTTTGAGAGAAAGGGTAGGTGAATGCTGCATGTGTGTCTATGGGACTGTTTGGAAGATATGTTGGTTTACTATAGAGCCAATGATGTTGTGGGGAAGGACAAAGCTATCAAAAAATTCAATTTACCTGCTTGTTTGTAATAAACTCATCGTTCATGGGGAAGAAAAACGTTTCATAAATCAGCCTGTGTGTTGTACACAAATTACAGTATTTGGAGGAATAATGACTTTTGTTACAGTTTTATGACACTTCTCAGTGAATAAATTTCTCTAATCACTTCTAAATCAAATAACTTTCAACTTCTGTATTCAAAAGCAATTTCCTTACTAATTCTGCCAACCATTCCATTGTTTTAAGAGAAGAGCTCAAACTTATATGTAACTATGCTACAGGAGACCACCATTCTTAGAAATGTTTGATATGAGGTGTCGTTTTTTGTGTTAGAGAATATAATTTTCCTTTGAAAATGCTTTCCAAAGACTAGAGAAAATTAATGTGCACAGTGGCTCCCTCCAATAAGACATTAATGTATAGCCTTTCTAAACATATATTTGCCTCGATCTTAAACGTAACTAGTTGGGGGCTGAGGAGAGATAAATTAGGAGTTGGGGATTAACAGGTACACACTATTATATATAAAAGAGATAAGCAACAAGGACCTACTGTATAGCACAGGGAACTCTACTCAATATTTTGTAATAACTTATAAGGGAAAAGAACCTAAAAATATATATATATATATATATATAATATATATATATGAACCATTTTGCTGTACACCTGAAGCTAACACAACATTGTAAATTAACTATGCTTCGATAAAAAAATTAAAAATAAAAAAATCAAGTCAGCTGAAAAACAAAGAAACATAACCAGTTAACTTTTATTTCTCCTCTTATTACTGTGGCCAAGTGCTTGCATGGAGCTGTTGAAAATCAGAGGATGCACTTCATACATTCCTTAGAGTCCCTACGTGTATCTAGCTCTATACAGAAAAGTTACAAAATTCCAAATTCTACTTCCAGTGGTACCATAATACTTCTTTGGGGCGAAGCATTGCTTTTCCTGATGTCCTCTTACAAGGGCAAATGTGCCTGAGAACTACCCTCAATGAATTCCAGGACGCAGGGTGGACAGGCCAAGGCTGCTCCGTGGATGGCTGTCAGTGAAAGAAGGAGCAAAGGGAACCTTTGTCTTATGGGTCACTGAGGATTAGATTTCGCTGCATGAAACACAAATATAAAAACTAAGAATGGCTTACACATGCTAGAAGCCTATTTCTTCCTTCCACAAAGGAAGTCCAGAGGCGAGCATCCAAGGATGGTGGGATCTAGACTCCACCTATGTTTCTGGGGCTCCATCCTAGCGCCTGGCTTCCCTCCTGAAGGTTTCCTCAGGGTCCAAGACAGGCTGCCAGGCTGCCAGATCTGCAAGCCAGGAGAAGAGAAGTAAATGCAAAAAGAGGCTCCACCCTGCTGAGTCAGCTCCCTTTAGCCGGCCTTCCGGGAAGTCCCCCAGAATGCATCACCCTGGCCAGAAGAAACTCACACGGACACCACAAGCAACAAAGGAGGCAGGGAAATCAGTCTTTTACTCCGGGTCATTATGTGCCCAGTTAAAAATAGGGACAAATAAAGAGGAAGTAAGGAGTAAGTTGAGAAGGAATGCTGGGAGTGGCAATTAGCCGTCTCTGCATTTGGCGAGACGTGAAGGTCACGACTGCCCTTGCAACATCTGGGCTGAAGTTGTTCTGGGCTCTCATAAGAATGCCTGCTTTGTCCGGGCTTTTCCTGGGTGGGGGACCAACCTAAGGGCTGGAATAGCCCAGTCCTGGCAAGTGTGTTTATTTGTCCAGAGGAATCAGGTTTCACATCAATACAAATGCGCAAAGATTCACTGAGCGTGTTCCGCGCAGCCCACGTGGATGCAGGAATAACCCAGGTGGGGGCCGGGGGGTGGGCCGCCCATCCCTGAGTGGCTTGTAAGCTGGGAAGGCAGCTCAGAACAGCACTTACAGACACTGATTTTTTCTCCAACCCATGGCAGCCTAGTATGTGCTCCTATCATGATGACCCCGCGAGTTCAACACTCAACTTAGTTTATTCCTTCCTCGAGAAGACTAGTCCTCTGATCACACACCTGGATGTCACAATGTCAGCTTTCTATAAATGTGTTCTACATGTTTGTTCTCAGTTTGGGGGGAGGTAGGGGTTGGGGCACGTGGAGAGATCATCCTACTGATACAGCCAAACCCATCAAGACAAACTCCTTGCACTTTGGGAATTTTTCATTTTCATTGAAAATGATGTTTGAGATGAATGGATAAAGAAGATGTGGTACATATATAAAATGGAATACTACTCAGCCGTAAAAAAGAATGAAATGTTGCCATTGGCAGCCACATGGATGGACTTATGCTGAGTGAAATAAGTCAGACAGAGGAAGACAGATAGTGTATGATATCGCTTATATGTGGCATCTAAAAAGTACAATAAAATAGTGAATAGAACAAAAAAAGAAGCAGGAGGGGGGGAGGGGCAACATAGGGCTAGGGGATTAAGAGGCACAAACTATTAGGTCTAAAATAAGCTACGAGGATATATTGTACAGCATGGGGAATATAGCCAATATTTTGTGATAACTACAAAGTATAACCTGTAAAAATTGTCAATCACGATATCGTACACCTGTAACTTCCCTAGTATTGTGCTCAACCTCACTTCACTTAAAAAAAAAAAAAGACTGTGGTTGAAGAACAAAAAATAAATAAAATAAAATGATGTTTGAAACATGTGGGAGTTGGATGGAGTCTGAAATAATTTGTTATACGGCTATGTTCTTAGTATCATGATATTTGTGGCAGAGATACTTGACTGGGGAGACCCCTTGCATCAACTGATGACAAGAAAGAGATCACAATTGTAAAACATTTTCACCGAGGTGTCATTTACATAGACTAAAATGTACAGCCTTCAAATGTGTCTTTTGATGAGTTTTAGTAGTGTCTGCACTTGAGTAACCACCTCCTTAGTCAAGATATAGAACATGTCCATCATCCCAGAAAATCCCCCCGTGTCCCCCTCCGGGCCATCCTGAACCCTATGTCTCTGCTCCAGAGGCAAGCACTGCTTTTGATTCTATCTATCTAATAGAATCTTTTGATTCTATCTATCTATCATAGCTCAGATTTTTTTCCTAGAACGTCTGGGACTTCATACAAGGGGAATCATACAGTGTGTATGTACGGTTTGGGTTCGGGTTTCTTTTGTTCAGTCTTCATGTCTTGAGAATCATCCATGTCGTCTTATCAGGAGTTGACTCCTTTTGATTCCTGAGTAGACGTGCCTGCTACGAACGCACCCCGCTTCATTAATCCGTTAGTAGTGACTTCTATTATTGAGTACTCACTACTGCCGAAAGCTCTTCTAACCATGTCTCATAACAGCCAGAGAGGGCAGGTGTGCCAGCCGTTGGAGGGGATTTTTGTTTGCGATTCTGTCTTTTGCTGTCCAGCAACAGCTCTGCTCTTACTAGACCTGGTCTGTCATCCTGTGTGGTCCTGGTGGGGGTGAAAGGCTGGGAATCTGAGCTTTCTTCTTGATGAAGCTGCAGCGCAGCCCGGGGGGAGAAGGTGGGGGGACCTTGGCCTGGCCAGTCCCACGCCCTCTCCAGGGACAGCGGGGGCCCTGAGTGATTGAGCGAGGTTGTGGAACAGCAGGACAGCAGCACGTGGACCCATCCTGCTGTGACTCCAGGCCTGGCTCTCTGCATCCCAGCTTCCTGCGCCTTCTCCCTCCCTCCAGGGTTCCACCCATGGCGGTAACCTCCCTTCCGGTTTACCTAGGCAAGCTTGGTTTCCGTGCTTGCGAACAAGGCCATTACTGATACACCGGGTATTATCCCCATTATACAGACGAGGAAACCAAAGCTCAGGGGCAGTGAGTGACTCTCCAGGGGTCTCACGGCTGCCACGTGGCAGGATGGGGTGTAGCGCTCAGTGGATCCCAATCCAGGAAGAGAGAGGCAACGTCAACCTTGACCTTGGGAGCATCAGCCTCTCCACCCCCACGACCTTGTCTCCATCCTTGCCCTGCGGACAGGGTGGTGTGCTGTCCTGAGGAGAAATACACTCACCCTTTCTCAGCAGTCAGGGCGCTTGAGATTCTTGTCTCAAACCCCTGCCCGCTCCCACCTGCCCAATCCTACATGGGACCCACTTCTCTGTCTTCGGATCAGAAAGGAAAACCCCCCTCAGAACAAGGTACAATCTTCCATGCCTTTCGGTGGCTTAGCTGAGCATTACTTTAAAACCCTTATTCTGATCTTTGTTTCATGTTTACAGAAGTGGATTCCTTTTATTCCTTTCCCCTGACAGGAATAATCCCTTTGGAATTCGAGCTTTTAAAGAGTAGCTCCTTGGGTTATTGAGAGGCCGCTCCCCTGCTGCTGCAGACAAGGGTGTGAGGCTGGCCCAGGCCTTGGAGGACACACAGTTCCATGGATGGGGGAAGTACGGCAGCCTGAGGCTACGGCGTTCCGGCTCCCAGCTCAGATCTGGCCTCTCCCTTCCCCACAGCTTCCCCTCCATTTCTTTACTAGTCAGCATCAAGGGCAAACAAGAAGCAGAAGAGGGAGAGGCGGGCGTGGGGTGGGGCGTGGGGGTGAGGTGGAGGAAGGTGGCCCTGCGACATTGCCCGCAGCCAGGGAAGGATGATGCCACAGCCAGCCCACCCTGGACACTGAAACCTGAAGACAGCCTGGAGGACGGAGTTGAGGGGGACTGATTCATCCCCAGCTCCCTCCCCAGTGGCGCAGCTGCCAGGAGGAGGGCTGTCAGCGGAAGGCCTCAGCTGTCACCCCCTTCACCCACTGCAGGGAGCCACCGTCACCCGGGTGCACCTGCCAGGGGTGGCCCGCGGCCAGGGATTGGGTACAGGCCTGGCTGCATCGGCTCAACTCAAGACGATGCTGAAAGGCTTGGGCCCTTCTCACAGCCTTTTTCCCTCCCTCACTCCCTCCCACAGTTGTTGGACCTGAGGGTTCTCCCTGCTCACAAACTCTCTGAGTTCACTTCCCAGGGAGCCCAAGCCAGGAAGCAGAGATTGTTGACATACAGGTTAACAACCTAACACCTGAAAAGACAAAGCACTATGGTTGTCCTTTCACAGGACAAGGATGAAATCAACGTCGTATGTTGATTCACTGCACATGGCATCAGTGAATTCCCTCAATCCTGGGTGGAGAGCTCCATCTCTATCGTAAGGAGATTAAAAGTCCTCAGAGGTAGTTACTACCCCCATTTTACAGATGAGGCCGCCAAGGACCAGGGAGGACACAGGATTTGTCCAAGGTGCCACGACTCAAGGCAGAGCCAGGGCTGAGCCAGGAGGCTGGTTCCAGAGTCTGTGCTCCCAGCTCCAGGCAGCTCCCCTTCCTCTGCCCACTTGGACTAGCTCTTCCTTCTGGGCTGGGACAGGAGGTCAAGGGCTGGGTCTCAAACACCGTCAGGGGCAGGAAGGCGAAAAAGAAATGTAGGAAGACGAGAGAAAAGAAGAGCAGAACTTGAATATAAATGGCAAATCTCAAAAGACATTTTTTTCAAGTTAAAAGCATGACTCTCATAGAAATATAGTTAAATAAAATGAGCACAGGCCAGACGTTTGTTGAACTGATTGTATTAGTGTCCTAGGGCTAGAGTAACAAATTACCGCTAAACAGATGAATTAAACCAATAGAAATGTATCCTCCCCCAGTTCTGGGGGCCAGAAGCCCCAGTCAGCGTGTCCACAAGGTCACACTCGCCCAGAGGCTCTCAAGGAGAATCCTTGCCTGTCTCCCAGTGACTGGGGACCATCAGCCATCTGCAGCCACCCTTGCTGGAGGACACACCTCTCTGCTCTCTGCCCCGTCTTCACATCACCTCCTCCTCCGGGGCTCCTCTCCTGTCCCTTGTAAGGCCACTTATCATTGGATTTAAGGCCCACGTGAGGAGCCCAGGATGATCTCAATCTCAAAATTCTTCATTTCATGACACCTGCAAAGACTCTTTTCCCAATAAGGTGACATTCACAGGGACACTCAACAGATTTGGACACGGCAGAGGTTTTGGGAAGCACCATTCCATCCAGTAAGCTCATTAATGATGCAATCAGCAGGACGGTAAAGTTCATTCAAAGGAAAATCTGAGAAACAGAGATTTATCTAGTCAGTGAGCAAAGGTATGCAAAATAACTGTGCTTAGAGATAAATTGAACAGTTCATGTCTCACAGGGCAGTAAAACTGGAACCTTCTGGGTTGTCTTTTCCCGCAGATGGAAATCTATTTGGACAAAAATCTTTAAGTTGGAATGTGACTTATAAGCTCACCCGAATCAATAGTGAATGGAGGAGCTTCCCTGGTGGCACAGTGGTTAAGAATCCGCCTGCCAATGCAGGGGACACGGGTTCGAGCCCTGGTCCGGGAGGATCCCACATGCCGCGGAGCAACGAAGCCTGTGCGCCACAACTACTGAGCCCGCGTGCCAAAACTACTGAAGCCCGCGCACCTAGAGCCCGTGCTCCGCAGCAAGAGAAGCTACCACAACGAGAAGCCGGTTCACCACAACAAAGAGTAGCCCCCGTTCGACGCAACTAGAGAATAGCTTACGTGCAGCAAAGAAGACCCAACGCAGCCAAAAATTAATTAATTAATTAATTAATTTTAAAAAAGTTAATGGAGGGACTTCCCTGGTGGTCCAGTGGTAAGACTCCGTGCTCTCAATGCAGGGGGCCAGGGTTTGATCCCTGGCTGGGGAACTAGATGCCACATGCATGCCGCAACTAAGAAGTCTGCATGCCGCAACAAAGATCTCACATGCCACAACTAAGACCTGGTGCAGCCAAAATAAATAATAATAAATAAATAAACAAATAAGTAAATAAGGAAGTTTTCTAAAAAAAATAGTGAATGGTAAATTAAACAAAGTCCAACCGTTAGACCAGCACTCTCCAAAAGAACTTTCCGCAATGATGGAATATTCCACATCTGGCTATCCAGTCCAGTAGCCACATGTGCTACTTGAAGTGTGGCTACTATGGTTGAAAACTGAATTTTGAATTTTAGTGGATTGTAATTAAAGCTTAAAAACAAAGCCACTGGTGACAAGTGACTACAGTATGGGGCGGCGCAGCCCTAGAGAGTTCAATAACCCCTCGCAGGACCTCATAGGCAATGTTCTAATGTGACATTGAAAGGATATACTGTTATCACTTACATGTGGAATCTAAAATAATGGTACAAATGAACTTATTTACAAAACAGAAATAGAGTCACAGATGTAGAAAACAAACATGGTTACCAGGGGATGGGGTGGAGGGATAAATTAGGAGATTGGGATTGACATATACACACTACTATATATAAAATAGATAACTAATAAGGACCTACTGTCTAGCACAGGGCAGGCTCATTGCTGTGGCTTCTTCTGTTGTGGAGCATGGGCTCGAGGTGCGCGGGCTTCAGTAGTTGTGGCGCACGGGCTCAGTAGTTGTGGCTCACAGGCTCTAGAGCGCAGGCTCAGTAGTTGTGGCACACTGGCTTAGTTGCTCCGCGGCACATGGGATCTTCCCGGACTGGGGATCGAACCCATGTTCCCTGCATTGTCTGGTGGATTCTTAACCACTGCACCACGAGGGGAGCCCTGAAGGGTGTTTTATAAGTGACACATTAAGACGATGGAATGGGTGAGTGGATGCACACATTCATTCAACAAAGTCTCCAGTGCTTGGCGCTGAAAACACGAGGGATACAGGTAATTAAAAGAGCCGGGTCTCTCTTCTCACGGGGTTTTACGTGCTACCTGCATGAGACAAACGGTAAACAAGTGAACAGAGGCAGAAAGAAGCTAGAATTCCAGATCGAATTCTTCAGCCTTGAAGAGAGGAAACCAGAATGTGCGGGGGAATGAGTGGGAGCTGGGGGTGGAGGTAACTGGGTCGCTGCTCCCAGAAGGTGGCATTTGATCTGGGACCTGGATATCAAGAAGGGGCCAGTCAGGTAACAATCAAGATTCCAGGAGAACAGATGGCCGGGTTCTTAACTCTAAGAATCATTTGGTAACATTTTTTTAATAGCCAAACTTTTTTTAAAAAAAAAGCTTAAATAACATACACACACTACTATACATAAAATAGATAAACAACAAGGTCCTACCTTATAGCACAGGGAGCTGTATTCCATACCTTGGAATAACCCATAATGGGAAAGAATCTGAAAAAGAATAGATACATGTTTAACTGAATCACTTTGCTGTAGAATTGAAACTAACACAACATTGTAAATTACTATATTTCAATTTAAAAAGTCTTTTGGGGGACTTCCCTGGTGGTCTGGTGGTTAAGACTCCGCGCTCCCTATGCAGGGCGCCCGGGGTTCGATCCGTGGTCAGGGAACTAGATCCTGCAAGCTGCAACTAAGACCCGGTGCAGCCAAATAAATAAATATTTCTTTTTAAATAAATAAAAATAAATAAATGAAATAAAGTAACTTTTAAAAAATTTAAATAGGAAAACAAAGAGATTTGAGAACAGAAGAGAGAAAAACCATCTGTCGTCTTACCACCTCGAGACCACTTGTATTTTTAGATAGAGTGCCTGCCCTCCATCTGGGCCTGCATGCGTATGTATTTTATAGAATTGATCTGAATCAACTGTATATACAATTTTACAGTCAGCTCTTTTCACCGCACATTATAAGCAGTTTCTGGGATCCCCACGGTTCTGACCACTATCATTTTCCATTTCTGCATTATCAGTGGGCCCACATACAGTATTTATCCTTTCCTCTGTTACCCACTTAGGTTGCTTCACACATTTTCAGGCTTGTGAGCATCACCATCTTTACACAGACATAGTTTTCCTTCCCTTCTTTCAGATACCTTCCTTAGGATTAACTTCTTCAAGTGAGAGCTTCCTGTGTCAAAGTGAGTACTTAGTCTCAGAGCTTCCAAGCCCTCGTCCTCTGTGAGGGCAGGAGCCTCGGCTGCTGTGCCCTTTACTGTGTGTGTGGTGAGGACACATATAACAAGAGCTCAGTCATGGAATGAGGGACTGACTTCCAAGCTCAGGGTCTGCAGCAGAACTTGTGCTTCAAAGGATAGAAGTGTGCCGTCAGGAACAAATACTTTGCATCACTCTGCTTTTGTAGCTTTGACTTTTGATTAAAAGAACAAAACCCATCAGAATGGCCACCATCAAAAAATCTACAAACAATGAATGCTGGAGGGGGTGTGGAGAAAACGGAACCCTCTTGCACTGCTGGTGGGAATGTAAATTGGTGCAGCCACTATGGAGAACCATGTATGGAGGTTCCTCAAAAAATTAACTATAGAATTACCATATGACCCAGCAATCCCACTCCTGGGAATATATCTGGACCAAACTATAATTTGAAAAGATACATGCACCCCTATGTTCGTAGCAGCACTGTTTATAATAGCCAAGACATGCAAGCCACCAAAATGTCCATTGACAGATGAATGGATAAAGAAGATGTGGTACATATATAGAGTGGAATAGTACTCAGCCATAAAAAAGAACGAAATAATGCCATTTGTAGTCACTTGGATGGACCTAGAGATTATCATACTAAGTGAAGTAAGTCAGACAGAGAAAGACAAACACCATATGATACCACTTATATGTGGAATCTAAAAAAATGGTACAAACGAACTTATTTGCAAAACAGAAATAGAGTCACAGATGTAGGTAACAAACTTACGGTTACCAGTGGGGAAAGGGGGGAAGGATAAATTAGGAGATAGGGATTAATATATACACACTACTATATATAAAATAGATAACTAATAAGGACCTACCTGTATAGCATAGGGAACTCTACTCAATATTCTATAATAACCTATATGGGAAAAGAATCTAAAAAAAAGGATATATGTGTATGTATAACTGAATCACTTTGCTGTACACCTGAAACTAACACAACATTGTAAATCAAATATACTCTAATAAAAATTGTTTAAAAAAGAACAAAAACTAAATAGATGTTTATGGAGATTGGGCCAAGAAAGCAGACTGAGCACATATTCTGGCCTCTTCTTACAAATTTCTAGAAAAGACTTAAGAGATACCCATGTCTTGTGTTGTGTATCCATTTCTATGTGTTTAAGCATCTGTTTGGCTCCTCCCCATTCACTGGACCCAGGCTGTGGAAATGGATGCAGGATTCACAGAGAGCCCTGCCCAGCCTCCACTTAAACATAAGCACTGTCTCTGCTGGATTCTTTTTTTTTTTAATTGAAGTATAGTTGATTTACAATGTTGTGTTAATTTCAGGTGTACTGCAAAGTGATTCAGTTATACATATACATTTTTTTCAGATTCTTTTTCCTTATAGTTTATTACAGAATATTGAGTAGACTTCCTTGTGCTATACAGTAGGTCCTTGTTGTTTATCTATTTTGTATATAGTAGTGTGTATCTGTTAATCCCAAACTCCTAATTTATCCCTTCCCCCATCCCCCTTCTGCTGGATTCTTTTTTTTTTTAATTGAAGTATAGTTGATTTACGATGTTGTGTTAATTTCTTCTGTACAGCAAAGTGACTCAGTTATACATATATATATATATATATATTCTTTTTCATATTCTTTTCCATTATGGCTTGTCACAGGATATTGAATACAGTTCCCTGTGCTATACAGTAGGACCTTGTTGTGTATCCATCCTATATGTAATAGTTTGCATCTGCTAATCCCAAACTCCCATTCCTTCCCTCCTCTACCCCCTTCCCCCTTGGCAACCACAAGTTTGTTCTCTACATCTGTGAGTCTGTTTCTGTTTCATAGATAAGTTCACTTGTGTCATATTTTAGCTTCCACATATAAGTGATATCACACGGTGTTTGTCCTTCTCTTTCTGACTTACTTCACTTACTATGATCATCTCTAGGTCTCTCCATGTTGCTGCAAATGGCATTATTTCCCTCTGCTGGATTCTTACAAACAGCCTCTGAGATGAAGACTTATGGGGAAGCTGATGTATTAGGACATTCTCCCAGGAAGAATGGATAGGAGAGTGGGGATGTGGGACCAGGAAGGGAGTGGCCACTCACTCCCTGAAAGCAAACAGAGGCCCTCAGAAGATAACTCTGGCTTCAAGTGGGGAGCTCTGGCGACAGTACAGGTCACACCTCAAAGGTGTCCCCATTGAGGGGTGAAGACCTGGAGGATTTATATCCTCTGTTGGCATTAGCACATCCCCAGGAACATTAACTCCCAGGCACTGCTGGCTCTTGGGAGGGGCGGGGGGCGGGGGTGCCCTGGCAGAGTGCGGTCCAGCAGAGACACAGACGCACGGGAGCCTGTTGATGAAGATGGTCAAGGGATTCGCAGGCAGGTGGGTGGAGGCCTACCAGCTCCTGCTTCAAGCTCACAACAGTAAGCACACGAAAACCACCCCATGGAAGGAGACAGAAAATTTAACAAATGGAAGGACGAACGTCTGAGAAAGTAAAGTTAATTGGAAAAGACAGGTGACTCAAGAATACGTTTGATCAGTATCTGCACGGACATGGAAGCAGATATTACATTAAGTGAGTCAAATGGAGGTCTTTAAGCTTTTGATCACTGGCATTTCAAAAAAAAAAAAATGTAGTTGGATAAAATATCAGAATGGGAACAGCTGAAGAACTAATTAGAGAGCTGGAAGATTGAACTAAGGAATTCCCTGACAAGAGATGAAAAGAATGAAAGAAAAGTTAGGAACACGGAAAATACTTTCATACGTTCCCACATCCAACAGAACGAGAGGATAAAGTGGGTAAGTGGAATAAAATACTTCAAAAGATAATAGCAGAAAAATTTCCAAATTTAATGAAATATATGAGTCCTCTGACCAAAAGTAACCAGAAGACCAAAGCAGGAAAAATGAAAGATGCCATATGGATAACGGTGACATTGTGGTGAGATTTCAGAATACCAGGGACAAAGCGATAGTCCTGGATCTTCCTAAGGAAAAAGCAGATTGCAGAATAAAATTTAAAAAGCAGATTGTACACAGGGGAAAAAAAAAAAAGAGTATCACACTGACCTCATACTTCTCATCAAAAACAGTTGATGAGAGAAGACAGTTAAGCTGCATCTTTAAAATTCTGATGGAAAAAGCTTGTGAATATAGACTTTGAGTGAAAATATCATTCCCATGGGGAACAAATAGAGACATTTCAGACAAGCGAGAGCTCCGAAAATGTACCATTCACAAACCCCGTGTGAAAGGATTGCTAGAGAATGTACTCTACAAAACAACAAAAGTTAATTTAAGAACAAGAGCATAGAAAAACAATCAGAAACTAAAGAGAAAATAACCTGGTAAAATGCAATGTGAAGGGCTTCCCTGGTAGCGCAGTGGTTGAGAGTCCGCCTGCCGATGCAGGGGACACGGGTTCGTGCCCCGGTCCGGGAGGATCCCACATGCCGCGGGGCAGCTGGGCCCGTGAGCCATGGTCGCTGAGCCTGCACGTCCGGAGCCTGCGCTCCGCAACGGGAGAGGCCACAACAGTGAGAGAGGCCCGCGTACCGAAAAAAAAAAAAAAAAAAAAGTAATGTTAAGAAAAACAAGTATTCATCAGGAGTCCCATTTATTGAACCCCTAAAGCATGTGCCACAACTAGTAACCTACGATCATCTTCAAAGAAAGTGTCAAGCCAGTGAACGTTTCCAAACGGGTAGGCTCTGTAACAGCTTAAGGAAGTTCACTGAAAATTGGTAAGTGCACAGAGACAGGTCCACCACAGTCAAGAGGATGACTCGTTGATAGAGGTGTGAAATCAGGGTCTGGCCAGAGCCACAGACCCCGACGTTTGTCAACTGGACCAACAGTCTGTCCATTGGAAGGGCATCCTGCATAGCCTAGTCCCACTGGCCTGAATTCTCTCTTCTCAAATCACAGATTCTCTTCTTTTGTAAAATAAGAGAGTTTGACTTAGAATGAATTTGTAAAATTTGCCCTTCTGCTCTTTCTATTAGAGCGCTTAAATGATTCCACGGAAACCTGCCAAGACCTTTCAAACCTTTAGCAGGACTGGGAAGTGAAATTGAATAACAAATGAGCTCGAGTCAGGGGGAAGCTCTTGTCTGAAAAGAGAGGATGCAGCTGCTTTTGAACGTTTTGCTTCAGATCCCCCTTATTTATAACACCTCTTAGAAGTTTAAAACTATTTGCTTTTCTCCGATGGATCTGATCCTTTTGGAGCGAGCTGCCTCTCCCAGGGTGCGCAAGGGCAGGAGGGTGGCCGGCTTTGTCTCAAGAGTCGTGTCCACCTGTAAAGACAGCCTATTTTGTGTTTCCACATCGGGAACTTCAGTATCTCCCTCACCTGAGGGATTAGAGATTGTTAATTACTTTCTGTGAAAGAGGCAGCCGGCAGCCCTGCGGCCTGGCAGGTTTGCTAAAAATAGTGGCTATAGGTTATTTTTAAAAACCGTCTTGGAGGAATCATGACCCTGAGTCACATTTCTCCCCGGAGTTTGCCTGCTGAGGGAAAACCACACGGCCACGTCTGCAGAACAGTCACCCCAGCCCACCTAGGAGGAAATGGAGAAGAAATTGTACACGTGGAATTTTAAGACCCACTTTAGTTTAGAATAGATATTCAGTATCCAAAGGATGTGTGCTATTTTCTCAGCACTGGCTCTTAACTAGTGTTTGTCATGCTCCTGTACAGCTCTTTCTACTGATTGTTTGCTGGTTTTTTTTTTTCCTTTCCGAGGGCTATTCATAATCTAACGAAGAGATATTCTCGGAGGAGGAATTCCATGGTATGAGAGGTATCTGTCTTCTTGGAGACATCAATTTCACTTGCTTACAGAACATTAAAAAGAAATTTTAAGTGATAAATGCATTAATCTACAGCTACTTATGATTAGGCTGCTCTGGGTAAAATGGAACACATCTGTAAGACATCTTTCACACTCCCAAGGCACTTTAAAATAATGAAAACATATAAAATAATATCTCAGTAATTAAAGTAATGGCAAATAAAAACATAGCATTATATGGTACTGCCCTATTGGAGTCATCCATCTCTTTTTATAAGCCCTTTGTGACATTGCTATTAATTTTTAAGTAACAAAATATTGCTCTTGAACCTAAAATGGGATATTAACTAACACAGGCACTATTAATTGCTTTGCGAATGCAAAGTGCTGAATTCCAGTTTATAAAACTAAGCCTTGGAGGTTATCTAATAAAATCTATACGCAGTGCCCACTTCTGAATCATCTAAGCAGTGGAGGAGACTCCCCACGGTAAAGCCATAAAAATAATTTCATTAGACCCTGTGTCTCTTCCAGGAGCTGATTTGTGTGCCTTGGGAAACACGATGACTCAGGTACTAATTCTCCCATCCCCTTTCAGCTAATGAGTTTTCTGAGCTAAGAGGAGGACGCTTCTTAAAACGATGTCACCTTCTTCTTCTGTCCCCAGACCAGCCTGTTCTCTTGGGGACCTCCAACCATCATGATCACTTTAGGTCCCTGTGTCCCAGGGAATTGGGCCGATGGCCTGATTTTTCTTTGTTCACCGGAGTCTGTTTGATTGCCCAGTCCCTGGGGACTCAGTTCTAGCGGACACAACTCCCATCGTTGGAGGAGGGTGAGGGGCTGAGGGGGCAGGACTCCGGGAGGGACTCCCTCTTGGTTTTGGATAATTGCAGGCTCAGCCTCTGACGGCTCCCAGAGTGAGTGCTTCCTTCAACCTCCTGCCCTGACTTATTCACAGGCCAGCTCTCCAGCCCCCACGTTACAAGTAGGATTCACTGGAAATAGCAGGCGACAGGCAGAGAGGGGGGTCAAGACGACGATCACTTAAAAGTGGGCAGTAGGAAAAAGAACAACAATGTGACACCAGAAAAAATAAAATAAAATGAATATTAATGTGTATCTCATAGGTTAAAATATGTTTTTAATTATATAATAATGTTTATTGTAAATAAATTAATGTTTATTGTACAAAATTAAAACAAGAGCTATTTTTTAAAAGTGGGTACCAGGTCCCTCCCCTTTTCTTGCTTCTCATACCACCGGCTGTCTGCAAGGAACTCAAGAATTTCATGAAAACTGGAGCCCATAGAATGGGCTCCTCAACCTGTGAAACAAATCGGGTGTCACGTCATGAACCACTTCTTACCAGCACAGCTATAGACTCTTTCCAGGGAAGACACGTGCTACGTGTGCACAAAATCATGGAATTTTCTAACATTTTAAAGGTTACCTCTTTTCCTCTTAGAGATTCTCAATGTAAATTAATATATTAAAGGTTCTGAGAATTCTTGCAGGAGAAAAAAGCAGTTGTTTCAACTGGTGTCAGGCACCCTTCAATCACAGAACCCCTTTTGGGGGGCGGGGAGCGGCATGTGTCAACATCTTACAGGACCGGTGTTCTGAGGAAGCTTCGCTGGAGGGAGATGGGGATGGAAGGCTCAGGAGCAAGGGGACCCTGTCCCCAGTTCTGTACTGTGAGCGCAGGAACAGCAGCAGATGCAAAGGCCCTGTGGCTCATCCCTCCCCTCTTTCACGGGCAGCCACCCTCCTTGGCGGGTCACAGGGAAAAGGGATCTTGATATAAAAGTGTGCCAGCCCCCAATAGGTACTCTCTATTCTGCTCCCAGAGAATAAACTTTGAAGGGGTATCTCAGGAGAACTCAGGGAAGCAGCCTGAGCCCGGAAGTTTGCTCTCCTTAAATATGTCTGAAACACCAAAGGCAAAAACCAAACAGTGGGGTCACTGAGCAGTGCTACCCGCTCAGCAAGTTCAGAGCCTGAGAACAAACACAAGACCAGAAAGCCCTACCAATCCTGCAAACCCTAAACCTTTCAATAATTTTGACAAGGCTCAGGCTTCTGATTGTGTCAGAGTTTAGTGACTTCAGTTAATTTCAGCTTCGAGTAAGCCTTGGATGTTAATACTGATTAATGGTCAGCCCAATCGTTATTCAAATATATCAATACATTTAAGACCAACATAAAAAGGCAAATATTTGCCCTTGTGCTAATGTAAACGACTGTTAAATAATAAATAGACTTTGCTTGAATCCTTTTTCTCCCACGTTTTGAGAGCTCTTGCCTAGCAAACTATATTTACTACATAATTAATCTGTTTTCCCTGTAAAAAAATTAACCCAAACACATATCACTTTGGCTGTCTTCCCAGCCAAAAGCAAAGATACTTGCTATCTGGGTTCTATTTAGTCGTTCACTTTTAATTTGGGGTTGATTTTGTCTCAGTGTGGTTTATATTTAAGTAGACGTACAGAACTTCTGGGATTCTGCCGACCAAGCTACCTAATGAATACGAATGAACGCTGGCGCAGCTGACAGGTCTTTAAAGACTGGAATTCGAGCACATTTTCATTCATTCACTCGCTTGGTTTTCAGTGGACGACTCCGGGACCTCTCCTCGGGAGAGCTCGTGTCCCACTGAAATTTCCTATCCTCGGTATAATAAACCTGTCACCAAGCTCATAAAAAATTGGTAGGGAGCGCTTATTAGATGCAGATCTGGGATGCTCCCGAAGCCTCCTCCCTACCTGTGGCGGGCGCCCGGCCCTCTGCTCCCTCCCTCCACCCTAGACCTCCCAGAGCTGTCAGACCTCCCCTCCTGTCCCCTCAGGCATCGGGGTACAGTAGGGACCTCTCTGGGATTCAGGATTTCCCATATAAGGTACCAGACCCTAGTGGGTCTGGTTTACTTTGTCCTGAAATTCACCAAAGATAGATGCAAAGGTAAAGATGCCTTCCCAGCTTCCTGGGTGCCCAGCCCTTGCAGCAGAGAGGAATCAGACGAGTGATATTCAACACTGTGGGAGTAGATTAACCTTTCTGAGATGGTCATCTTTACCCATTCCTTTGTCCTAGCTTCCCCCCACCTATCCCACAGCTGGGAGCTCCTTGCCCCAGGGGAGGGCTGTGTCTGGAGAGTGGAAGCAAAGGTCTGTTCCCCCGCTTATACTCCATCAGCCAACCACACGCTTGCACTTTGCAGGAGCAAAATGTTAGAACTGATACTTGAGGGAAGGGGATTCCTGGAGCTGGAAAGAGGAGAGACCTGGGTGAGGCTGGACTGAGAAGCCACATGCCCTGCTTCCCAGCGGGACCCTAGATGTGCAGCAAAACCCAAAAGAGGTTTGTGGAACCCAAGAGCGGGGACACCTGCTTCCCCTGGAGCCCACAAAGGCGGTGAGACTCTCAGAGGTGGCTGCCCTAGCCTGTCTCTGAGATTTCTGTCCCCTGAGAAGGCACAGACACAGCGGGTCCAGGCCCCGCCCAGCACAGGACCCAGGCCAGCGGGGTACAGTTACGTGCTCTTGGGGTGACCCGAGTGAGTGATGACCGAGGCCCCCGAGAGCCGCCCTCCCCCGCCACCAATGCCTGGCACTGCAGGCTGCCTATGGCCCCCAGGAAAGGCAAAAACTGATTGAGGTTCTGCTTCCACCACTCTAGGGAGAATGGGAACTTACATCAGAAATCAGTGAGTGTTTTACAAATTAAGTTGTGTTTATTTTCTACCAGAGTTATGGACTGAGATTCTATCCACAACCGGAGCTGGAGATGAGGGGAAAAGGGCCTTGCCCGCCCTCCCCCCAACCCCTCGCCCTTCCTTTCGAGCACGGTCGAGTCTCATCAGGCCCCAGGTCCAGAGCTCCCTCTCTACTTCTCACCCATCACTCCGAACTGGGGAAGCCCTAGCCCTCTGAGCAGCCAAGTGCGTCCTTCCCCAGAAGCCAGAAGCCTCCCTCTCAAGTGGTCAGCATGGGGCTTCATTGCAAAGATCCTGGGGAGGACCACCTCTCTGAGCCTGGGCCCAGCAGCCTGGATGTGAGCGTCCACGGTGATAACTGCAGGGGAAGAAAGCCAGATGGGAGAATTGTGTTGCTTTTCCATTCACCCAAATTCCTAGTCTTTGGGGTTTTTTCCTTCAAGTTTCCAGGAGCAGCAAATTGAGGGTGGTGTGGACAAAAGATGTTACAGCCATCAGGCCAGCAGCCCCTGCAGCGGCCAACAGCAGTGCACCCTGAGGGGATTCAGGATGGAGAGAAACAGGACGCTGGCCCTAGATAGTTAGGGTGCATATCAGAGGAATGATTTCAGTGAGCCCAGACTCTTGCATCTTCCCATACATAGAAAAGCGCTAACTTCCTTAACTTGAGATGTCTGGTTTTCTTTGATTAACAGCAATCTTTTGATGTTCCCACTACCTGGTTTTTTGTGGCAAAAACTCCTCTCTATCCTGGCTCCCCGCCTCACCTCTATGGAGCAGAGCCTCAGAGCGATCTGAGGGGCTGTCTCCTGGGCGCCAGCCCTCAGAAAGTCCACCAAATAAAATATAATTCTCAGCTTGTAAGTTGTGCATTTTTTTCAGTTGACAGTGAGAAGAGAAGAAAGGTTTAATTTGTCCCACCTTTGAACACATTACCCGCCCTTACCTACAATACTGATAAGAATTAAGTGCACACACCCATACCCTGACGAAACAGCGGTGTTCAAGAGGCGAAGGAAGCGTGTCTTTTTACAAAAATGAGAAACTGAATCCCCCGTTAATACTATAGTTTCACTAAAATCCAGTACTCAACAGATAGATTTTGGTAGACTGC